>NC_134043.1:32839439-33156401 GCF_965140245.1 Athene noctua | reverse complement strand
ATTTCCTCCTTTGTTGTATTACACATTTCTCTATTGCATCCCTGAGCTGTCACGCTAAAAACTTCAGCACTCCTACATAGAAGTTGTTCAAATCTAACTTTCCAGGCGATTACCCTCTGGCTCTGTGAGATACTGTTCTCCCAAACTGTGTTACAATGACTGTCAGCAGTAGATCACTCTGAATATAAAGTACTATTCTGCTTTCAGCGTTTTACATATGACTTCTTGAAAGGATCTATACACCAAAATAATTAGTGGCAAAGAGCTGAAGATCATGACAGCTCTATTAGGAGAGCAATCAATACTTCATTGATAGTCAATAACTACCTTAATAATTATTTTCAGTCAAATCACAATCACACAGTGTGCATGATTTACCTGGGGTATGAATTTATAGCAAAAATTACAAATACAGCACTTGGCGTTAGCAAAGGATGGCTTTAAGCAGCTTGCAAGCACTTCAGTGGCACCTGCCATGTTACTCACTGCAAAAGCATCCAGTAAACTGTTAAAACAGCCATATAAATACACCTATGATAGATGCACATCTCAGTTGTCACATGAATTAGCAAATACGTTGTTGCCAGTTCTGTACATACATGCTGGTTTAGCTCTAAAATGTTTCAGAAATCACATGTGAAGAAAGCTTAAGATATCCTAGTAAAACACTTCATAGCAGAAAAAAAAATAAAAAATCCAGAGCTAGCTGGGTTAGTGAATTGCTAAACTGACTTTTTTTTCAAAAGCAATGAAAGCCACAAAACAGGTGAAATTTAAGGAAAAAAAACAAATTTTACTGCATTTTAAAAATTATGAACAGCCAGAATTACCAAATGTTTAAAGCTCCACTGAAAGCTTAAATCAGATTAGACTGTTAGAGGCTGTAAGGTTCCTTAGCTTTGAACTGAATATGAAGGCTAGGTGGGGTTGTCAGTAGAGTCAAAATAATCCGTCATGGGCAGGGCCCATCACACAGTGCTGTTCAGAAACAGGAGAATCAAAGAGCCTACTCTTTATAGACAGAGACCATGCCCAGTGACAATTACTCTTGCTTTCTAAAAGGGAGTCAGAAAATAGTAGATTCCAGCAAACTTCATGAGCGTCAGCCTGCTTCAGATATTTCTACTTATTTAATTTCTATCCTTAATTTTTAAATAGTGCGATAATAGGTACCCACAGAAAGACCATCTCTCCTATCTCATTATGGTTTCTCTACCCAGCAAAGGTTCTTTGCTACAAAGGAGTAAAGGTGGGAGTAAGTAAAAGTATGCAACTAATATGTCAAGATAGATCAAGCCTA
The DNA here is from genome assembly GCF_965140245.1 of Athene noctua. Lineage (NCBI taxonomy): Eukaryota > Metazoa > Chordata > Aves > Strigiformes > Strigidae > Athene > Athene noctua. The sequence continues at coordinate 33,155,101 of NC_134043.1, read as the reverse complement.
GAATTTTTTTCTCATAAATTGTCACTATACATTTGGTATTCCCTGCATGTTGCAAAACATGCTGATGTTAATGAGTTTTACAGGATAAGGTAGAATTGGAAGTGGCTGGCAATGGCATGTGGCTACTATCATACTGTCTGTAAAGGTAAACTTCCTTGACTGGAGCCCTCTAAACCATTATGTTTAACGTAAATCTCAATGGAAAAAAAGGTCAACATCTTCAAATTGGAATTGCTTGCCTTGCTCTGCAACTGGCAGGATTGCCAGAGAGAGAAACAGAATCAGATCAGGGCAACAAAGAGAGAAATAATTCATGGTAATTCTACCTTCCCTGCTGCTTCATTTCTTAAACTGGCTTTTCACAAAAAATATCCTTCACAAGCACTGCCAAAGAAAATCTCACTACAAGTGTAAGGACAAAGCAAATCCAGGAAAGAGTGCAAAGGGTTCTTGCACATCTCTCTACCTTTTATTTGTCTTTTATTTTTTCTCAGAAAAAATTATTCCACTTTATACCCCTTGTCATTTCCTTGGCAGCTTACATCAGCTCACATTAATTTCATAGATTTTTTCTTTTCTTCATGTTATGTTTTGGGTACTGCTATTGGTTTTACACAGCACTACACATTTGCCAATGGGGAAATCCAGAAAGAAATAATGCAAATAGAAACCCAAAGGTTCAAATGTCCTGGGAACTGTGGTCTAGAAATAGAGGTCACTCCAAAATAAGCAGCTTGTGTCTTCACAAATGCAAAAAATTAGGTAGGGGAAGAAAACGGCCACAATTACGATTTGTCCAAAAACCTCTAATACAATAAACAAAAGTTGTGACATATTACTGTGATTTCATTCTCAACGTTTTTTCAACTGATTCTGAAGAGCATACCTTTTACAAAACTGACATTGTAAAAAGTGATCCAAAAAAGTTTAAAAACTTAAACAAATTTAGTGTGATTCAGCTTATTTAATACTTTTAAAGGTGCAGAAAAAGACAGGAAAAACACAAGAGACAGAACTGTTGGACCTTGTAGCAAGTAGCTGGTGTGAAGGGGAGGTGGCAGTCACCTGAAAACACAACCTTCTGTCAACCTGCTGGCTTGGATTGTATTTACAGTGTTACCCTGAAAGTGAAAGAAACAAGTATTCATATTACAGGCAGCCAGCAATCTGGCTGTTTCATTGCTCATACAGAGCTCAGAAGGGTGAATCTGTTTAACAAGGGGTATAAAGACATCAAGTTCCTGTAGAAGATGAGAGAGTTTTTACACATTGAAATTACCGACTAGAAGGTGTAGGTAGAGTTTGACTTTCACATTTGAAGGGGACACAAGTTGACATGCCAAAAATCTATTTTTACAGACTTCCCAGCCGACACTGAGTGGTGGATGGAGGGAGATGGGAGAAATCCACATGGTTTTCTGCCCTTCTCTCCTCCCATCCCACCAAGAGGGATCTGAGACCTTTTTCTGTTTCGTTCCTTTGCACAGGGAAAACCAAACTCCTAAGGGAAGCTAAAACACACCACTGCGCCCCCTGACCGAAGTCATCCCATCCCTGCTGTAAATAAAGGAAGCTCATATTCATGCAGCTAAATGTCACAGCCTCAAAGTTTTCCCTTCAATATAAGGATGATTTAAGTAGTGAAGATTTTGTTTTAAGCAAATGTTAACACTGAGGCTTCATGTTAATGAATAAAACTACTATCATTAGTTTCACCACAATAAAGCAGGGGATATTTAACAAAACAGGCTCAGACAGGTTGCTTGTAAGACAAAAAGTTCAAATCTTTATGAAGGAAGTAAAATGATGTAACAGCAGGCAGTGCCACAGCTACCTGAAAGTCAGTGGGCACTACTACAGGTTGTACCTGAGGCAGCTTTACCCAGGTCTCCCAGACATGCTTCTCCTTAAGCTTAACCGAACAACATAAGTCTGTTTTCCTTTGCCCCTTCACTTGATTCAATCACTTCCTGCTCTATGCAACACTTTATGAATAGTGTGTGAAGGAAAAAAATAAAAATTAATCAATCTGGAGAACATGATGCTTGTTTAACAACCTGACAACTCAGATATGTGGGAGGCTGAAAAGATAGACCAACCCAGACTAGATAGGAACATTGCCCCGTTAACCTAACCTTTCCTTGTTTTGCTATAAATATCATATATACCATAAATACCTCTATTATGTATTTCAAAGTCTTTTCATGCAAATTTTTGAAATTATGCATCAAACAGGCAAAAAAAAAAAAAAAAGCCAAATCTTAGACAGAGACCCCCATGAAAATTAAAAATAAAGGTACAGCACAAAAACCTTATCTTGAAATTTTTGATCCTTAAGATCAGAGCCTCATGATTTCTTGACAAAATGCAGTAATATCCTTGGCACTAGCGCTACCAGGAAGACTTCTATACCAGTCAATATAAAGTCTTCAGCATCTTCACTCCGGCAGCAGACAGCCCCAATCATTGCCACACCCCACATTGCCATAATTTGGAGTAACAACCAAAGATTATATTTACCTCCACATTGTCTTCCTCCAGTGTTTGTTTACCCCCCCTCACATCTTCCTGTGGTCGCTGCTGCAGCTACACGTTATTTGTGGCTAATAGGGAAAGCAAAACATTTTGTTCACAGCATATACAAATGTAAACAAATACAGCGGCTGGAATTATGGTCGGGTTTCTGTTCCGCACTGACTCATGCTGTTATATCATGCACAGAGTTGATCACCATGGCAATGAGGTGTCAGAAACCATTTCCAAACTTTCGTGAATATTTAAGCATAGGCAGAAAAGTTCAAAACAAAATAGTTTTGTAACAATGTTTTGCTTCTTTTTCAACTCATGAACTGTTACAAACACCATCACGATTTTCTTAGTTGTTCATTAGTCATAATTATTTTCAGATTAATTTTTACAAACAGTTAATATTGTTGTTAATGCACTTCAATTGCAGCCACAATGTGGAGTTCAGAACAGTGGGACAAGGTCACCTTGCACTAGACACTGAAAAAATATAGAAGAGGAAGATGGTAATGGCCCCAGTAAATTGGCAAGTATTACAAGTTATTAATCAAAAGTGTTATTGGAGAACATCACACATTCAAAAGTGATTTAGTGTAATTGGAACTGGAGGTCACAATTCAGTTCCCCCTCTAAAGAAATGGGGGCTTATTTGCTATACAGTGATGGTGTAACTATTCTGTAATTTTAGTCTAAACTTCCATTCAGGAAAAGGGAAAATAATTTTTCACAATTAGTACTAAAAGCCAATACAGTAGGTACATAACCATAGTTAAAACCATTTTCTTTAACAGTCTCATAACTAGATTACACAATAGCAAATGACTTATGATGTCATGAAAACATTAAAATCACAGCTTTGTAAAGGAGTGGAAAGTATTTTGATTATGACCCTGTTAATGTCTCCTTTAAAAGGTGTAAGAATTTTTTTTAATTTGTACACATTACAAGTATTAACAGATACAAACTTTCTAATAATAATTTTCCTTCTATTACTAAACCCCAGGATTCTGCCTCTTCCTCACCCCAAATTTAAGGCAAATAACATTACCATACTTTCAGTATTTGCTGTTAAAGTAAATGTAAAAAACCCAAAGTGTATGAACTTGCTGCAAAAGATGATATTGTAACCTTTACAAAAGAACTACCAAAGTAAAGAAAGAAAATTAAGTTTCAGCCATCATGTGCTTCTGCATTATTAAATGCATAATCAGTTTCCAAGTCTTCCTGAAAGAAAAATCCAAGGGGTAAATTCAATTTTACTCTGCCTTTTAGCCTGAATCCTTACATTTACTGCATCCAAGTACAGAAGACATCTTCAAGCCAGAATTCTATCCCAAACAAGCCAGCACATTGCCTGAAAGCTGACGTACATCTTTTTATAAAGCTTGCGACGAGCTGCCATCCAAAGTTGTTCTGCAGCACTAAAGCCAACAGAAGACCAAATTTTCCACCCCACCACAGACTGCCCATCCTTCCTTACTCCCACTTTCATGGTTCTGTAACATTTCAAGCTGCATCTATAACAAGAGGATCCCTTTTCTTCCCTAAACTCATCCAATAGGTAGAAGTGCCAAGTCAGATACGTCATTGCACCAAGAAATTCGAAGTCTAAATGGATTTTTAGATTTCACATTGATCCAGATGTGTATTTATAGACTCTATACATGATGTGTGGGTGCAGATATATATATATTACCCAGACTTTAAACAAATGTCCAGTTTCTTACTGGGCAAGTTTGAAAGTAGCCACATGCACACCAGCACTGTTTTACCCAAGGTGACTTAAGGATATAAATATGACAAGGACTGGAAGGAGATGTAATATTTTTAAATACTATTTTGGAAAGAAACAGATCATCTTTTGGACACTAGATCTTTCTTTCATCTGAGCAAGAAACAGAGACCTTTAAAACTAAAACAGATGGAGAACAACTGCTCAGAGTTTAAAAGTTGATTATGTTAATCAAAGAAAGTCCCAAACCATATTGCTCCTTCCTACAGGTATTGCCACATTGGCATGGAAACCACCAGTGTGCAATGTCCCAGGTTGCTCCCAGCTACAAAGTCCCAATGTCCCAGGTCACACGAGGACATCCTGAGGGCAGGAGCATTCCAAGCTACATCTTTTTCAATACACAGCACTGTAAAACAGCACAGACACAGCTCTATAACAAGTTGCTCTAGTTAATCTTAATTTCAGGTCTAAATTTGTTTTGTGCCATAATCTGCATTAATGTGCAGGGGTTCAGGTCCAGAAAATGCCAGTTATAAAGGCAGTATTTGTCTCACGGGAAAAAAAAAAAAGCAGATAAATTCTTTAAATAATAACATTTGATTGTTTTTAGATCAAGCTTTATTCCAGTAAAAGTTTACCTCTATCAGAAGTTTTCTAACTGCTTCTCTGTTGCCTACATTAACTCTTGACAAGATAATTGTTGGCAAGACACGAGCAAGCAGAAAACAAGGCATCAGACAGACAACGTATTCCTTACCAAATTAAATCAGTGTCTCTTTTCAGCTTGGTTTGTCTAGGGGAAAACAACAACTAGAAATTAAGGACAATACAGCTCATTTTGGCCAGGATGCTTGGATACATTCTTAATTATTTTGAAGAGGGAGGGGGGACACATGCACATACTCCATCCCCCTATTCCCCATATCAATGTATCAACTGTTTGTGAGCATTTTTATACTTCTATTTTGTTTATTTTAGTCCAGATATTAGTAATAATAATAAATGTTTATAAAATTCAGATCCATTCTGAACTGACTACAAAATTACTTGAACAAAAGCAAAGTCATTAAGAGACACAATCTGTTTCTTTCTCCAGGACATGAAAATTTATTTTCCCATCTCTTAGTTAATATAAGCTATTCTTTTGCTCTTCTGAAAATGGAAGTTTCAGCTCTAGGTTATTTATTAACAGGAGAAACAAATTTTTAAAGGGTAATTTTCCCTACAGAAAATCAAACTCTGAACAATTTGAAGCACTTACTACTATAAAATCTTTATATTTTGAAAATAATCTTTGCTCAAAACTCAGGGTTTTTTTGCATATTTCATAGACCATAATTAAGTAATTGCAAATTTAATCTCTTACTTTTTTGAAACATGGAGGTCGATTTTCATTAATTTCAAATTCTGTGTTTGAATGCTTAAATTAACATATAAAAGATTTTTTCCGGAGGGAAACATATCACTAAGCTGTGTATGAAGCTCAGATATAGCAGCTTAATGCTTTCCAATGTTTGACAGAGGTGCGTATCAAAGGATCTCATTCCATCTAAAGAAAACAGCCAGTTCCCACAGACTGTAATCAATATTTGGACATTCTCACAACTTATATTTTTACAAATTAAATATGCAGTTAGAGATGGATGACAGTGTCACTGCTCTCACTTACATGCCAACTGCTTCAGATACTCTTAAGTTAAAAGCATTCAGTGTTCAAGACAGACTCTGGATCTCAGATGAGAATGTAATTCCAGAGGGAGACAGAGTTGGTCAGGTGTTTTTCTTTTTTCTCCTCTATTTTTACTTTCTTTTTCTTTTCACCCCTCTTCTTGTAAGTTTATAGAAACTAAGTAATATCCTTCATATCACTTTAAAGACAGTAGTTTGTGGGCGTTATATGACATTTAGAGGAAATGGGTCTCTTTCTGTCAAATAAATACAATCTTTATTTTTTCAGGAGATTTTTGATCAGGACTTGGCAATAAGCATTTAAACAATGTGCATCTCAGCCCTCATTGTTTGACATGTAAAGCTGAGCAAATGATTCAAAATTGCTGTCATCTTATGCTCAACTAATATATTTGCAAATGCTCTAAAATTTAATGTGAATATCTAGGTTAACCCAAACAGTTTTCTTTAGTCAAGTTACTTACTTCAGCTAGGACTTAAGTACTCAGCAATTTGAGTATATGACTGGTCATGGGAGTAACATGGAATTGTTTGGGCAGCTTGACTGGATGAGCTTCTGTTGTCCTTCACAGGACGGGTGATTTTGGGAACAGCAAATAAGGACAACTGCAAGGAAGGTGAAGGCAGCAAGATTCTTGTGTCTCTTTTACAAAATATATTCTGACCTTCAATTTTCCACATCTATTTTCACTTTCAGAATAAAGTTGAAGTTTACAGGAACAACTGTATAAGAAAAAAATATCAATACTGTTTTGATCCTTTCACTCTTAAGAGTTATGGATTTTCTTGGTCTGCATCTATTGCCCCAGATCCTTTTAAATACAGAATATATGAAGCTGAATTTTTGAGCAGACATACTACCAAAAAAAAGCTACCTGAAAACCCATTCCCTGAGTGTAATTCAGAGAAAGCGTTTCTTGCAAAGGACTTCAGCTGTGAAATCTTACAACAGGTCTTACAAGTTTGACTTCATTATAGCAGATTTCAAAGTCATACTTGGAAGAGCAAGCAATTAAAATAGGTCAGCATCACTGTGGGAGAAGACACAACAGCAATGTCCAGTCTGCAGTGGTTCAGCATCTTAAGCAAAATCCTGTATCACCATCAGCTCAGAGACAAACATGGAATTAAGAGAGTAGTTCACAGCAGGTACAGATCAGGGTGTTCAGATTGCTATTCTGTACCTGCAGCTGGCTACCATTCATGCTAGCCCTGAATTGCTAACATTCGTAAATAAGAGCCTTTGCCAGTTAGAAATGTGTGGTAAAGCATTCTTAATGTGACACTTTGTCCAGCATCCCAGTAGCTAACCAGTTATAACACCTCACAGGTCAGAACACTGCATCCAGCCCCTCTCCTCCTGTTTCTCACTCCAAGTGAAACCCTCAAAATCCTCTATTAAATGTGCACATCAGTTCCCTTTCAACTAGACCCATCACTGAAAAAAAAATAAAATAATCACATCCTGAACATATACTGTTTGGACCTATGGTTTTGGCCATGCTTAAATCTTAAATCTAATTTCTACATCTGAATATATTTTGTATGGGCATTAAGGCAGGGACAATCACCCTCTTTTCTCTAGAGCTTCCAAAGCCATTCTTATAAACTCCTTAAGTGTCAAAAATGAAATAGGAGAGTAGTTAAATCACCATATCATCATTTTGTTTATATTCCCTCTTTTGCACATCTTAGACTTTTCAGACATTTATCTTTCAAATCTAGATTGGCTGTTGTTTCTTTATACATTCATTACAAGCTCTTTATCAAAGGAAAAAATCATCAATAATTTGTCCTTCTTTTTACATATATACCGATTTTGGATTTCACAGATTTTCTGCAGGAACCTTAAGGCAACTTCTTCTGGGAGGCCAAACCATAAAGTATTCTGCACTTAATTTTTGCTGTGTTTAGGTCTTGCAGTTCAGGATAACTTTTACACTGGGCACTGTAGAGGCACAGAACAGATTGGTTTCTGACAGAGGTTTACATGGTTGAAACAAGTAAATGAATGTGAACACACTTGTGACTTAACAATTCATGACCTGTAAACTTTTTGTAAATGGCTCTCGTTTTTCTATTAAATATTTCTCTTTTTTCTCCATTTGTTACTATATTCTCACTTTTTTTTTTTTTTCCCCACTCCGCAGTTTTGAGAATATGTTGAACTGCAGTACACTGGGAATACTTTCACTTGAATCTCTGAGGAAACACATAGGAAATCACACCAGGTTCTTTTGGTAAAAGGAAGTGGTATAGCAGACATTTTGAAATGTTTGTATTATGCAGGCTGGGCAAAGATCATTTTGGGGGTAGATATGGAAAAGGCTTGGATCAGACACCTGCCAAAAGATGCAACCAGTAATTTTATGTCATCTTTAATTTTCATCTGATTAGAAAAATTATATCCTTTTTCCCCCACCCCTAACAGGATGAAAGCAAGCATATAAAGTCCTTAAAGTAAGGTCATCTATTTAAATATGACAGCTTGAAAAGCCATTTGGGGATCTCATTTCTTGGTATGACTGAGTCTGTTTTCCCTGTAAATAAGAATATTACATTTAGGTAAAAATGGTATCATAAAGCTGTAATTGTCTATCTTTGCTGGTTTAAAGCTATGTCAGGTGTATCTACAATGTGGAAACCAAAAGCACTTCCAAATTACTAGACCCTGACAGGTTCAGACAAGAACTCGGCACACATTTTTTTCCTCTTTTCCCCATTTCAACCAAAAAGGACCCCATCACTGAGGCTGCAGACCCCAGACACGGGATAGCTGAAGACAAGGGCTCTGGGACACCCCTGGGAGGATGTTTCTTTCAGAACAGTTCGCATTGTTTTACCTGCTGGCCTCAATATCCCAACAGTCTTAAAAACTAAACTTAAAGAAACAATTTGAAATTTTTAACTAAGAGTTCATCTGCAAAGTAGTAGATATTGTTGTTGAACCCATATAAGGACTATTACTTTCAATGCTTATATTTGTTAACAGACTAATTCCTTCAAAGCTGCTCTTCAAGCATGAATTTTCTATAAATTTTGAGTTCCATGGCACTGCAAATAATTTTACAACTTTTACTCTTCATATATAAATCTTTTGAACTATTAAACTTTATACTGTAACTCCATTTACATGATAGTAAGATTCACGTCACCTATTTTTGTGAGTTCATATGGCAGGAGATAATACCTATAGATTATGCATGTCTACCTATGAACAAACCTCAGAGAGGGGATAAAGAAGAGATCTTCCTAGAACAAAGAGTCAGAGTATCTGAAAGAGGGAATAAATAGAAATTTTCCCAGCAAGAAAAAGGAGGTCTGAAGAAGAGTGACAAGGAATCTTGAGAGCTTTCTGAGAAAGAACCCCAGCAAGAGCATCAGTGCATGCACTAACCCAGCCTGCCCCTGCAAAAGGTTACCAAACTCTGGTAAACATCACTCACGAAGGATGCATCTTTCACAGCAGAGATGCTCTCAGGCATCTGTAAGTGCTCATTCGGGCAACTTCTACACCACTTCAGCAGATATCTCTATAGGAAAGATTTCTCCTTCTTTCTTCACTTTTTGGATGTAATTGTTTAAGATGAAGGTTGTAAAAGGGGTTGCCGGGAAGGACTGCAGATCACGAGGAACACTTCATGAATTCAGGTGTGATTTGGATTTATCTATACTAATGACTTTTAACCTGCGAGACATTTTCAAGCTGTGGATATATAGAGGTTCTTATTTTACAATAGTAACATTCCCAGAAACTAAATCCTTTATTAATCCTGCAAAAGTCACCCCTAGAACATCATATAAGAGAGCCAGAAGGAAAAAGAGACACAAAAGGATTCTGGTATTTGGCTAACTTAATTTGGTTTTCATTTGCATTAGAATAGAATTTAGTCTGTTGACAGAATAGATCAGATACTTAACAAGTAATATGTAAAATACAAAATTAATTTGGCAATTTTACAGCTGGGCTTAAAGTGCCCCAAACAGTTCCTTTATTATTCCTCTGTTGTTTAAAACAAGTATGGATTGTATTTAGGCAACTTCAAACTACACTGAAAGCTAACAGCTGACTGTACATTGCCTGGGGTGTGCTGCTTGTATCTTACTGCGGGCAGAGTATTTGTTCAGTTGGGCAAGTACATATCATATAGCTGTATATTTCCAGCCACCATGTACACCTACCCTTCTACACCAGAAACTGTGATGTATTCATAAGGTACGCCAAATTAAAGAGAGCTCTAAATGTGACCTTTCAGATATAGATGTACATTTTTTTATTCTCAGGCAGAACTTCTACCTTTCTAGCTTGTCAGTAAAGATCTTGCCCCATTTTTTATGCACACGGAACAGGAGAATTTACTCACTTTTCCCTCCATACCACAAAACTGGGGCATGTAACACTTTTCCTTTCTGGCGCAGTACTTTCAACTGAATCACAAATGGTAGCAGCAGACTGGAGCAAAGACTCAAGTGCAATCAGAGACTCATACAGAAGAACATACGGGTTGGGCTGTTGTTACCTAGATTATTTACTCTTTATTGTGCCTTCAAAACGGAACAAAACCCCTCTTTCTGAACACAACAACGTGAAGAATAAGATTAGTTAATAGAATTCTCTAGTACCTAGCTTCAGCACTCAGAGAAGCCTAAGACTAGGTCTTTGAGCACACACTATCCAAGAAGGAAATCAAGTAATTGAGAAGGAAATGTGGGAACCTGCACTAATGTCACAAATTGTTGTCATTACTGTTGTCTAAAATCCCTGTCACTCACATGGCAGTGGTACCAAACTATCCTCAGGGAGAAATGCTAACAGATTCTGTAAAAGTACCTGACTTGTCTCCAAAGAACACGAATCTTAACCTAACTTTTTTGACTTATAGCAGAAATGCTTTACCTTAAGTAAACATAAGATTCCATGAGATAAAGCTTCCAAGATATTATTTTTATGTCCCAGGAGGTTACCTGTTACCAGAGGAAAATAGACATCAATTGCCTTCTAGAAGACAAATGGGAATAACACTTGCATGCACATTTTTTCAGTAAATTAATGTATATATTCTATAAAGTCCCTACCTTATTAGGTAGATTATGTGTAATAAATTAGGAAAGGATCCATTCATAGAATAAAAAGGTTTTTTAAGTGTTTGATTTAGGATGTATACTTCATACTGCACGCTTTTTAAGGCAGATATTGTGAGAAAAGCAAAATACATTATTACACATCGCAGTGCTTACTCATCATGCTTACATGCAAAGAACAAAGTTTCCCTAGATGTAAATTCATGTAAGACATGCGTGCACTACCTTAGTATCAAACCAAACAAGGATTTGCCAAGCCATATGGGGACAACAATGTATTAAACCAATATTTCATTTTTTATACTTCTTGTCAAAGCAAGTGGAACACTGTTCACCTATCTGCTGAGGCTGGGCCAGTGTTTAGAAATCTTAAAGTCTGAAAAAAGAGCATCAGTGGAAGCACAAGCTGCTCTTGCAGTCATGACATTCGCCTGAGACTCAGACATAGCTTAGTATTGATCTTTGCGCCCAGGACAGAACATCCCAAGACGGTTTATATCCACTTGCATTTATGAATGCATACAAACTACTGTCCGGTGACAAGTGTGAATAAAACTATTTTTTTCATTTTTGCCTTTGGAGACTCCTAGAGACATTTTATTTTCACATCACCTGTCGTTACTGAATATTCCTGAATTAGTCTTCTCTAGAGCTTGTATTTGCTAATTAAGGATACAACACAGCAACAAGCTCTGCTGACAATTTTGAAAGAGGTTTTGGTATTTCTTTCAATAGCAACTGATTTCCTTAATCCAGTTCTTTAGTATATAGATTGCAGATTCTTCTGTTTAAGGTTTCGCATAAAAAAACAAAGCTACCTTTAAAGCAATATAGTTAAAGCTGCGCAACCAAAAATGTGTGCATACGTCCCATAGACTTCCAGCTTAATTTTTCATAGTCCATTGTAGTGCAGTAATCAACTGCAATGACAGCTCATTGTATGTCCTGAAAAACTGATTCCTGTGATGAGAAGTGATGGCAGGACAGGATGCAAAGGGCCAACTTGTATCACATTACTCAGATGTGAATGAATGCTCACTGTTATTAATATATTGAAGCTCTCAGTAAATTTTGAGCAAAGATAAATACCTATCACCAGTTTCAGGATATGAATGGAAACAAACTGTTAAAGTAAGTAAAAATAAACTAAGGTGCTCCTGTTTCAAGCACAATTTATCCCCTGTTTTCAGCTAATGTTCAGTAATGTACATGATGGCTAAGAAAAGAACTTAACAAATGTTCATCTATGCAAAGTTGCGTATTTTTCCTTACGATTTTGCAGTCTGGTTGTTTCAGGGGAAGGAAAATGAGTAACAGCACAGATAGGGCGCCTTCAGCACAAGAGAGGGGGAGCTGCCTAACAACAGCAGGGGCTCTGGGACTAACACACCTATTGACATCTATTTTATTCCGCATGCATTCAGTCCACTGCATTAACAAGCATCAGTACTGGTACGGAAAGCTTAGCATACAGCCCCTGAGAGGTCAAGAAACACAGATGAGAACAAGCAATATCAAAAAGTAACATGAAAAGCAAATTGTCCTAGATCTGAAAAAAATCATTAAGAGAATTATCTTTCTAACTGTGAGGTTGTGAAGAGAAGGGAAAAGGAAAATTTAACAGTATAAGAAAAAAAAAATTCTTCCTGGATGTACTGTCAGAAGAAAAGAAATCTTTAATTAACACCCTTTCCTAAACTTATAAAGGAAAAATGAAAAACCTTCCTGATTTCAAAAATCCTAGTCAATGCTTGGAAGAGTATGAACATTTAATACAATATTACACCTCATCAGAACAAGGGGAAAAAGGAATACCAATGCTGAATACTCTTCATTCATGAAGTTTTCTTTACAGGTTAGATGGGGAAAAGAAGAGGAGAAGAGGAAAGGAAACTTAGAACGAAACTTGTGTGTCTGGAGAAAGAATTAACTAAAACTTATTATGTAAAGCAACTGATAAGTAACACATACACTGACTCGTACACTACATTGGTCATTACAGAAGAATACTGCCATTAATATGCTTTGGTCACAGCAACATTTTTGGATTGCCTTGCCCTGCCTACTTCTAAATCTATTAAAAAATAAGGCAGTAGATTCTGAGGGCAGTAGTGACATGGTGGTTTGTATCAGAGGGCATACAATTGCACAGAATCACGGCAAAGCCCTGCCTAAAAAGAAACCATAACGATACCATGATATTCAGTATCTACAAAAGAGACCATGGGAAGTGAACCTTTCATGGGGTGTTCTTTCCTTCCCCCGTTAGGCAGCAATGCAATACTTCCAGCAGGAGTAGATTTACTTACACATATAATTAAATCTTGGCAGACTTACTTTCAAAATTTGAAATGCTCGGCATTTTCTGGTGGCAATCTGTATTGGCATCTGAAAGCCTTTAATGAATACTAAACAACTAACAATCTGTAACAAGAGTTTGAGACTCAAATATCTGTCTGAATTTCTCTGCAACACCACAAGGAGTTTGACAAAAGTTGTTTGCATTGCTAATGATTACGGTGTCATGTCCAGACACTTCAGCTGGTTTTCCTGAATCTCTGATATAGAAAGATACAACAGTAAAGACACAATGAGAAACAGTTCCCAAGTTCTTGTGGAGGCATAGTTTATGAAGAATTTCACTAATATTTTTATTGGCCCTTACTTCTTGGTTTTCATCTGAGAAGAATCAAGAAGTCTAGAAACAAAATATATCCTAAGCACTGGGTAACCACAGATAATGGAGAACTACCATATTTACCAGGAAAGTACAAATGAGATATTGAATTTAAAAATAATAAAAATTAAAATAAAAAGAACAGTGATTTTGCATGAGGAGTTTCTGACTGCCCTTCCATATCTGTGCACATGTGGTAACTAAGTTCTCTTAAATTCTACCTAATCATGTTACAAATTTAGGATTTTAGCTAATGTACTTTGATTATTTTTATAACCCTTTGAAGAGCAGAAGACAGAAATTAGTAATGTATTTTAATCACTACCTACTTATGCACATGATATCTGTCTAAGGCATGACAAGTACACAGCAAAATAGACTACTATGATTTCACAAGAGCTGGCTGAAAAACAAATTTGTTATTTCTTCAGAGATCTTTCATCGCTAAGTTTTCATAAAACTAGAGTTGAACAGAAGTCAAAGAATAAAACATTACTATTTTTCACATAAATTCAAAGTTTTCCTTTTCTTCCAAATTTTCCAATAAAGTGATTTTGAAAAACATCTTCTAGATAAGATCTTTTTTTCAGGATGAAAAAACTATGTGCTTTCCATCATATTTTTATGTATCTCCACACATCTAAAGATAATGCCTGGATAAGTCTTTTTTAAAAAAAGATAAAAAGAAAAAATATTTCCATTGAAGACTGACAGAAAGCAATTGCTCAACATTTCCTGTCAACCAGCTTCAGAGGTTTTGGGGACCTGGAAAATATGACAAGTCAGACAGTTTTTTCCCCTCTAACATAAGGCTTTTGCAAGTGGCTTTCATTTTCAGAGCTGTTGTAACACATCTCAGCTATTTGGGAATCCAATCTGTTTAGTCAAAGCAAATGCTATGATTTTTATATATATATACACACACGTATACATGCACACACCCACCCCTTCTGACTTGCATGTTCAGCATACCTTTTTTTAAAAAAATATTCTTATTCACAGCAACGACTCAGTTGAAGTCAAAAATGAGAGTATGGACTCGTACAGCCTGCAGTACCCTCATAAGTCCTGTTCTTCTTGAACCCTGGTGAAGCATACTATAAACTAACATTCAGATTTTCTTCCAAGAAGAAACAGAAATATTTTTTTTAATCATGGAGCTAGATGTAGCAAGGTGTGTCCCTGTAGCCTGAACTATAAGACACATCTTACCCAAGAGAAGCCATTTTTTTTCTCCAAGTTCTCCTCTCCCAACTTTTTTTATTTTCCTTTTTCTATTTTCAGTAACTAGATGAACGCTTCATATCGGACCCTGCCCTACTAAGTATTTCCTCATCTGTAAGAGGCCCACACGTGGTAAATTAACTCCTAATTTCAGGATTATGTCACACAACTATTTCAAAAACAAACTAAATCATCTCTCAACCTTCCACTGCAGTTAGCAATTACATGGTGTCTTTTAATTTTGTTTTAGAAACCAGTAAAAGGAGGAGATCTGTGATTTGAACTCACTAGAAATAGTTGAGCTTTGACTGAAGATAAAGTAGCAGCAATAGGAAATGCTTGATAAATGCAACAGACAAAATTTTCAAGGGCCTGTAGCACAACAGAGCAGGCAAGATGAATAAAACTCTATCAACATCAAAGAAACAATTCCCTGCAAACATGAAAAAAATCATTCCACTAGAAGTATTAAAATACGCACTGCGTTGAGAAATCCTGAGCACACAAAAGTTATTGTCGCTCTAATGGCTTCAACTTATACCACTGTCAGCAAGAGCTCAGAAACAGTGGTGTCTCCCTTTATCTCCTTCTCATTGTACAGCACCTAGCCATGATACAGAGCTTATATTATAGCTTGAAACAGCTTATTTGTAGGGAACAGGTCATTAGCTAGGGTAAATGAGCATGTGGCTCTAAAGTTTCTCTGTAGTCTACTGATAAATCAAGAGAAGTCATTAAATTGTAAGAAAAATTAGCATTGAAAAATGGTGTTCCTAAAGATCACAATACACAACGCGTTCTGCAGGACTGATGCTAAACGGGCACATCCTTAATTGTGCAAATAATTCAAACTCTTGGCACCAATAATCAAGACTTGAGTTTTATATGATTATTAGAGACTCGTGTCTTCAGTGAGTATCTCTGTTTTATATCTACTCATTTATGCTTTTAAATGAATGCAGTGCTACTATATTCCAGAAAAACCATAAGCACACAATTCCTTGCTTGTTAAAACATCTTTACTAACAAGTTGCCTGTTTCACTTGTTTCAGCAAGATGGAAATAAACATATTTTCATTTGCGTTTCATTAAATTATTCCGCAACCCATATGCAGTGTCTTGATGCAGTTTGAAAGGTGAACAGATGGGATTTTATTTTTAGCTCACGTTAACACAACCCATCAAACACTCATTTGCCTGATATACCATCATAATATAGCTTACTACTCAGCCTTTAAAGTATATCTTTGCCTGTCTTGTAACATCCAAATGACAAAAGAGAAGTGTGTGATAAATATTTAATTACAATCATGATGATGGCTTTGTCACTGAAAACTAGCAATTGTAAGTGAATGGAAGAACTTGGATTTTAAAGAGGAACATTCAGCAACTATGTGCTATTGAAATCAAAGCACATTTTAAAATTATATTTCAAATACAGGCTTTGTCAAGATCAGAATAGAGCTTGCAGGGACCAGATATATGCTTTTATATTGATATATAAGGCATTGCAACACCTGTTAGGTATCAATGGAAGTAGGCTGAAACTTTCTTTCAGTAGTTAAACTATACATGCCTTCAACTGCATTTTGGATACAACATAATAGTACATATAATAAAATACCATCTACAGAAGCATAAGATAGAATGATAAAGTAGATGGAAGTGCTAAAACTGACTTGTGCTTCCTTACTCAAATAATTCATTAAATAAAATTTAGTGTAGACTCCACACCTGACTTTTAAACTTTGTTTTTTACTAGGTACAGACACAACCACACAGAAGAAAGACTGAGTTTTCCAGGTTTGCGTGGTACAACTTTTAATTTTATCTGTTCTTGGTACACGCCATTTTACAGTCAAACTACTCATCCCTTCATTGGTATCTATCAGACAAAGGATAGCAGAATCAAATCCCAGCCCACCACCACAAAGAGCATTTCATTCACACAAATATACCTTACCAAGTGAGAAACGCCGTTGTGAGAGTTATAAAGAACAGAGAGCAAGAACCCTCTAGGATATTTTGTAGGTATCTGAAGGAAAAGGTGCAGATAGTTCACCAGAGCACCTCCTGTCCTAATGACTCTTTCACATGTTTTAGGTAAATCTCAGCAAATACAGAGGAAAAAAGAATCACAACTCTGGAACAGAGCTGCAACAAAGTATTCTATGTCCTGGAGAAACCACCACCAGCTTTCTAATACTGTATCTTAGTGCTGAAGTATGCAGCGAAAGCATGCATGCACTGCAACTTTTATTGGAATCATGGAAAAACACAATAAAACCATGAAAACGAGAAACAATCAAATTTCTGTTTGAATCTGGGCCAACTCTCTTGGCCGTACTACAGCAGGTCTATGTCCTTCAGTATCTGTTTCAAGAGTACAACCCATCTACACCAGCACCTTCAAGGGCAACACCGCCCATTACTATGTGATAGCTGTTGTTAGAGTCAGCATAGCAGCTTCTCTCCAAATAAGAGATAGATTTCTGCAGAGAAACGTCTAATAATTTTCACATGACAAAGGAGGTGAGAAGTTTTCACACAACGCAAACACTGCCCTTCATTTTTACACAGGATTTCTGCTGTGAGGAACAAAATACCTTTGAGAAAACCGATCACAAGAACCAACAGACAGGATTCGTATTAAAACAGAGCAATACCTTCAGTGATCATCAGTGCTGGTAATCTGGAAATGTTGGGAAAACTTGGAAAAATAGCAGGATGAAATGTGAAAGGAAAAAGTAAGGTCACACTGTCTCATAGAGCTTGATTTTCACATTTGGTGGGAAAGGCTAAATGTGCTTACATACCACTTACTGCTAAATCAATTGATGGTAAGCAGATGTCACCCTCTCCCTCAAATCTTTGCTCATGCTCCATGCTTCTATCCGTATTACAAATGTGAGACACAATAGTGATAATAAAGTACCCAGAAATAGTACAAAATCCCTTGTGAAGAAGATAAATCAAATGAGACAAGTCAGCTATATATAAAGGCCCTAAATTATTCAAGCTGCCTAAACACCCAGAAGTGCACTCACAGCTTTATACTAATGATTGCAAATTCCAAACAGCATCGTTATATTTTTTTCTATTTTCTTTTTTTCCCCAAAACATTTCAGCACATAGGAATTAAGTCTTTAAATCCTTATTTCGTCAGC
The DNA here is from genome assembly GCF_965140245.1 of Athene noctua. NCBI lineage: Eukaryota > Metazoa > Chordata > Aves > Strigiformes > Strigidae > Athene > Athene noctua. The sequence goes on along the minus strand of NC_134043.1, from coordinate 33,137,001 downwards.
AGACACTCTGTACTAATTAATATGGAAAACAATGACCATAGGAGAGGAGCAGATGGTGTGAAGACAGAGAATGAAGATAAGCTGAGAGATCTGTGTGAAGATACCAAGTGCATACTCTAGAAATTCTTAAACACTGATAATCTACAATATAGGTCTTTAATAGATAGATTTGGTTTGAAACAACATTTTAAGCAGAAAGGTCAGATGAGTCTCCACTTTAGTCAGCAATAAACCATTTTTCCAAGCTCTTTTTTTAATCAAATCACATGAGAGAGAAGATTATTTCCCACAAGATGTTGATCATAGTGGTGTTTGAAATATTCTCATCATACACTAATAACTAGGAACATTTCTTCATCCTTTGGTGGTAATTTTTCTAATGCAAGAATTACATCTGAAATAGAGAGAGGAAGAAGAAATGAGACTAGCATTTTTACAATACTAAAATGAATTAGTTTTTTTCCTGGATCATGTTTCTGATACATGGCTTCAGAAGACAAAAGAAGGAAGAAAATGTTTTGATAACTTTATATGTGAAATGAGTATTATTATCCCATGTGAAAACTGACTCCTCAACAGGAGGTAGGCATGGGATCCTTAGAAAATCCCAATTCCAAATTATTCCAATTTTTACATTCTTCTTGGTAGGATCACTGCAGTCTGTAGCCCTACAATAATACTATAAAACATTTTTATTCCTTTTAATTTATAAATTCAAAAACCATGGGAAAATAGCTGCAATGACCTAGTGTTCATAACTATTAATCAGGGAACTCACTAGGCAAGCTGATGGGAAGCATCAGATTTTAGCTGTGCTGGGTTTCTCTGCCTTGGGCTCATTAGCCACGAGAAGAAAGCAAGGGACAGGTGTCTGGAAATGCCCATCAGCTGCTGCTGAAGTAGCAGCAACATTATGTTAAGGACATAAAGGCAGAAAGGATAGAGGAGCATTTCAGAAGAGAGTTTGGCTGAAGCGATTCTTCCAAGGGCAGGAATATTGTTAAGGACAGACCCTGCTTTTTCAGGTGGGAGCAGTGAGCTCCCGAAGAAGTACGTATGTGATTTGATGGAATTACACATAAAAATAGAAAACAGGTAGATGTATAACCTCAGACTCCCAAGACCAGAACCAGCCATTTCTTATTATTTCACTGATTCACTCCCTTCTCAGTGTGCCATAGAGTTGTGACAAATTAAATCACCAAAATTATTCAGGTTAAAAATCCCCCATCCCCCAGAACTATGGGGTTTCATTCTGAACCTCAGCTATGGTACTAGCACTAAAAAGAGAAGTTGATCTAACAAAGTTTTACATCTCTGAAAGCATCAAAGCAGTATGTTTTAAACATCCTAAATAATTCATAACCATAAACTAAAGCAGGGAAAAACTGAATGAGTAAAAAAAAAACCCACACAATGTTATGAAGAGAAACACAACATTTTGCAGAGCCTCATGTTTTGTTTTTGCAGATATTGAGTAAAACTCACAACAATATTTGAGCAACATTTCTTGGCACAAATTTCAAAATATGGAGAAAATCAGTAGCAGACGTCTATTGCAGGTGTTGCATATTTCACACTGAGGTTTAAACCTCTGACTGAGCATTCATACCTTGTACATTTATCGAAGCAGCTCTCTCATCTAGGTACTGACACTTCTTTGGTTTTCTTTGAGATGCAGTAACACCAATTTTAATCAACCTTTTTTCTGCGCATGCTCTGTAAACACTGTCATACTTGTACCCAACCAGCAATCATGTTAACTCTGCATTGTTAATTCTTTTTGTTCATTAGTGATCCCTGCCCTTCAGTGTTTGCAACATCTAGTAGGGGACCTGGAAGTTTAAATCTCTCTACAGAATTCTATTTAGGGCAAAGTACTTCAAAATTTCTTCAAACTGCTAATTTTATGCTGCATTAAATCTTCAAATCTTTGCTAGTTCATGTTTTTATACTGTGATAATCAACTGATCTTTGCCCCATTTTTAGCACCAAAGACCAACAGAAATTATTCTAAAGAAAGTTAGGAGCTTCTCCAAGAAGCAAAACAGAGTTTTTTTCATCACAACTACTTTTCCAAACTGATAATGACAATACAAATTTAATTTAATACGTTTTTTCTAAGGGTGTTTGTCTACTTCACCTCAAAGAAACTTTTCCATTCAACATTTGTGCAGCTTTCATATGAAGCCTTGAGCCATGGGTGAGGTCATGCCATGCTAGAGGAAAGGAAGGAGGAAGACATTAGAGATATGGGAAGAAGTTTTATTCTTAACCAAGGGAAAAAAAAAACTTTTTGTTTGACCTAGTGGTGTGTGTCATCACATGTGACTGATAAGCAAATATATTCCATTTATTCATCAATACCATTCCTTCAAGTTATAAAAAAATTCTTTCCCTGTAGACCTTTTCTTTTCCTTTACACTATTCTTCTAGTAGGTATAATAAAACAATGATCTTTCTTAGTGCTCACCTGCTACAACACCATAATGAGTTTTATATCACCATTTTCAAATGAGTTTACTTCTTATTTATGATTTTTCTATCAGATTTAAACATAATTTTAAAATGCTGCTTCAACTGATTGCCAGTTTTTTATGGTTTCACAGACATATTTCCTTATTAAAATAATAAAAACCAGGAAATTATGTAACATAAACGTTTTTATGGGCATAAAGGCTGAAGTGCAATAAAGAACATATACATAACCTACACCCAAAAGAGCAGTCTCAGAAGCACTCTACCCAAAGTCTCATTAAACTTCAATTTATTTCTATTATGTTTCTACATCCCAATATATAACTCTTTAACCTTTCACCTTTCCAAGATGTAAAATTAACAATACTGACATTTACAGGATATTGCTTTAAAAATGTCAGTAAGGGAAAATGAAAAACTAGAAACAGAACAGTATTTATCGGTTGCAAAGATCTGGCTATGATAAATGCTAACATTAATGTTGACAAAATTATACACCTGAAAGTATTTTTCTCTTCAAAGTAGAAGCTTCTATATTTCTGGCAGGTGACATTTATATAAAATGTACAACAAGAATTACTATGGTAACAAAAATATTTAAAAGGAAAGGATTATTTTTCTATTTCAGAATAGGTTCTCTCAGAACACTAAGAAATCTTTATATTCTTTTTCCTTGACTCTTGCTATTGAGCTCCCTTAATTATTGACCTTTGGCCAGAGATGGTGGCTGTCCACAAGTCTCAGTACTAAGGCGTGTTATGCTGCTTTGCATTTCAGATGCTAAGGCATGTTGCAAATGACAATTGTAATACTAAATGATTCCACCGAAGAGAGACACTTTTTTAAATTGCAGATGAAAAGTAATAGGTACATTACAAAGCCCATCTCTTGGGATATTTAAATTATATTGAGAAAACAAAATCCTGGTAGTAAACATACCATCCAGTAGAGAACAATCCCAAAGGAGATGGAAAGCACCTATTAGTTTTACTTCTACTCCTCTATAACTTACAGGATTCTGTGCTAACAGACATATAGCTCCATTCCACTGAAATAAGAATATTTTATTGATTTCAAACTCCCTCATAAACTTGAAATATTTTAATTACCGAATAATCCATTTTGCATTTCACAGACGGCCATTTGCTGAGCAACATAAACCTAACAAAACAATGTCTGATTGAAAAAGTGAAATATATTCCTGTAAACAGAAAGTACCTGGTGTGTCCTTGAAGTCTATTGTTTTGGGAAGGTGCCAGAGAAAAATATTAAGCTCCCTAATGCACAAGAGGATTGTTTTGCTTTTAATAAGTCACCTTTTGAAATTCCCATAGATTAACATGAGCCAGAACCCCACCAACATCTGCATCTCAAAAATGCTCAGAAAATAGGGTAGGGTGAGAAAAGGCAAGTATCTGCTAGAAAGTCCCCGCTGAAGACAGACAAGAAAAAGGGTCTCCATTCATTGATGTTAAAAACAATAATTGTTCTCAGTCTAACGTTACATAATTTGTAGCAAGATAGTAACAGCCAAAAACTTCCTTCAGCATCCAATGTTCCTCTTTGTACCAGTACAGTGGGTTCAAAGCAGCATTTAACAACGTTGTAACTTACATACAAGAACAAATGAAAATCTCCTTATCCCAGCCTTGCTGACTGCCTTGCTGGAGGCCAGACTGCCACAGTAACTGCCCCACACATTCACCCAGAAAGTTCCCCTTTGCAGGTCTGTAAGCAGTTTATTTATAAGAAAGAATTGCTATCCCTACGTCACAGATGAAGACACAGATAACCAAGAGGTCATATCTGCAGCAAGTATGAGATATTAAAATCAGATCTCTACCTTGAAGACTCTACAATATGGTGCAGGCTCTGTCATGTTTCTCTGTTATTAGCATAAATATTTCTTGGTTGTGTTAATCAGTATGGGTGCAAACGCATTTGAAAAATTTTAGGGTTTGTACGTGGTCCCAGAAAAGTAGCATGTTACAGTTGGACATGCAAGACTATTACATTTCCTAAAGCTAGGCCCAAATCAGTGTAGATATGAATATAGCAGTTGTCCCCATGCTATAGAGGTCTATAGACTCCACGGTTTTGCTTGATACGGTAAAAAGACACAGGCTAAAAATGTCAACTGTTGCTCAGTGTAAATACATATACTATGGGATTCAAATAGCAAACCTGCTATAGCAATGTAGTTTTAACCTGCAAAAAAGACAGAAACAGAGATTAATCACTGTAAAGATGAAGCAAGCAAAAGATTATTATTAATATTTAAAATTTGCGTTGTTATGGCTTTTTTCAAGATAAAGTATTGCATGAAAATTAAACTCAGTTTTAATCTCCTTTTCTGACTTGATTTCTTTTCCCAGTCCACATTTAATCTGAATGAATATCTAAAATGTTTTCAGCAACAGTGTAGTTAGTCCCTCAACAAAACTTCACCAGAAATTTTCTTTAAAATAATTCAACTTTTTTTCCTTCCTTTCTGCTAACAGCAAGACAAGGGAAAAGGGGAAGAAAAACAACAAAAAAAAAAACCAACAACAAAAAAAAAAAAGCAAAAAAAAAAAACCCAAAAAAACCCCAAACAAAAACCCAAACAAAAACACCAACCTCGTTGGATTTGCTGGAAGAAGTGCTGTGGCTTTCTTCGAGCAAAGTTATGTAAATCCACACTGCCAGCACCTATATATTAGCTGGAGGAGTAAGGTAGAGGCACCCAAAATAGATCAGATTATCCAGCTTTTGCAAAAGAAAAAAGCATCAAGTCATCATACTGTATTTCAAGGTTTTCTGCTGGATATTTTCATTGCGGTATGTGACCATCACACACTAAATTCTGAACACAATCATTTTAAGTTAAATTTTTATCAATATCAAGTGAAAGTCATTTGGATGAACACTCTCTTCACTACAAGCTTCTGGGTGCAGCTCTGCAAGAGGTACAAGAGAAGAATCCACTTTTTCTGAGTTTGGATGCAATGTGACATTTCATTGCAAATTAGCATTTAAATGACCAAGCCTAGCTTACCCTTGTGTTTATTTCAGTTGTTCCTGAAATGTACTGACACTGGCTTCTGTCCCCCAACATTTTGTTCTTCCAGAGACAAAGCTAGAAATGCTAAATATAGCACAAATACAGTGGGGGGGGCACCCGTATGTTACGTTTTTATGACACAGAACTCTACTTGTTCTGTACATCTCTGAAATCTTCCAGTATTTGACATCTGGATCATCGTGTTTGGTGGGTGAAACACTGCAGCGGGAGAAGGTGGCACCATCCTTGGGGCATCAGAGCCCAGGAGAGATTTGTTTTTCCCTTCTTACTGTTGGACAAAAAAGCAGGAGAAACCCCAAAGGCTAGGAGGGGAAGCTGAAGGACAGCCAACACACAAGGAAGGGCCAGCTGAACAGCGTGGCACGTCTCACCAGATGCAGCTCCGGTCAGAGGGCTGCCCAGGGCTTTATTTAAAGCATGAAAGACATGCTGCTGAATTTTCTGCTTCCTGACTCTGGCTTGGGACGCTGCCTGCTGTGTTTGAGCTGCACTGAAAAGCCTCAGCAAACAGAAAAATATAGCATCTTCTGCAACCCTTATTTCCACTTTGGAGGACTTTTTTCTGATTGTTTTGGAGCTTTAAAGTTTTGAAATAAATCTGGCTTAACACCCGCACTTAAAAATGCAAATAAGCTTTTCAGCAATGAGGCTACTGAAGAGCCTTTTTCCTCCGCATTTATTGAAAACGTAAGACTCTTATGCACTAAGCTATGTTATCCAGGAGGGAAAAAAACCTGTGGGAAGAGAAAAAAAGTGAGTGAGCCCCATGCAAAATGCATGAGTCTTGATAGCTTTCTCTAGTCCACCATATGCATATTTCATGAATTCATTACAGCAACTACTGCATCTATAAGTCAAATAAACCCAATTGTTCAAATAAAATGACCGGCTTGATATACAGAAAACAGATGCTGTTGGAGGAATACTGACACTCTCCAAGCTGAAGCTGCTACATGGCTCTCAAGACTACTGAGTGTCCTGTAGTCTTGATCAGAGGAAAAATAGAAGAAAACAGTTATTTCCACAGCATCTGCATGAAGGAAAATGACTAAAAGGTTATTGTAACACAAACACTGATCCTCAAAAACAATTCTAGTAGCTGAGCTACAAACTGTACTTTCAGTCATTGCTAATTCACGTCCGAAACAGATCACAGATAGCAGATGATGCTCACAATGGGGATCTGCATGGGGACAAACATTGAAAAGATGACAAGGATAGAAAGAAACCAGAAGTAAAACAAAATACTCTGTGGTTCTCCCTGTCAGACTGTGTGCTGTATATTCTATACATGAAAACAGCTTGAAAATAAAATAGGAATGAGAAATTCAGGGTGTCACACACAAAAGAAACAGCTGCTCAGTGTTTTCAGCAAGGGTGAATATTATTTTCAAACAGGGCCCTACGCTGCTTTATCACTTCCATATGGAAAACCTTTTCTGATCATCTGCAAATCCACTCCAGGGGGAACTACAGACAGAGCCACTTCCCCCAGCCTGGAAGGGGATAGGAAAGAAATGGAACCTCAGTGTACAGAGCCATCAGGACTGTGCAAAAGTATAAAAAAAAAGGGGCCAGTACCAATAAAAATTGTTTTTCATCTAAAAGCACCATCACACACACCCCTAAGGCCCAACTGTTTACAAGCATGGATACACAGATTCAGGAGTATTATTGGTTTGGCCGATCAGAAGCCTGAACAATGAAGAACAATAATCTGAAGACCTATTCTTTGTTGAGATTCAGATAAAAATAGAATTTAGACCTAAACACCTCCAAATTTTGAACACCAAAACACAATTCAAGTTTTTCAAAACTGAGACTCACACCGAATGCCACAGGAATGTTTCTGTCAAGACTGGTAGGGTCTTGCCATCATCCCCTCCAACCTGCCATGCACCAGGTCCCATACTGAGAACCCCCTGAGTGCATGAGATGGGTTTCTTTTGTGTGAAATGAAGCAAAACAGCTATGCTCCAAAGATGCACCTAAAGCTTTTCCACAGGTAGCAAGGATTCAGCACACATAACTGGACTAGATAGAATTCAAAGTGGAAACCAGAATATTTCATCAGGTACTCGGATCAATTCACTCTTGTGAAAACACGGAACCTTTCCAACACAGGCACAGCCAAGCAACATCTTAGTTTTTCTTTACCAAAAAAAGGCCAAAATGCATCATTTAATCATCACATTTTGGAGGCATGGAAATCTAATGTTTTAATTTCTCAACTGGTTTGATATTCATTCACAGCCAAAGCATGGTTTTCAAGATCCACTTATATTTAGCAGGCTTTCAACTTGTCACTGTCCAAGTACTGCCTTAAAAAAAAAAATAAAAAAAAAAAAATTAACCTTTCTTCTCTGGGTGGAAAATAAATGAAAGTTTGTGAACTTTATACGGTAACATTTGTGCTTTGAATGAGCTTCGTGTGCCTCCAGCAAAGCTCTACGACATTCACCACTTCACAGTTTAAAAGTGTGTTCTAATAAAAGGTCAAGAGAAAGAGAAAAAAAAAAAGGGAAGTCCTTCAAGGTTATAAATATATTAGACAGGAAAAGCATTTCTGCTCTGCTAAATGCCTGTTTAAATATAAATCTATTAGTCTGATGAGGTTAAGACCCTGGAATGTAAATTTTGTCTGATTTTGAAAGGACTGTGGTGGTGTTCCCTCATCTTCCTCTGTTTTCTAATTCTCTTCCCTTCTTCCTCTGTTCTTTCTAAATACTCTAGAGTTCCTGAGGTTTTGGACTTTAGGATTTGAAAATAAAAACACACAATTAAAAAGAAAATCTCATCTGAAGCAGTTAACTACTTTCTGGGAGAAGGTGGAGTTAAATATTTCAAAAGGACAAAAAACCTCTATGGTTGGCCGTGAAAAAAAGAAATGAGAAAAAGAGGCATACCTGAATACCAGCTTTGCCATAACAGACATATATTCCAGGAATACAGTTATTCAAGTTAGTAGAGTAACTATAATGAAATAAAGGTTTTAATTTCAGAATAACATTTTCATAGAGGACAGTATTCTGGAATTGATAATATACAATGGTTGTTGCTTCATGGCCATTAAGATTGTTCTTCCTATTTTAGTATGTTCGTGTTTGGGGTGAATACCATTCCATCCCAGTAACACTACACACTCCATCCTGCACCAAAAGAGCGAGTTTTGGTAATCTCTCCCTTACACTCAATTACATCATGTAGATAAACACCAGGTTTTCCCACAGCTCAGAATGAGATAGATGGTATATTCAAGCAGCATGGTATGATATCACAGGATCTTTCCTTGCCCCAGGAGTTGAGCCTATTGTTTCTGTCAGCACATTTTAGTACATCAAACAATTAGTTTATATAAAGTAACTTTTCTCCAATCACAAAATTAATTCTCAATCCAAAGTTTTAGAAGGATCTGAAGCGCATGAATAACTTAAAACTGTTCTAAAGCCTATATATATTATGGAAAGACCTGCTTGGCGGTTACTGTATAGGTCAAAAGTAGAGAGAGGTGGATTGTTCCCCCCCCCTGTTTTTGGCTGGTTAATCAATAACGTCACTTTGAAGAAGTGTCAAACTGGTATAAATGAACTTGTGACTTCCAGTCTTCTGCTGTATCAGAGGCTAACTTTTTCCTGCAGTTGCATCATTTTTGCCCATTCCATAACTCTCTACTAACTCAAACCTAATTGTCTTTCATCAAAAGAATTAGCCTGTGAAAATCTATTAGCTTGTTTTAAAAGAATTTGTTCTATTTCTCTGTAGGTAAGGGCTATTAATGAGTATTAGATATGCGTTCAGATATTTAAAGATGCAGTTTATATATTCCACCTCAGTAAGAAATACACATTTTTCCTATAAAAATTTGTAATGCCTAAGCTCCTGTTTTATACTTTCTAATTGGTATTTTTTAATCACTGAAAGGATAATTCTAGCATTTGTAATATGAAACACTGATTTAAATCAAATCATATATTTTAAAAATGTCATGCACAGAGGTTGATTGAATAACATCAAACTTCCACTGCTCTATTAATTTTTTCCTCATTTTTTAAGTCTGTTGTATATTTCAATTTCTAATTTGTTTTGATTGATATACTGTTTGTGATCACTCCTGCATCTGTGATCACTTTGGCATTTAGGCTTAGAAACTTCTCATCTTGTATTAACATACAAGCCTGAGCCTGCAAATTCTTGCAGGGTAAACTTGTATCTCCTTTTGAGATGTCCACAGAAAAGCAGTGATTAACTACAATAGTTAAAGTAAGATTTGGTATATAGTTTCTAAAGATTAAGAAAGCAAAAACTGAAAAAATAAAATCATGCTGATTTACATGATAGCCAGTATCTGATATTCAGGGTTCACCTGAATATTAGCTAATAACAAGAAAAACCTTGCTCCTAAAAGATCAAAAATTCCAGCATTCCAAAATACTATTAATCAAGTTCTGAAAGATCTGATGGATAATTGAGTTACATTATTGTATTGAATTGTATTGATTCATTACAGTATTGTATTGAAATACAAGACATTATGTTTGCTGAACTGAAAACTGTGACATCTAAAATTTTTTCCACATTTATATATTTCAGGAAAAACACATGGAAATTTTTGAAAACTTGAGCTGGAAAAAAAGTTAGACATTCATCTCTCCACTTCTGTAATTCTTGTTAGAATGAATGCATTTATATCCTTTGGTTGGAGCCAATTATCTTTGCTGCTCAACAATTAAAAGCAACTATTTTTATTGCCAGAATCACAATGAAAGGGAAAAGAATGAAACACAATCTCATTTAAAATTTTCTTTAAAATGAGCTTTAGATCCACTGCATTATTTAAATTATATTTCTTGTGAAGATTAATTTTTTAAACAACACACAAAGTAGTAGGAAATAAGAGCAAATCGTCTAGCCTTCTATGTTTTCATTTTCTGTTTTCACTATGCCAATGATTTAACTCTGGTTTGCTCTTAAATCTTTGCAAGCATGTCCTGGATGTTGCAAAGTTATAGGCAAATAATTAACTCTGTCTGGACTAATATACAAGGTGGGATGAAAAAAATATTTCCAAGAATAGATGAATAGAATATTTATCAGCACTGTTGAGACACAACAGAATAATAATTGTATCTCTAATATTACCAGATTCATCGTTATTGTAGGAAATCCACTGGTTGTACAATCACAGAACATGGAGTGTGGCTTCCTGCAAGGTACTAAAACCCAAGCTCAAGCAGCATAATGCTTTATAGAAAGTAAAGACTCCACTTAATCTATTGCAATATTTAGTAGAAATACCTATATTCAGACAATATTTCAAAGACTAATTCAAATCAATGCATATTTTAACAATGCTTATTTGCCCCCCCAAAACTCACACCTCAAATGAAAGGCTGAAAATTTGCATTAGATTATTAAAATAGGCAAATTCTACACTATTGTTCTATGGCAGATATTCATTCTGACGTCATCCCTCACCTCACCAAAAAAATTGCCTATCCCTTTTGTGGGCTGCAAGTAATATGGTAAAAAGACTTTCAAATATGTCACCCTTAAAGGGCTGGTAGCTTTAATTCTAGCTATCTGGGAATTTTGATAAAACATTTCTTTTAACAGATAAAGACAATTTGTCAAAACCTAAAAATTTGTGTGAAATAAAATTTAACATGTTCCCCAACACATTTTTGTGCAGATGTTTCCAAACACCCTATTGTTATAACTTCAAACTGAAGTTTTAGTAAAAGTGATTTTTTTCTTCCAATTAGCTAAGTAACTGACAAAAGCAAATTTTTTATTTTGCTTGTAAAGATTTATAAGATTTTGAGATATCACCTTGATTCACGATACAGTTCTTTTTAATATAAAAACAGGTAAAAATATCACTTCATACTTAGTGCTACTACACAGAAAATAACAATCTCTCATAATTACAACTGAACATGGTAAATAGGTTTTCCATTCAATATGAATCAGCTTTCTAAGAAGTCACTGAAAATTTCAGAGGTGGAAATGGATTTTCTGAGAACTCCACAGATTCAAACTTACAACAGTTATCTTACCACTAATTAGGCTCTGCTCTTAGATGGAGCTGGCCATACCATGAAAATATGAAGAATAATGCTTTGTGAGGGGATTTCAGCTTTTACCCCCTTTTAGGATGATAGTCAGACGCTTCTATTTCTGAAAGTTGCATTTCTACATCTCCAAATAAATTCATCTACTTAAAAAAAATCCCTGAATTGAAAGTCAATTTTTGTCTGCCTTCCTTATGGAAACAATAAAAGTTCATGGCTGTAAAAAAGATTTTGACCATGGAGCCACTAACTACACTAATAATAAAAGCTCATCACTCGCTTAATTCACCTTACTCTTTGAGCATCATCTGAGCATCTGCTTATTTCACCTTTGGTGACAGGCCCTACCCTTTTATTCGCGTTTTGCCAGGCAAGAATTGTGTAAGAGTTTTCATACCAACCACTTACAGTTTCCTGCAAACTTGTGAACATCGGGTCCTTAACTCTTCCAGCAGACTAGAAGTATATGCGAAGAACATGAGAAATGTCTTTAGTAGGCGATTATAAGGAGTTTAGAGTTATCTGTTGATCTTTTAAATTGTCAGTCAAAGCAATGTTTCAAAACTTAACATTATCAAAAACTCAGTGAGCTGCTATTAGGTTCTCCAGAGGCCTAATGAAAACTGATTAGAGTTAGAATGTACTGCTCTAAAAACTCCCCTACATTACTGTAAAAATATATTCATTATGTATAAAAAATTCACACTATCTTTATAGCAATGCATATTTATCTTTCTGTCCATCTCCAGAAAGAATATTAAGAGTCTATTAATCCACAAAAGGTGAGGAACAATTAAAATCCCCAGTGGTTTCAGCCAGATAAAATTAGGAAAGAACATACCACTTCCAGGATGTGTCATACAAGTTATACACATCAGTGTGTATTATCTTCATAATATACACTATTTATAGCATAATATTAAACGGAAAAGGATATCAAATAGGTTTTTATAGCTTTAAGCAGGTAAACAGATAACTAAGCAGAGGGCAATTGCTGCACAACATACACCATCCTTAACATTACTGTCATTTCCTAACAAAAAGATGTTGTTTATATAGCATTTATAATAAAACTTGACTGCTAGCTATCATTTCCCAAACATATTCCTAATATCATGTGTCTGTGTCCTTTGATAAAGGTTTTTTATGACACTACAGCAGGGAATGCCACCCCCCACCACGTCTTACTGCAGATTTCAGATGCCAGCTAACACACATATCACTCGCCAGTGGATTACTTCTCAAGTACTCTTGACATCAAATGTTTGAAAAACCAAGTGCAAACATAACTAAATACAGCTAAAAAGTACTTCAGTTCCTCACATTTAATGAGCTGCTAACCCTTCAACAATTTTCTTGTGGAGCAAAAAGATATTCATGACAAATAACAGAGAGCAACAAGTCAATAAGTGACATGAAATCTAGTAAAAGTAACTAGTTAAATATAAACCAAAAGCAACATAAAACGGCTGTTCTGAGCCACACTAAAAGTTCATCCAGCCATGTCTCCGGTTTCTGACAGCTGCCAGCAACAAAAGTCTGCGAAAGGGTGCAAGAACCACGTAAGCATAAAATGCTAATTCCACATGACACTTTTCCAGGTTCCAGTCATTCCCAACCTCAAGGGCTTCCAATACCAGGGACTGCATTTTAGACCACAATTATTAGAGCAGATTGCATCTAACACCCTCCTAGATTTTTCTTAGGTAAATACATCTGCTAACTTCTTGAAAACTCACAAATCCTGAAAAAAAATTATTACACTAAATTACCAATGATTCAGAAGTCAGACTGTGACAAAAAATTGGAAATGTCCTAAGAGAAATTACGGTTCTTTACAAATAGCAGAAACAATAGGATTTTATGACACTGCATACAGTTACAACTCAGTTGAATGAAAGAGCAAAAATACATGCATGGGTATAACTGGCTATGTATACCCATAAGGCTACAGGCACACATGTTTTTCTGCGTTTTGTTCAATGTCCTTTAACAAATACATTTTGGCTGCATTGAAGTCACATTGTAAAGGTACCCAAGCAAATGACTCTGCATACAAAAATATTCGCTAAAGTATTTTAATATACATTTCAGAATAGTTTATCTCCATGCGCATTAAAAACAGTTCACATGTGAAACTAAGAACACTGAATATTTGAAGCAATTCCTCTAGTAAGGAACCTGAAATAATGCACTGGCTGAAATGTATCTTTAGAAAATAGTCAAAACAATGAATAATTGAAAACGGGATGACTTCACTAACAATTGGAAGAGAAAAAGCAAATTCTATGAATATGTTCTTTGCTCTATATTCTTTCTCTTCCCCTTCTTCCAGTTACTTTGCATAGTGTTTTATCCACCTTGAAATACATATTACAATAATTATGCATTAAGAATATCAATCCTTCAATTTAATATTCTCTAAGACCACAAAATAATTGTTATTTCAAAGAAATTATCTCATTTTGTTTACCTTTGTTTTGTTTTAATTTATTCCAGGACATTTGCATCGGTTTTCAATGCTAAACCCATATATCTGAAGGGGGGGGGGGGGGGGGGACACAACACATTATGAATTAGCACCTCAGCTGAAAAACCCAAATTCTGTTCACACTGAACTTGCTGGAAAATCCCAGTTCCAGCAGGTTTCCAATCTCTGCACGATCAGGGACATCTGCTCAGGACACTGGGCAAGTCCTCAGGGCTTGAACATCCTCCCGAAGGCAGCCAGGAGGATGCTATGTTTGGGGGGCTTACCTGAAGCACGATTTTGACAGAATCTGGCTATATCTAGGTGAAGGATAAGAGTAATAGATAAAGATGAGGTAAAGTAAAAAAACAAGCAGGAAGACTCCTAAAAAACATGCAAGGTTCAAGTTGCAGCTGACTGACTTTACCATATTAGCTCCTTTTCTGCAGGCAGCTTCCAACTCATAAATACTTAGGATCATAAAATGCTGTAATATCTTTCCGAGTAACAGATGTTATTTGGCTTATACAATGGCTTCAAGTACCAGATTGCAATGACTTATAAGAATCCAGAGTACAGTATGTTTTTCTAATGCTTGGCAATTCATGAAGTTGAAAATATGAACTATCATAGAAATCAATGTACGTCTGTAATTTTTTGATGGTAAGTTGCTGTATAGGAAGTTGTAGGTTTTTATCATGATTTCTGTATTTCAGAAGCATCTATTCAGTAATTTCTAAAAATAGAGATCTCTGTTGCATATGAAGCTGGTGGGTTCATACTCTCTTTTCAGAGCATTTACACAGACAGTGCCCATTGCTGGTAGATCCCCCACTTCTCCCCTCGCAAAGAAAGGGTCAGATTCCCATATCTGAAACTTTGACATCACAAGGAAATACAATTCAGGGTGCAATTCTTGAGTATGTTGCAAAAACCCCAGGCTGTCCAGGACTGGGCCTTCCTTCCAAGAAATCCCACAGAGCAAAACTGAGGGTATCCACATTTTAGAAGCAAATTTGCTGCCTCACCACAGAGATGGTTTTTCCCCCAATCCTTCTCCCCCACACCTTTCCTGCATCAGGACCTGCTACCGAGTAGCAAATATTACAGAGGCTACAACACTTTCCTCATTTCACTTCCCAGACAGAGGAGACTCTAACCCCTGGGCACCACGCAGTCCAAAGGATGGCTGTGCTATAAACAGAGATGCGTAGCCTCTGCATTTGCATTGTGTGGAAAGCACATTCACAGTTTAATTAGCATTTAAATTCCAAAGGTTCTGAATATAATAAAGTGCTGTAATGTTTGCTCTGACTGCATCCTGCAGTCTATATATTTTATGCCATAGTTAAAACAACGTAAATAGTAATATATTAAAAATTGTGTACATGGAGGGTAGGACCTGCATTGTGCCACACAAGTATGTTTAGGGAATAAAAACTCTCAGCAAATAATCTGAAACTGAATTTAGCTCTTCAAGTATTTTATTTGAAGACAAAAAGTTAAGCCTAAGTAAAAGCAACTTAAAATATTTTGTTAGATAATAAATAATTAAAAGATAATTTGAAAAAGTGAATACATTTTGGACTCCAGAGTTACAGCACAAAGTACTCACAAGCTAGTGGATTTATAGAAACTATAGAATACTATTAAAATGCATACATTTGTATTGGTAGAAGCGAAGGTACAGGCTGCATAAGCAAATAAAAATTTGCATGTTATAATTGTTTCTACAAAAGACTGAGAACATCACATTAAGTGACAGCTGTCTTTTTCTCTGAGAAGCAGACTTTTCACTAGCTTCACCACCTTTATTCAGCCTTCAGCAGATAATGTGGTTCTTCTGGAGCGTTCTGAGTATCCACAATCATATTTTAATTTTTTTTTTTTCATGTAGATGACAAATATGTTTTTCTAATTGCAGTTGTAAATTTAAAAATTATCAAGAAACGTATTCAGTAGCACCATAAATTGGCATGCTGCCACCTATGCAAGATGTTACCAGGCTGTTGCAATAATTTCATTTTTATTAGATAGACATTCTTTTAGCCTGGGATAAACATACTTGTAAATAGGTAGAACTGGTATTCACATATACCATAATTGGGGGGGGGGAGACTACAAATCGCTTTCCAGATTTTGAATATAGGTACACTGAAATCAGGAAAATTTTGCAGACTTTTCCTGGAAAGGAAGGCACACAGGAGGAAAAGCCTCCTTTGCCATCCTACAAGCAAGTGGTGAAATTCCTGCTTAGGACCTACAGAAAAAAACTAAAACAGCCAGAGAAAGGGTGCTTCAGAAGACCAAGACACCTCCTGATATTTAATAAGGACTCTCTCAAGACACTTCTTACTCTGTAAGGCATCAGATCATGCAATTAGCACATCTGATACTCAGAAGTAAATCAGTTTTCCTCAAGTGCTTGCTTAGCCAGGATTTTACTTGCCAAATAGCTTTAGTTTTTATGATAGTCATGAAAAAGACAATTATTTGGAGCTGTATCACTTTAATAAAAAGCCTTTTATAATCTTAGTTTGCTTTTTCTCTCTTATGCTATATACTGAGAAAGAATATAGGGATATGTAATAATAAAGATACTGTAATCATAGCCATACATACATCCTTCCATTTTTCATAGGTTTTCCTAAGATGCCCTTTACTGGGAGTATAATGCACATCTCATAAGAAATAGCTGAAAAATGGCTACGGCTATCTTTATAAGGTCCCATGATATAATGTACCATTTATTCACTGAACTTCACTCCCTGTGTCCCATTTAATACCTTATTATTCTTCTCAACATTTAAAGAAGAATTCTGCCCATTATCTAATGCAAGAAAAAATTGTGACGAACAGGACTCAAATTGAAAGCAGAGGAGTCTTTAAACTCAGATCTTTGCTATTCTTTCTGCTTCCTTAGCACTACTGCAATTATTTAATTATTCAGGAAAGTAGCAAATAGACATGTTTCACCTTGAAAGCACTGAAGGCTTTCCACTTACAGAAGCCAGCTCCAAGAACCTCCTCCCTCACTCCGGCTCAGCCAGGGGAACAGCTCACTTAATAGGTTTCCATCATCAAAAAGCCAGCATTGGAGAAGTGCCTCTATCAATTTCTTCACCAGGAGCCAAACTGGCTGCGGTTTCAGAAGAGAAGTGCAGTGGGTTGGGGTAGAAGCAGTCCACGGCTTGGCAGGCAGGAGCATTATTCACCCTTTGGCCAGCCAGTCTCTGTCAAAAGGGAGAACAAACCCCAAGAACTGCTCACACGGGCAAAGTTTCCAAGGCAAAGTGACATTGAGCTTATCCTCACAGTAAGCAAACTGTCCAGACCACTTCTCTTTCTTTCTGGAGAAAGCAAAAATAACGAGAAAAATCCACTGTTAAAGGGTAAATTATGAACTGATGCTCAACTTTGAAGATGTTTCTACTGGTCATTAGCAGAATCGCAAGCAGAAGAAATGAAAGGATCTGACTTTTAATTATAAAAAATTAAGGCGTGAGAAACTGCACATTTAGGGAGGCTTTAAAGACATACATATAACACAAAAGCACATAATATAAACTATCACAAATTCTTAACAAGATTTAAATAGGTTAAACATTCATTAAAACATATTTTATTAAGCTGAATATTTTGCACTTAATCCATCTAAGTAGTAAGACTGTCACAGTGACAAAAAAGCAGATTTCAAGGTATTACTTTAAAAACTGAGCCAATGACTATATCCAGATTTCCCAGTATAAAACCAAACTTTTTTTTGCATATTCTAAAGAGTCTGCCAAAAAAAAAAAAATCTGCTAAACTGTTCAAAATCAGAATTCATTGTATTAAGAAAATATTTTTTCTTATCAAAAGCATTTACTACACTTAAAAACATAATATACATAAAAAGCGTAATTTCAATGTCTAGCTTTATTTTCCTTCCCACATTCATTTACTTTTGCAGCTACTTCAAATTCAATTTAAAAAGTGACAATTTAACTTGGATTTTGTGTAATGGGACTTTATGCACAACATTATCTTACAGACTTTACATAGGGTCTAATCTTGATAGAAATATCTCTTTCTTTATTACCCAGTAAAATCCTCACTACCTCAAAATTTCTATTTTAAACGGCAATATTTTCTAATGTAGATTGATTTTAATGGTAAGGTTGCTTAAGAACAGTCATGTGCATTACTCCCCAGCAAAGTTATTCCTTGAAGAATAAATGGTGGAAGTTGAGGAAGCAATCTACATTTTAATATATTTTTGCTGCAGAATGCACGTATTCCTATTACAAAAGCTTTGTTAGTGACATTGGAAATATTTTCTGTTCTTTCTATATAAATTTGCTTGCAGTAGGAACAGTGAACTACTCTGCTAGCCAGTAGTGTACCGACAGTTGTGCAACGTATTTCCACTGAATCATTAGCCAAATGCCCAAACCAAAAAGGTCATTCCAGTGAAATGTGAGCTGATGTAATAGCCATTTGTCTTTATATTCTGCACACTTTGTTAATGACAGATTGAACAACATCGTGCCTATAGCCAGCTGACAGGAATTCTAACCTGATTAAATGTCCCAGTATGTTTTAATACCCTTAAATGGAATTTTTATGGCCTGTTCTGCACGCATATTATTAACACAGAACCATCAAAGAAACCACAGACATGCATAATAGCTCATCAATTTGTAGCTAGGCACTTTTGACCTTGAAAAATCAGCTGTCTTTCAGATTAATGCAGCTATGTTTTGGGCAGAAAAAAAAGAAGCTATAAAATTATCATGCTTATTTTTGTCACATGTCAGCACCGCAATAGGGAATAAAGGCCACGCTGCTGGCTTTTTATTGATATTGCCGTCAACCTCTGACATTTAAATTAGAATCTGGGAGACCTATTTCTAATAAAAATCCACTTAGACATTAACATTTCAGCTACAGCAGATCACAAGATGTGCTGCTAGCAGGAAGATGGCGTTTAGTCTGACTTCCACTCCCCCATCAGTGGGTCTTCACATTTCCTGTCCTTCACAGAAGGCCCTAAAGCACTTAAAAAACAGAGCTAGTTTGGACCACAACATCCACCCACAAAACAAGTCAAAAACTCTTCTGGGGGAAGAGATGGTGAAGGAAAAGGACAAGTGGAAAATGTGAATGCCATCCTTATCTCTAAAAGAGGTAGTAGCACATACAATGTACTGGCAATAAGTTAGTAACTGTTGAAACATTCAGGGAACAGAAACATATGTGTACCTTGAGAATAAGTTTGCAAATTAGCATGTTGGGAAAGATATGGAAAAACTGAAGATGAAAGCTGTTATAAAAGGGGAATTCTCATACTAGAGAGAAGCCACTAATGGGCTTTCTGAAGGACTGGTCTTAGGATGTGAGACAGGGAGATGCTCTCTGTGGTAAGAGGAGTTGCAAATCATTCCAGACTGTAGAACGTTTCTTTGTATAACTGAGGAAAAGGCCCAGGGAACACAGCTTTACAAACAGATTTTTATTTTTTTTTCCCTTTCAGTATCGAATACTCACTACTGGTTATTTCTAAGCAGCCCTTTCCCTTGGGCCTGTTCAGCTTGCATAAACAGTGAAATGTACTTCCAAACAGACAACTCAATACTGGTCTTCCATTTTCCAGCAAAATGCTCAGGACACTGGGGTACAGCAACCATCTCTCATGTCTTCAACAAAATACTTACTAAAAGTCAAGATAGATACTTGACATCTCAATTTACAAATGTGTTTAACTTAATTGCTATGGTCTTGATCTAGTTAACCTTATTATTTACATAAATTCTTTGCACTAGGATAGTCTTACAAAGGACTTCCAAATACCTTTAGCCAGCCCAAAACTGCATTTTAAGCTGCATGAATATGTTCCTTTAGAAAGAAAAAAAAAAAAAAAAATTATTATTCCCCATATTCTGTTCTTTGTAACAGACTTGTTTGGAAAATTAAGTAAATCAGAATTCATGTATATGCTTATTTTTAACACAGACTTTCAGTTTTCTTCCTTTTGTCTTTACTTGATTTGTTGGGTAACAGTTAAAGTGAGATTCTGCTTCTCCCGGTCTGGCTTTTTATCCTTTAGTCTTTAGATAAATTAATAAAAAGAAGCGTCAATAAAATAAAAAAAAAAAAAGAAAAAGAAAGAAAGAGAACAGTATGGGAAATACTCCCACACAGGGCTTTTAATGCTCTGTCTAGCTTGATTAACAACCTGTGCCATCCAATCAATTAAAAACCCAACCAAGATAGACATCTTCCATTCATTTGTATAATTACAATGTGGCATCCAGAAGAATCATTATCATTAACAGGTGACAGAATCTCTCTGGTACATTTGACTATTAACTTTACCCAATCTTACGATTACATTAACATCTTTTAAAGAAGACATTATCAGAAGAGGCTCATACAAGTGTTATTCACTGCTAATAACCAATATCTGAGGAGGTGAAAATGTCTACACCAGCACTACAAACCATAACATCTTTGCCAACTAAAATAGAGCTATTAAAAGCCAAAGGCAATATGATATCTCCTTCATTGAATTCCATCAAGTAAAAATTTGAAAATTGAACGAAAAGTTTAAGATGTCCTTCCTGAAACACATTCAGGATTATCTGTGAGATCTAGAAAGGACTTTGAGGGGAGACCATTACTTAGCAAGGGCAATCTAGAGGCAGCAAAGGTGGAAGCAAAAGAGTGAGCAACCAAAAAGTCCTGCAAGACTATAATTTATAAACCAGGAAAATTAATCAACCTATGCAACAATCAAATACTCCTTACATACAAAAATTTTTATTTTAGCTAAATGTCAGAGTCCTTCACATGTGTGGTAATGATGTTAAAATTACCATGTTCTCCTGCAATCATCTTCAACACCCTCCTTATTACAAGTGTCCCAGAAACAACACCTGAGCAATTTATCCTCACCAAAATAATCTCCTGTTTGTGCCAAACTGAATCAAGGGAAGGAGAAAAGCCCAGTCCCAGCCTACACAAATACCAGGCATGTTCCAACAAATCATGGCAGGTTGCCTAAAGGTGTCTAAGGCTTCATTTTATCTCAGAATACTCTTCTGTTCTCCCAGAGACTATTTTCCCAGAGCAGAACAGTGGCAAACATTCTGGTAGAAACACTTCTGCTCCGTTAGTGAGATGACACATTGAACCATGCAATGAAATATGCACCGTCCTTCCAAACGCAGATGTACTGCTGCATCTAGAATTCCCACCACACTACCTAGTTACTTCTGGAAAAATTAAAATAATGCAGGGAGATAAGGGACAGAATCCAGGTCTTTGCAACAAAACAGTAACAGATAACAGGTTGTCATTTTTGTTGTTTTTAAAGAGGCACTTGATTATTACTATGTTTTAGTTCTCCCAGTGGAGTATCTTGAAGCACATGAAGAGAATCTTTTGGAGATTAAATTGAGCAGAGGTAGCATCCAAGAGCCAAACTAAAGCACTTCTTTCAGTTGAGAGGACTCAGCCACAGATGCTACAGAATAATCTTCCCTCCAGCATATTTAACATGGATATAACATCCTTGAGACCAGCTACTCTATCAGACCTCTATGGAGTCATACCACTTGCTAAAGTGGATATACTGTCTTACATATCTTTCTGACAAAAAGGGTTGAGTATGCACAGTACCAAATAATCTTATTGCATACTGCTCTCTACCAGCTGTGCTATAGTGTGGGTTTTTTCTACAGATCTGCATTTCTTTGTTTTCATCATTTTACAGCTTGAAAAGATTCGCCTCCTTAACCCAAAGGTTTCGGCTGAGTTGAATGAAAAATTCAGACACACAAAGTGCACAGTAAAACTGTTTAACCTCTATGTTAAAGCTGTCTGAAGCTCAGAGTAACTACAAGCTCATTAGTCAATATGAAAGAGAGGTGGGAAAAGCAGTCAAATAATTTTGTAAAAAAATGAGTTCCATGCTTCATAATAAAAAATAGTTTACATGTTTTACCCTCATGATTTGCCAAGTTGAAGAAATAAGGCTGATACTTTTTTTCATACCTCAGAGTGGGTCAAATAAAACTGACCACAGCTTATGTATTTATTTCCTTAAACCATTTTTTGTTCTTGCGTTTGCACCTACCTGATATATCATTGGAAAGGTCTACATAAAAATCTATACGGCCAAAGGGGTTTGGATTTCACAGTAGATACACACTCATTTCCAGAGCTAGCCCCATTTGTGGACAGAGTTTGTAGGGTTGGGAGATTTTTCCTTATTTTCAGGATGTTGTCCTCTGACCAACTATGGTTAACATTCCTCCAGACAGAGGAAAATTCAGTAGCACAGATCTCTGAGATTAATTAAGAGGAAATGACACCATGTTATCTTTTATCTCCATTAGTCCAACTTTGAAGCTAAAATTGTGACACACGCCATGTTTCTAACTCTGCAGCAAGAAACTTTGCTACAATCCTCCAGACTGCTTTTCCAGTCTTCAGCGTATATTTTCTTTATATTTCTCAATGATCATTCAAAAGCAAACGCTAAATGGGGTAAATACAGCTGATAAATGTACCTGCACATATAGGATCAAGGTTACACACAGAACATGAGGTTGGACTGAATCATCAACTTCAGGTAACACCTCGGCTACAAGTCCAATCAAGACTCTAAACAGAGAACGTGCACACAAGCTCTTGGAAAGCCATTCCTTATAATCTTCATACTCTTGAAGATTACAAAGAACTTTCTGGGAGATGTTAAATTACTTTAATTATAATATAATCTGTTGGCAAACAACACAAGCTATCTAAAGTGTATAGCATATATACAGAACTTGTCTTTCATGCAGCAATTATATTAAAAGCAAAATGTCTTAATACAAACAAATCAGGAACTCCCATTTTGTTGAAACAGAAAAAAAAAAAGTTATTTCAGATAAAAATAGAATTTCAATCAATTTAAGCCTGACAAAGCAAATGATTAAGACATGGAAGAGAGTTAACTGTCATGGGTATGACAGAGTAAATAGCAACTTGTAATGCACCTATCTACTGGGCTTTCGTTAAAAAAAAAAAAAAAAAAAAAAAAAAAAAAAAAGAGAGATCAGAGCTTTTACCCTTCTTATTTCACACATTCACACCTGCTCCCTGCACCACCACGTCAGCATTAGGTTCACTTGGTCTCAGGGTCCCTTCCCAGGAGGGAGGTCCAAGAAGGTTGGGCAGAAAGTCACATCACTTTATGCCATGCAGCTGCTCACAGCTTCTGGTTCTGGGTTTTACTTCAGCATCTGTCTCCATCCTTCTGACCTCCAGAACCTTCTTCTATTTCCACAATCTTTCCACCAGCCAGGTTCTTCATCTTCCACTGCCGTTAGCCTCTTGTTTGGTGAGTCTGCCTCATTTCCCTCTAGTCATTTCAGAATTCAAGACATGCCACTTTTGTTTAGTTCATGCCTTAGCAAAGTTTATAACCAGCCTAGACTGGTTGCAGCTAACAATCAACATCTCAATTTAAGAAACACATACCCATACATATGCCCAATTATCTGCCTGCCTCCCAACCAGCATTTACAACTTAATTGTAATTTCTTTTTTGCCAAAAGAAGCCTTCAGTTACACTCTGAATAGTAGCTGTATTTGCTATTTATTTTGTAATTTCTGATGGTGAATTTTTTTTGGTTGCTTTTTTTCCCCTCTAGCACTACAGCACAATCACAACAAAGTTCCATCTTAAACATCAATTTTAACAATTCAATTTAAAATACCAAAAACGTGCACTGGCACAGTATTGTTTTAGAGGAACTTTGGACTCTATTCACAGAAAAGCAATTAGACTAGCATTTTATAGAGCAGATTATTCCTTTTTCAAAGGTAAATAAAGGTGATTCTGTAGTTATATAGGCAGTGAAGGTGTATTTCACTCCTTATCTACATAGAGAGCTGTCTTCCCATTATTGACAGAGCAGTATCTTTGCAGGGCTCTAAAATGGTATGAGTTTCAAAGGAAGCAGGTTTAGTGATAGATCTGCCAAAACTATTCAGGCCAAAATAAGTATTTATCCATAGGTCTAATCATACACTGCCCGATAAGTCAAAAGTATAGCTTCTTCAAGAGACAGCACTGATGTAAATGTGCATCTGAATTATAATAAAAACTACCCTTAGACATAGAAAGACAAAAAACGTTGCCATTAAGTAGTGAAAAATCACAGGGTGTAAGGAAATGTATTATTTGAAGGGAAAGAGCTTCTTGCAGCACTGACAGATCCTGATTTCCATTTCAGTTGCATCAGCTTTACACCAGTATAGCATTCTTGACTTTTCTGGTGCTATTTTCCAATTCATGGCAATAATGAAGAAACAGCATACAGCAAAATCTAACTACAACCACTATGAAAAAGGGAGCAAGTTTCTGTATTACCATGACACTGCTAAAGAACATTCAATTCAATGGAAGCTCGTGTCTTTCTTGGATTTTTTGTAAACATATTCTAAAGAAGTGATATAAAAGCTGCCTGAAAATAATGAATTTTAATGATTTAATGCTATGATCATCATAATCATTCACTTTTGGATTTTCCACACACACTTGGTAAGGAACAAAAGACACTAATTTGTTCTACTATTGACTATTGCATTTCTTAAGACTGAAAGAAGTCTATAAACACAGAAAGAGCATGATATTGCAGTTTTCTGGTGCTACTGAAGGGGTTGGGCTCACCTTCCTTTCAAACACACACGAAAAAAAATATACTGCAGTTCTTCAACTTTCATACCTTGGCAAAAAAGACCAGATCAATAAATAAGGTATATCACTTAAGTTATAACTACTATCTAAGCATTAATAGTCTTTCATTTATCATTTAGCCTAAGACTATTTTCTCCTAGACTCCTTTTAATTATATTTCTGTCTATTTTATTATTAGTTATCAAGTACTATCTTTCAAAGTTTGCTTCTCTCAGATAATTGCTTGCACCAGTAGTATGGTGTCATGTGATTTTCCTCATGACAGGTATTTCTCCTTTTATTTTAATGATGAAAATAAGGATATGAAAATAAACCCAAAAAGTAATCAACATAATAAAAGGCTGTACTACATTTTCAACTTTATTTATAAATTATGTGCTAACCTTATATAAAGCCAAAACACAAAGTGACCTAAAATTTTTGCAATAGAATGTGGGGGAAAGGTGTCATTTCCTACTAACAACAAACCAATTTCAGATTTAGCATCCATTTTGCTATATTTTATAAAATAAATTTTGGTTTTACTATACTAAATGCGTGTAGATTCTTCTTGTTGTGAAAATAGTCATTGTGCTGTTATTTTGCTACCTGTGTAGACAGGAAAGCTGAATAACACAAGCTTCATACATTATTTTTACCTCAGTCAAAGCAAGCGTGTTACTTCTTATGCTTAATTATTAAGAACAGTGACCATCTGCATTCACAGATGTGCAGAACAGATTGTACTTCAATTTTGAGAAGGAATTTGTCGTTCTGTACTCCAAATTTCTTACCTGTTTTTTAAAAGAAAACAAGTCTGGAAAAGACCCTGATTTTGTGTTACAATGCTGCTCTGCATCTACCTTCCATATATCTGTCTATTGCTGCTCCTATACTCATGTTGATCTGATCCTTTCTTCCAGCTTCTACCTTATGCATCTTTTTCTTGAGGTTGAGAAATATTTCTTTCCACAGAAATTAGAAAATAGATTTATTTTCTGAGCTAGTCTTACTGATATTTCATCCCTCAAAAAAAAGTATGCTTCACTGGCACTTTACCAGGATATGGCTACTCCTCGCAGGCTAATACTGAGCTTGGTAAAGCAAAAGGAAAGGCTGACCTGTTCCTGTAGCAGTACAGTGAAGGCCAAAAGCACTTCTTCCATGTATTACTCTTTTAGATAATTCAAAGCAGATATTGGATAAATAACAACAACAAAAAGATAGTAGACCCAAAATACTTCTGGTATACCATTAAGTACATACAGAGTTAGATTACAGAGTCCTGAAGGTTTGAGACCTGAATCCAGGCTTTGAACCTTGCCAGAGTTCACATATATTTAGATTACTGTTTGTGCTCAGGGGACTGTGGACCCAGAAGAGGACTGTGCAGTGAAAAGGCTGGTTGGGATCCTATCAAAGCTACCAGAATTGAAGAGCATTTGATTTGGTAAGTCTATTCTGCATGACCTCCAATTTCTATTGTACACAAAACATGTGTCCAGTTTCCAGTTCTTATATACTGTAGTAAAGTTTCTGTATTATATTCACATAGTTTCATCTGTGTAAGTATATATATAAACAAAATACACTTAAACAATCAAAATAACACTTTTTTGTTCATTCTAGCACAAAATCATATTTTCAAATATTGGAAAAATCTGTGGTGATTTTCTGGACCATAACTCCACGTCCCAGAACACAGTTATTAACAGTTAAAGGAGAACACTTAAATCTGGCTAACAACACTTCAGCAAATCAGCACTTAAGCGAAGCACATATGGTTCTGCCTTATGCCTGACTGCACACTGCCAACAGGAAGAATAGAAACTTGATTTAATGTTGGCACTTACTAGGAATCTTTTTTTTTTTTTTTTTTGTTAGTAGAACCTTGTTGCTTCACATCTCTGGCACAAGATGGACAAACTTTGAGAAGTGTGAGTAAGCTCCCAACACAAATAGGAAGCTCCATTATATGTATTTACAAAGGTTCATGCACCCCATTGAGATCAGTACATTAGCCATCTACCGGATTGGTTTAACTTTGAGAAACAGTGCAACCATTTCACCTATTTTCATGAAAAAGATGGGCTTTTACCTTTACAATGAAGAGAGCCATTCAGTTAAACATTTCAGGATCAAAAGCAGTGTTGAGCTCCAAACTCCTTGTCCCAGTCTCTCCTGGTAAGGATACACACATCCAGCCACAGCACTCAAGTACCCAGAGGCACTGCATGGGATGGCAGCTCTGTTTGCACACAAAGGGCAAAAATAGCAGAGGTGAAAAAAGTATACTTTTAAAAATACTTGATCTTCAGTGGAAGTTTATTTCCTTAATGCTTCTGCAATCAGAGCAGCAAAGCTGATCCTGCAACTAACCCTCCCTTAGCCCAAGAGTCCCTCCAAGTCCTACCAATTCCAGAAAAGACTAGATCTGCATCATCATGCAGTCATCATAGCCCTTGGACTTTTCCATGATAAAGCAGAGCACATCAATCGTGTGATGATGGTACAAGGGGAAGATTTCTTTTAAGCAGTGCAAAAAATCATAAACTCAAAAAGTCTTTGAGTGAAAAGAAGTTGGATGACAACTAGCAACAGTTTTGTAATCCAATACTACTCTGTGGGGACAATTACCACACATGAACTTTCCTAACAAAAATTTATTAGCAGTGAAATCCATGTGACTGGAGAATAGAAAAACTTTTATGTATAACTGACAATACATTAATATTTTCAGGTTTATATCTGTGTCTTCCTCCAGATTTTCAGGAGAACATCTTATTTTTGGAACTTCTCAGTTGATAGCTGAGATTTTAAAGAAAGGAGAAATCTATGCAGAAATATATTAATAATTTTATTTAAATTAATTTTAATTAAATTAAATTAGCTCACAGGTAAATATGCTCCTTTATCTCCCTTCTCTGTTCAAATAATCAACTTTAAATATTTATGATCCACCAAAGGATTAATGAAACTGAGCTAAACCTACTAAAAGACTTCATAATGCCATTTGATTTGTCAGAAATTTTAAAATAACCTGAAGAATATGAAGGAATTTCCATTAGCACTGGATCACTGCCTTAGGGCTCTAAGAGCCTTAATACTGTGGCTGAGTTTGCAGCTTTGGAGCTGACATATGGGAGTTCAAAATTTGAGAGAATGCAGGCAAATGTATTGGCTATCATTTAAGTTATAAGTTCTGTTCCCTGATGACTACATACACTGTGTAGAGCAAAAAAATATTTAATACAAGAAGATAGGTTAAGGCAAAATCATTATTCTCTATAACCTGACTCAGACATTACTTTAGTATATTCTGTGAGACACATTTTGTATGTGTGGTCCCAGCTCTAATTAACACCCCTGGCAATTACTGAGTTTAATCTTGCTGTACTATTTTAGTTCAAGTCCAAGCTGCCTAAGAGAATTCCTTTTTTCCTCTTTTGTTTCCCAAAATAATTAATAGCTGCTGCCGTCTTGCCAATGGACCACATTTTCATTTGCTTCTGCTTCATGTACAAAGATCTGAATTCCAGTGATGTGGCTGTGTTGACTGTACACACTGGTTCTGAATGAAACTGTATGTTTTACCAGTTTGTATTTATTTTAAATTTATCACCTGCATGGAACTATTATGGTAATGCTGTGGGTAAAGACACAGACATTGTTTTCATGGGGTGGACAAAGATCTGATTTTTCCTAGGAACACCATCATTCTTTTTCTCGTGTACTTTTGGTATTCCTTTAGAAGACAGAATAGATCCTCTCCTGGATCCCAAATTCCATTTGTGCCTCTTACTTATTCCGCACCACTCACCTGAACTGCACTGGACAAGCACCACAACTCTGCATCCAGCCTCTTGAACACTAAAAAGTTTTAGTGTAAAGTGTCTCAGTTAGGCACTATTGCATTAACATGTTGTCTACAGGGAGAGAAAACAGGAAGCAATGGTAGAGATCAGGCACAAGAATAGATCAATAGATCTAAAAAAAAAAAAAAAAAAAGGGAGTGCATCCCATATATCGGGTCTGGCTGAGATGGAGTTAATTTTTCCCACCGCAGCCCTCATAGTGCTATGCTCTGGTAGGTAGAAAGGCGTTAACACACCAGTGCATTGGCTACTGCTGAGCAGTGCTCGCATAGCTCCAAGGCTGTCTCCCCAACATTCCTCTCATCAGTGAGCTTGGCAAGATCTCAGGAGGGGACATAACCAGGACAGCTGAGCCAAACTGACCAAAGGGATCTTCCAAACCATATGACCTCTGCTCAGCAATAAGAGCTGAGACAAAGGAGAAGCATGAGTTTGTGTTCTGGAACAACTGCTGTGCATACTGAAGACCTGCTTCCCAGGAAGTGGCCAGGCAGCGCCTGCAGAGAAGAAATAGAGAATAAAATATTATGTTTTCCTTTGATTTCATGCACAACCTTTGCTTCTGCTTTATTAAACTGTCTTTTTCTTGATCCATGAGTCATTCATTATATTCTCTCTCACCTGTCCAGTTGAGGAGGGGGAATGATAGAGCAGCTCCAGTGAGCACCTGGCATCCTGTCAGGGTCAACCCACCATGGTCCTTTTGGGCACCCAACATATGAACATAAGGAATTTGAGATAAGGATAGTAATAGGAGAGGTAACAGGCAAAACCTGCACTGAGCAATGTTGAGAATGCAGAAATGTTTCTGTTGTAGTAATTGCAGTGATGAGACAAGGGGTGGATTGTGTGAAAATTGTCCATTTCTGTTTGGTGCTCTGATGATGTTTTGGTGTGGGGAACTTGTTTTTATTGATGTTTGTGAAGATTGTGTGATGAATATGGATTTTAAAGATTAAACATATGATTCACAGAGTCAAGGGATGGAATGTATAGGGTTTGCATGGCAAGGTTTCACTAGCTGGGGCAGCTACAGGGGTGTCTTCTGTGAGAAGCTGCCAGAAGCTTCCCCCATGTCCGATGGAGCCAATGCCGGCTGTCTCCAAGACAGACCCACCACTGGCCAAGGCCAAGCCCGTCAGTGACGGTGGTAGCATCTGAGATAACATATTTAAGAAGAGGAAAAAGTTACTGTGAAACAATTGCAGCCAGAGAGGAGTGAGAAGGCCAGTGAAGAAGGAGGGGGAGGAGGTGCTCCAGGCCCTGGAGCAGAGAATGCAGTCCATGTTGAAAACCATGGTGAGGCACCTGTGCCCTGCAGCTGTGAGGGCCATGGGGGAGCCCGGGGAGGACCCCACAACAGAGCAGGTGGATGCCCAGAGGAGGCTGTGACCCCATGGGAAACCCACACTGGAGCAGGCTCCTGGCAGGACCTGTGGCCCCGTGGAGAGAGGAGCCCACCCTGGGGCAGGGTCGCTGTCAGGACTTGTGACCCCACGGGGACCCACGCTGGAGCAGTTTGTGCCTGATGGGCTGCACCCTATGGGGAGGACTCACATTGAAGAAGTTCATGGAAGACTGTCTCCCATAGGAAGGGCCCCATGCTGGAGCAAGGGAAGAGTGTGAGGAGTCCTTTCCCCAAGGAGGAAGGAGCGGCAGCGACAATGGGTGATGAACTGCCTGCAACTCCCATTCCCTGTCCCCCTGCACTGATGGGGAGGAGGGAGAGAAATCAGGAGCAAAGTTAAGCCCGGGAAGAAGGTGGGGGGGGGGGGGAAGGTGTTTTATCATTTGTTTTATTTCTCATTACCCTACCCTGATTGGCAATAAATTTTTACTTTTCCCAAGTCAAGTCTGTTTTGCCCATGACAGTAATCGGGGAATGATCTCTCCCTGTCCTTATCTCAACCCTACAAGTCATTTGTTGTATTTTCTCTCCCCTGTGCAGCTCAGGAGGAGAAGTGATAGAGGAGCTTTGGTGGGCACCTGGCATCCAGACAAGGTCAACCCACCACATCTTTTTAGACCCTACAGTTCAAAAGAAGTCTCTTTCTTAAAAAAAATAGAGCACATGCAGGTCAGACAAGATAAAAAAAGCCACTGTTTCTAAAGCTGACTTAATTGCTTAGTTCTGCAGTTCAGACATGAAGATATGAAAATAATCCTGAGAGCTTGCAAATTTTTTCAGGTTAATAGAATTCCAAATTTTATCATTAAATCATACATAATGAGTTTCTGCACAGTGGCTAGTTCTAGGAGCTAGCAGAAGTTCTCAGACCTCAACAGTATTATTCAAATGTCAGCATGAAGCAGACTGATGTTCTGAAGAAAATTAACCACGGAAAAGAAAGAGAAATAATCCCCAAGTACTGGTCATTTGACTTTTCATACACCAGCATAGCAATCAGTGCCAAAGCACTCTGCAAACCTGATTTACAAAGCTGCGCTGAGACTCAATATAGGTATTAAGGTTACAGGAGTAAACTTGAGACCTCATCATCTTCTATTCTTTCTTAGTCTGGAAAAATGAGGACACCAAAGTTGTGTTATAAATATTACATAAGCTTCAAATGAAAACCAAGAGCTTATTAGAGTCAAGCCTTAACTTCTTGATGACTAAGTTAAAAATCTCCTCTATCTGTTATGAAGAATACTTCTGTGTTATGGCTTGGCTATGGAAACCTCACTGCCTCTGAGGTTAGCTGGGATTATCAATTTACCTTTTATTCTTCCTCTCTTGCTTATTTCTTTTCCCTCCACTACAAAGAATGACTTGCTGCCCTGGAAAGCTTTTTGAAGTTAAAACTTTAATAAAATTTCTTCCTTTGTATGATATAGAAATCTCTGACCTCCCTTGCTTCAGGATTCTCTTCCTCACTCAGGTAGCCCTCAGAGCTATGAGAACATAGCTCTGAACATTTCAACAAGTATTCTTCCTAAAAATCTGGAATTAGAGTTTGAATCCATCACTTCCCATATACTTTAATATAAAAAAACCTTAAATACCTAGAGCTAATTTAAAGAAAATAAAGCATTTAGATCTTCTCAGATTAAGAAGTTTTAAAGTCATTTAAGACTGCTATAATATTTCATAAACCACCCATCATAAGAAATATATCCAGTATAAGTATCTTACCAAACTAACTTTTTCTCCTTTATTTTAAATATTCCCTTCGGTAAAAAATTCCAAAATTCTTTATTCCTTCCATTTTGCACTTTCTTGTTATCCTGACCAGTTGAGTTCACATACAGTGAAAGCAGCGGATGTGTAAGTGTGAAAAATGTACTTTAATATCTCCTATTAGAAGACAGAAACAAAGATCTAGATTTTGTGGGAGAAAAGCATTTAAAGCAGCAATATATGAAACTGAATTATGTCACTAGGGCAAAATCAGATTGCTCCCTAAGCAGTGCAAAACCAGGTACAAATAGAAATAGAATGATTCCTGTCTAATAGAGTAGAGAAAGAATAAAACAATCATACACAAACAAATAATAGTCAGGGATGTGTATGTGTATTTCCTACATGTACAATTAAAAGATGTGTGTATGCATAAGTATAGATATATACATGTGGAAAAAAATGTAGGCATAGCTGTATGCATGTGTGTATAATATCAACCAGTAAAAGCACCTATTTATTACCATGTACAGACATGCCCCCTAAAATTTTTATTAGCAAGCTAGAAGAGTTGTAATTGGTCTCATTGCCAATTATGGCACATAGGTACAATACTGTCCTAATTTCTTTCATATTAATGGTTTTCTATAGTTTTATGCTTTCATAATTTAAAACCCATCCATAATAATCTTATTCTTGTTTTGCTTAGCAGTCTAAAAAGTTATAAGTAATATATTATTTAATTGAAAATGTCTTCCAGTTTAGAGTACCACTGCCAGAGTATTATGAGATAAGGTACCAGCTCAAAGATAATACTTAACAAATATTAAATTATTAAAATGCAACTAAGGAAGAAAATTATAATTTTGTATTTCTAAAGTTGTTATGGTCATGTCTTTAGTCCCAGATAAGAAAATGTTTTACCCTTCTTATTTTTCATCTCCTTCATGAACCTTAGACAAAATACTTGAAGACAGAGAATGTACATCACTTGTGATTATTTCTTCCAGAAACAGAAAAGTCTTTTACTTCTTCAGTGAATGAATGCATCAAAAATTCAAGTACTTAGATAGCAAACTAATATGTATCTTTTAATCATCACTTCTGTTTCTGAGCTTAGTTTAGAGCTACAGTACATTCATCTTTCAGTCAGCAATTTAAAGTTTTTCTAACAGTGAGAAACAGTGGAGACATATCACGAAAGAGAGGGAAGAAAACAGTTCATCCAAAGCGTTTGTCAAACCTGGGAAATGGAGTTGGATTTTGTCTTGAAGAAAGTATGTAAGCTATTCCTAAGGCAGAAATATTCTTGTGGCTAATGCTAACCTATCTTCATGTGAGAATGAGTGCAATATATTACCTGCCGTTTTCATGTGTTTTCTGGAGAGCACTCAGCAGACAAGCAGGTGCTGTACAGTAGAAGAGCAGAATATCTTCCTGAGCAGCAAACTGATGCTCTAAGCATAAAGCTATAAGAGGAACTGGAGAGATGGAGCTTTTTCAGCAAACTTAATAGACTATACAGTCTCCACCCCACCAGTCAATACTTCTGTCTGCCTCTCCAGGGAATGAAAAAATGTAAGCAATAAACAGACTTATGGCAAATTATTTGGTCACTCACATATGACTAGCTTTTCTCCAACAGGTACCAAAAAATGAATTACATTATTTAAGAAGCTGAGCTAAATCCCTTTAACTCAAATAAGGAAAGATCTAGGCCCAGGTATTACAATAACTCCACACATGCAGTCAGAAGTGTTATTCATGTCAGCTCTAACATGAATTCCCTCTTGGGCTCATTTTTTTGTTTTTAAAAATAGCTTCCAAAACATTGCCAATTTCTGGGAAATCTTTTTTGCAGCACACTGTGGTGCTAAGAATCTAACAGAAACCTGACGTGAGTTTTGCTGAGCCAAGGAGAGATATCATATTGCTAATTAGAAGACCTTGGAACTATTTTCAGGCTGTTTAGCAATTAGGGAAAGCTACGGAATGCTTCTCAAAAAGTTATAAATAGACTACTAGACTGCATTATATTATTAAATAATTCATCTACTGCATGGCAGCTGCATGGTTCCACTAGCCCAGCTTCCTTCACTTTCACATAGACGAACTCTATAAATTTGCTCCTCTTCAGTCTTGTAGGCAAAAAGTTTTATACAGGAAAATATTCAGAGTAGAATTAAAAGCAGAGGAAGGCACAGTTAACAAAAAAACCCTCACATCGGCCCACTGATGTGGTAGAGCTCAAGGCACAAAACCTTCAAGTCAGTGCTGGAAGAACACAAACCCAATAGCATCTCAGCCACACAGTGTTTAGGGAGAGGTTCTTGGAGCACCATATCCCCTGGACTGTTCCTGATCTTTATTCTGGCAAGAACTAGAAGTGATCCAAAACAAAGCCAAAAACCTGATCTTATCGTTAGGTAATGCAGGTGATCAGGGTACCGTTTACGTGCTCTCTGATCTTGCTAAGAGTGCAGACACAGCTCAAGTTTCCCAGAGAAGTAAAACCAGATAGAAATGAAGGATTTGTTATGCACTAAGTCTTTTTCTAAAGAGACTGCGCTAAAGCAGCAGTCCTCTGTGATACAATTTATAGTAGTGCCACTACATAATGCTATACTAATTTGTGAATGTACATGATTTTTTTATTTTTTTTTTTTTTAAAGAGGCTTATTCTGCTTTGGTGCAGAAATGAAACACTTCCAAGCTCTGTTCTGCACAGTCCTGGGAATATAAACTAGGTCTTCTCTGATTTCAGTAATGCCAAGAAATTCTTGTATTTTACACTGGCAATCTCCCAAGAAGAGGAAATCGGTGATTTATAGGAAAAGACAGCTATGAAAAGCTCTCACTTTTTTCAGTTTTAATCGACTAGAGCATCATTGGCCTTTTGGATTTACTTCCCCTCTAGACATCTTTTTAAACTACAACATGCATTTTGCAGAGTGCAGATTAGACTGCAGCTGTTTGTTTTTCCATTTCTCTCTTAAGAGAAAACCTCAAGAACACAAATAACAAGAATGTAGAAACCAGAGTCATGTCTGTCCCAGCCTGGACCGAACCTGCCTGGGAAGGCATTTCTCTAGTATTAACATTTCCCACCTAAACTGCGGATCATCACACTGTAGACACTGAGATACACCTAACACTGATGATATCTATATATATGTCTATGTATAGATAGATAATCATCTATATCTATACACACATGTGTATGTAGGCCAAGACTACATGCCAAGGCATGAGGCCAAGCCTGCAAACAAGTCTTGTCAGGCAAACTGTTTAATACTGACATTAACATCAGTGAAGCATTGTCTCAAAAAGTATAGGATATTTTTATCCCAAACAGAAAAATTACATACTGTTCTGGTTCACTAGGATGCTCAGATCCAAGTAGAAAACCCTACTTGAAAAGATGAGCAGAAACATTCTCACCCATCAACCCCGATGTATACATAAACTAGACCCATTCTGAATAATGCTGCATCCTATAAACCCTATAAATTCCTTTTTTCACCTGTTTGTGCTGCTACTCAAAGAAATTTCAATACAGTATAAAACAGCTGCCCAGGAGGGACAGAGGCTTAGCCCTTCAAAGCAACCCTAGCTATGCCCTTCTATATGTCATTGTTGGATATAGAAATTCTGTTTGATTAATTGTTGCAGCTGCTGAAATTAGTAGTATTTGCCTTCAACACTGAGAAGCAAAGGTATTGGTACAATATTAAGCAAATAATCACACTACAGAGAAATGCCTGGGTACAGCATATAAATGTTCAGAGAGCCATCCAGTGGACCAGTAGGAAAAGGAAGAAAAAGTCATCTGAAAAAGGAAGATGAAGTTATATCTAGAGAATTAGATACCATTCCCCTCTGCTGGATGTTTTTCTATATCTATCTTTATCATGTGCAGTGACCAACAGATAAAACAATCCTCATTTAGAGAGCGGGAAAATGCAGAACCTGAAATATATGCAGACTCTGCACAGATGTTAAAGCGCGTATTTTCCTAACCTATAGCATCATCTCCAATTTCTCTTTCCACAATGAAAATTTGAAGGAAGGGATTATTTTTTTTTTTTCATTTTCCTAATGCCCCAATGCTATTTTCATCCATTTCTGCCTCTGTCATCTTATTTTTACACTGAAAACTCCTTCATGGGTAAAATATTCATAACCAATTATTCTTGATCAGTCTTCACCTACTTCTACACCCTTAATATCATAGAAAAAATGAGCTTTCTTTAAATAGCTTTTCCCAGTGCAGAGCCTATATTTTATTTTAATCTAAAACAGCACACATTTTAACTAACAATGCACAAGAAACCCCATACACTTTACAAATATTTACTATCTAAACTCCTCCCTTCTGACTAGTTCTCAGTCTTTAGCAAAACAGCATTTATTGTTACGAATGGTACAAAAGAAAAAAAGTTTTCTGGAGACAGTAGGTAAAATAAGAGCCTCCCTGGAATTATAGGGATTTTTACACTAGAACTTTTTTTCCCCACTAAATTTATAATTTATTTCAGTTTAAGCAATGTGGTATTTATTTTTGCCTTGTCATACAAAGCATTGAGTTCAATAAAAATATTTGGTTTGCTCCAAAACATTTGAGATTTTAATTGTAACTGTCCAAAATTTTTAAGTAATCTCCCATGCCTACAAAAGAGGAAAGAGAAAAGACTTACAGCTGATTAGATACCCTGATGGGAAAATGACTGCCTCGAGTCCCTGGGTAGGACACACAGGCTAATAGTACTCTCCTTGGTGGTCCCAGATTATGAAAGGGACATAATTTAATTTGCTACAGTAAGCAAATACGTTCCCAGATATTATGAGCAAGAAACAAAAACATAACTCATCATTATTCTAAAAGTGACAGTTGCCACCACTGTTACCGCAGTTATAATTAGATCTCTTCTCCAGGTTACCCTGCCTTTCCAGAGCATCACATTAGCTCACCTTTGACAAAATAAATGGCATGCTTTTGCCTCAACCTGAACTTGCAAATTGTTCAAGCAGCACGATTGTTAACACAAAATGAGCATTTTGTAGAGTGATTGAAGCATTTTGACCTTGATACATTCCTCCATATGGATTTATGCTTGCAGGTCTACTGCTATATGCTTGTTTGAGAAGGGTAGTAAAAAAGAGTGGAAGCACCAACTAAAAGAATCAGTGTTGATATGGATCGGCTGCTTATTTAAAGATGTCTCCATACCACCTCCATACTACATACAACTCCAAAACACCTCCATACTACATCACACACGTTACACAGTGATTGTAGCTCTGTTCCGGAAACAATCCTACAAAACATCATCCTATGTAAAAGGAGCTCACTCTTATTCCTTTGTTTACCAAAGACCTAATTAAACAGAATCCTATATTCTATACTTAAGCAGGATTTCCAGAGTTTAAATGCTTGTGAAGGGGGAATTTCACAGTTTGCAGAGAAATGATACAAAATTCTAGAAATAAAACCAGAATAGGCAGAATTAGACCATTCATTGTAGGGTTGGTATTTCTGTCCTAAGATATGTTATGAAATTTCTGTGCTGGGTATATGAATTTATTTTATATTAAAAACAAGTAATTTGTATTAAGGTATATGCCACATGACTGAATAGGGTTGACGCTGCATGCTTACAGAACAAATGAGAGTGATGTTTATATTATATCTCTATACACTTCACAGGTAAATTCTAATTATACTTTGCCTTTTTAAGATCAAATCTGAGTCTTTCCTCTATGGCATTTTTATCACATTCAGAATTCCTCAGAGAAGCATTGAACTTCTCTCTCATATCTGAAGTAAGATAATTTTAAATACCATTTTAAAGACTACTTGAAAGTTATATTACTATTTTAAATAGACATTTGCATGTTATTTATCTAATCACTGAAAATATGTGAAGGACTGAAATCAATGGATTAAGGTGTAGTTGGTGAATTGACTTATTCATTTTACACTATTACATTTAATGAGCAGATATATACTGTGTTTCAATACAATTATTCCAATATAATTCAATACTAGTTAGCTATTTTCTTGTGACTGGAGTATACCCACAGGTATCTTATTTTGTTATATGACTGAATTAGTGATAATTAATTAATATATCCATGGAAGTCTGTGACAGTTCTAGAGGGACTCATAGGTAGAAAAGCTGTAATATGTTGAAAGGACTTCATGATCTTGGTGAACAAAACTCAGCAGCGGGGCCTGATCCTGTATCTCGATGCCCAGAGTATGGATGCCATTCTCCCTCCATTAAGATTGCTCATCTGCACTATGGTATGCTGAAATTAAATGAGATTTCTGTATTTTTTAAAATGGAGGATAATTCATGTGAACATATAAAAGGACTCCCGTAGTAACAAGATACCTTAATGTGAATATAATTGCAAAAATTCTTCACATTAGTTTAAACAGAATCATAGCCAAAATGCCTAGAAGAGGTCAAGAAGTCACCTACTCCATTTGGGTTCCCAAGATAGATACCATCTATACTCAACCCATTCCTGCAACATATTTTTCTAACCTTTAAGCACTTCCAGAAACTCCTAAGTACTTTAGTCAAATGTTTAATTGTTACACTTCCTAACATTAAATTCAACAATACAAAATCCTAAAGTATCATTAATTTAAAAATAAGAAAACTAACCAAAAAAAAAAAAAAGACCAACTATATGTATCCTTGAAACTCTGGGCAACCAAAAGAGAACTGGTGTAAGAGGCACACAGGACAATTAAATAAAACAAACATCTTAAAGCATAAACTCACATGTAATCTTTCTTTGCAGAGATATATAGTATGACTGTAATGTTTCTTTTTATAAAATGGCACAATTCAGTAATAATAGAATACTACTGTAGAATCAACTTTTATCAGAGGATCATGCTTATACATAAAAGCACAACACTCGATTCAAATGAATTAATGGAGGGGTGCA
Organism: Athene noctua; assembly: GCF_965140245.1. Classification (NCBI taxonomy): domain Eukaryota; kingdom Metazoa; phylum Chordata; class Aves; order Strigiformes; family Strigidae; genus Athene; species Athene noctua. The sequence goes on along the minus strand of NC_134043.1, from coordinate 33,098,245 downwards.
TTCATCATAGTAGTAGAGAGTAGAAAATAGGACTGAGATATATTTCACATAAATATAAAATGTATTTTATTTCAAAACAAGGGGTCTGAAGAAAAAAACCAACAATTTTTAAAGGTGGTTTTTTTCTTTAATCATATACTTTCATAGGAGAAAAGCACTTCCGTTTGTTTTTTCCTCATGATTGTTTTTCAGTTCCGTTGTGTTAATGTCAGAAAAAAAAAAAAAAAAAAAGATCAATATAGCAATATATATCAAACTTCCTCTTATTGACAGAGCCAGAGAAAGTCATGAAGCAGATTTAGACTTCTAGCAGAAAAAAAAAAGCTGAAATGGAAACAGTTCACCTCACTGGAGGACAAACACAGACTTGCTAATATAGAAATAAGGCAAAGAACATCTTAAAGAAGTACAATAATCATATAAAGGAAGGAAGATGAACAGAATTTCTTTGTAGAGAACTCTGCAGAAAATTGGGAGTGATCTCACAATTTATAATTCTCTTTTATAGAGAGAAAACACCCTTTTTTTGTCATAAGATTACAGGCATTTGGACAGTTATTTAATGCCCATAATCCACCCTTTCATAGGGGTAAGTCTAAATCCATCACAAAATGTATCCTACTGTTTTTCTGCATTCAACAGTGGCTAATATGAAAAAAAAAATTAAAAAAAAAGGTATCACACAAGTCTGGTAAAGATGAAGATTCACACATCCTAGTAAAATATATAGGTATGTACACCAAAACATCTTCCCACATTTCTCTAGCTTCCCATTTCAAGTGGTACTTGTTTTCATTGCTATTCACTAAAATAATCATATTATTCTAGCTAAATATTATAAGGAAGACAACAAATACGGCAAAAGAAATAATCAGTCACATAATAACACTTATTCATGTTCAAGTATACATTAAGAGGGCAATAAATAACTGGTATATGCAAGTCTCTCCAGAGAAATGCAGTGTCAACTGATATTCTTGCCTCCCTAAATAAAATTTTGCTAAAAGAATAATTGCAGAGTCAACTCTCAAAAAAAGCACAGAGAAACCCGTTTTCTCTCAATGTTACAATATGGACAAAAGAGCAGTACAAAGTATCTAATATGGTAATACAGGCTCCCCAGATAGAACATAAATGAACAGTGTTGGATATCCTCAACCTCCCACACATGAACTGTTACAAATGGTTTCTTCCACTTTCCTTTCATTATGATTAAAACAGGGGAACTATGGAATTCCTCCCCACCATCTGCAACAATATAGTTTCCGCTACAAAGTAGTGCAACAGACAAGTACAAAAAGCATCATCATGAACAAGATACAATCTGCCTACAGAGAAAATGTATTTTCAGTTCCAAGTATTCATATGCAGAAATATATGCTCCCTTTTTCACCCATTTATCTTGCTACAACATACACAGAGATTTGGGGTATTAAGTCCTCCCTTAAAAAAAAAAAATCAGTGGTCCTTCTTCCCCCTGGGAAAAAAGGAACCTGGAACTGGGCTGACATCTTTTACACACCAAATTCATCCTGCTGCCATGGCAAATGCCATTTTTTTTTGCATTTACCAGTCCTCACTTTCAAAAGCAATTTAGATATCCACTTCCACAATTCCCCTAGCTTCATACTCAAGAAAGTGACTTCAAACATTGTTGCTGATATTTGAAAACAGTACTGAAAAAAAAAAAAAAAAAATGTTTTGCAAAGCATTATCTTTTCAACCAGATATAAACACAGGATTACTTCAACATGCTTCTGGGTGTGTATAAAGTCTACTTTTACACAGGAAAAGTCAAAACATCAAAGAGCAAAATACTTCATCTTTGAAAACAGCATTTACTACAAGGTGTTAGACACTAGAGAACAGCAACTGAAGTAGTGGGGATAAGGGGGAAACAGATCTGAGAAATCATGTGTATTTCATCTTCAAAATACCAAAATAAACAAAGCAAAAACTTCTATTTTTAATCAAAGATTACTTTTTAAATCAGTGTTCTGCCCATTAAGATAAAGCTTAGGAAACCTACTTGTTGCCAAATTCTGATGAGTTCAGAGACCAGAGGCTAGAATTTATTGAGACTAGCTTCCTTCAGCAATCACACCATTTCCAAAAAATCTTTTATTTGTCACAGAAACCTAAGCAACGGGCAAAAAGCCAAGCTTACATACCCCTCTCTCCCCAGTGCACATCCCACTTGGCATTTATTTCACACCCAAAGCAGTTCTCTTCCAATAGCTCACCTAAATCTCAGTGGGCAGCCAGTTTAAGCATCATGTTTTCCTTCAGGAATATACAGCATGACTGACATTTAGAGTAAAATATTTCATTTTGGTCAGCCTTCAATCTCACTTACCAAATGAGACCCCCCAAAAGGCAAGATGATTTCTGAATCCTCAAAGCAGTATGTGTCAAGATCTTACAAAACACTGGGACATGAAACAACAGCCCTGGCAAGGCACCAGCTCCTTGACAGAAATGACAGTAGTTTAGTGTTGTTTTGCTGATTTGCGAAAGTAAATTGCAGCCACAGCTGCTGTGCAAACTGAATCATACTTTCCACAGAGGGAATAGAAAAGGAGACATCTTTCAGAAGACACACTGTCTGAAGAAGTACTTCCAGATGCATCACCATGTACAGGGCACATTTCCTATTCTGCTGAAGCAGAGGTAAACAGCTCTGCAGCAATTACAGGAGTCCTTCAAAGATTTCAGACACAAACAAGCCCTTACAAATTCCGATAGTTTATCATTCCAGGTGTTTTAACTAATCTTCCGTGAGTTGTGGGTAAAATTAATGGGTCTGGGAAAAGGGTGATGAGTCATCTGGCTTTACTGGGGAAGGTGAAAGGCAACAATAGGATCCCTTGACAGTGATCCACAGAAATTGCACCAGGAAGATTCTCTTCAACAACAAACCACTGTGGCTTGTAGAACCAGATGCTCACCTCTGGTTTTTTATCATGTGTGGGGGTTTTGTTTTGGGTTGGGTTTTTTCGTTTGTTTGTGAGGGTTATTTTGTTGTTAGTTTGAGGGGGTTTTCCCCTAAACATACTTGTCAAGCAATCAATTACTTTGATATAATATGTCAAACCTAGCATAACCATATGAGGCTGAGGAAGTCTACTAGCTAAAAATAAGGCTGAAAGAAAGAGTGAGCAGGAGTATCATATGAGTTTGTCCTAATATTACTTTTCCCAATTAATCTATTTATGGCTATATGTAGATAAAATACAGCTATTTCTTCATAAATAAAATTAAGAGTTTTCTTATAAAAAGTAGCTGTATGTAAAATTTGACAAACTTTAAACACTTTTTCCAGTGTTCATTTTGTTATTAACTTGGTCTGAAAAACCTTCATTCTGAACAAACTCCAATTGTGTGGTAAATATGTCCATTAGCAAGTGGAAAATAGTTTATTATAGCAAGTAAATACTGTCAACTAATCTTTGCCAGAAAAATTAAATGAAAAAAATACTCAAATTGGTGTTTAAATATCCCTGCTTAGAAGCCCTTAACAAACTTATAGCTTTTCCATTGATACCCACAGGAAAACATTAGTTTTCAAGTGATCTCTAAAACACCTGTATGACAAATGACATTTTAAAAGCTTAAGAAGCAATATATCTCTGTGTCATTTCCTCTCAACAGCTACTGATTTCTTCCTCAGAAAATTAAAGTTTACTGTAATACATATAAGCGAAGAAAATCAAAACACAATAGATTCAGAAGAGGCTGCTCAGAAAGAATGTGTAATAGATTTTCTTTGCCTTTTTGCTATAATATACACCTGATTCTCAGCCAAACCACTAGAGTAGATATTTGATATTTTTCCAGAAATCATCACTGCTGTGGATGCAGTCAACAAATTTCTTATTTACTTGACATTTTCTTTTCTCAATTGAGTTTACTTCATTTATACACTAACTCCAAAATGACAATTTGCAGATGTACCCAAAGGTAGAATCTATCCTTTCTTATTCTAGACCACTAAAACTGTGTCTTGAGAGAACGGTTCAAAACATCACAAAAACCGTTCTTTTCAAGGACAAGAGGATCAACTTTAAGTTGAAAAATAACAAGAAAGGGAAACACTAACCAAAAAACACTTGCTCAAAATGGCAGAAAGATCAATTATTAAATCAGCAGTTTATCCCTGGGTAGCAAAAATGCTAAACTTCATATTGGAGTCCCAATTCATCACTATGTTCAATACAGATGAACATATGTATTTCTGCACTTGATCATCCACTCGATTAGTTCTCCATGTAGAAGTTAAAGTACTCCAAGAAGTTAAAAATCACAGCTTTAACATTTCTCCCTTGTTAGAATGATGGCAATTCACACTGATGCAGTTATATTACAAGTAGTATGCAGGAGATCTCTCGAAATAGAAAACAATTTCTTTCTAAACTGTATGAAGAAAAACAAATATATAAAATGCACATATTTTATTCCCTTATTAATTTTTAAAATTGTTTCTCTGGCCTGCTTGCCTTACAATAATGTTTCACCCGATTGCTTATGTCAGATATATTACTGTCATGTCACAAACCATGCTGTATTCCAGAGTAGATTAATGATGAATATTTGGTTAGAGATGAGAAAACAACACTGCACTGATTTTTGGAAGGCAAGGCCTGAGCAGAATTAATAAGGCAATCTGCACAGGGTAGAGATCTGCATTACACAGCATTGATGTTAACCACAGAATCTGTAGGTTGGCTAGGCAAAAAGGCAGCCTGATACAACACACAAATGTTTTCAGACAATGAAACTTTAGCAATAATTTTCTGATGTCAATAGAAAATTTTGCTTGAAAATCAAAGTTTCACTGAAGTAAATGGGACATACAACATAATATGTCATTTTCTACTTTTTTAAATGAATGCACTTACTCAACATAAGCAGCTAGGAGTAGGCAAAACATGGAAAACCTTACCTGGAGCGATATCATTCAGTCTGATCATAAACAGAGCGTCCCACTGAAATTAACCAGAATTTTTTCAAATTATTACTTTGCCACTTCCCCCTAAGGTACTTATTCTAATATTTTCTGCTTAGCTGAGGCAAAACAGATTTAAGTCACTATACTGAATTCAGTGCTACTTTTAAAGACAGACATAGGAGGAAGGAAATATCCTTATTTTAAATAATCTCCAAAATTTACACTTATTTGGGAAAAAAACTCACTGAAATTGCAATTCACGATGTGCACACATTTAGCACATGTTGCTGTACAAGGATTTATTTCTTACAGCCATCAGCAACCTAAAAAAAACCCCAACACTGTCCCAAATAGCACTCCATTCTTTATTCTTACGCAGGAGATAAAATACAAATGTTTGTGATGAACTCACGCCAAAGAATGGAATTCTGTCTTAACATTTATAAAATCAAAACCTGACACGCTCCAACACACCGCTTTTCCCCCTCTACTTTGCAACATCCCTGTCTGAAATCTGCTGTTCCAGAGACTCTCTAACTGTCTCCCAAACCTGTTTCTTAATGTCAGCGCAGCATTCAACAGTCAGGCTACAATGTGCTTATCTTAATTTGACATTAGGAAATGGAAATTCTTGGCAGGGAGAAGAGGAAAAACAATTTTCCAGATGCTAAACATTGAGTCCATTTCTAGGTAAACTGCATATATGTTCATAACTAAAAAGCTTATTGTTTTATCATGGGAGTGCTCGCAAATGTTCAGTTTAGCCAATTTTACTTTACAGTTGAGAAACAACAGGCCAAGCAGTGCATGTAATGTTTTTTCTACTATTTATTCTGCTAGGTAAGGTTTGCACTGGAGAAGAGCAACAGGATACAGGATTTTTACACCACACTATTGGTTGGTCAACTACACCATGCATTCACCTACTCAACTCCCAGTAAAATCCAACCAGCTGGCTGGAACAATTAAGTAAATGAGACATATAACATTGCTTTTGCTTTTGAAATCTATGCTAAGAAATATGTAATAGAAGGGAAAAAAACCCTCTGAAAGTCATTTAAAACTGCTGTCAGGGTTAGAAACAAGATTCATGGGGAAGGAAACACTTCAATTATACATCCACAAAGCACCAGCATCATAAGATGCATCACTTGACAAAGCAGATAACGTTTTATAGGAGATAAGTAGACATACCTTTGAAAGCTTTAACTGAACAGTGTCACATAAGTGACCACTGCAGAGTACATGTGTCTTGCAGGATATTTAGCTGAAGTTTACTTTCAGCAATGTAGTGACAAAAAAAAAAAAAAAAAAAAAAAAGCAGTTCTGACATTTGATTGAAAATCAAGTTGGAGGTTTACCACCACAGACTTAAAATATTCCTTCTGTTTACCCCAATATTTTATTTAGCTTTCTAGTCCTGGTAGGAAACAAAAAGAAAATGTACATCTGAATAAGCAGTCCAAGGACTCATTATATCCAAGTGGGTAAGAGCTGTCTTAGGAAAACACTCCATTCTCCAAAGTGTGAAATACCTTCTCTTATACTGCTGAGTTCACAATATCTGTTCTGTATCACAAGATTTTTTTGCACACACCACCACCCCCAGTCTCTCTGTACAATACCCTAAATATTGCTAATACAATTTTTTCCAGAAATTAGGCAAATCTACCTGGTTTCTCTGAAAATCAGGGAATACGTTTCTATACCTTTAAGTCATGATAGATTTAGGTTGGTTATCTACAGAGAGGTATTAAAATTTTTCATCTTTATTTTTTAAAAATCTCCCTCCACACCCACAGATATCATACACGCATGCTGTAAATCACACTTCAAATTCAAAATACATACTGGATAGTACTTGCTCAGAATTTACAACCAAAAGCTGAAACAGGCATTTGCCTACTGTATCTGAAAATCATCACAGTCATGTAAAGAAAATTAGTCTACCAACTCATAAGTATTTTTTATTACTTACTTTTTCTGTCAATCTTCATCCAGACAGTTTCATCTTCTCTTTCAAGGTCTGTGAAAAATCTGTGTCTGAATCTTAAGTGATTATTGAAAAGTTTTAAACAATCTGATACTCTATACAATTATTTTGCCCTCTGCACAGCTACTACACTAAACTGTAACTTGTAGAACAGGGACAGAGTGAAGAGACATGTTTGAGCCACATCTTCTCTCTAGAGGATGCCATTGAGGACCACTTAGTTGATACGTTCTTTTACTATTCTTGGTATAAAAGGAATACAGGCAGAAACTTGTAGAGTGATTCAGTATCAGTGAACAGATTTGACAGAGGATCTACATTGTTAAAGGACACTTCCCCATTTCAGGTAACTGTGAATAGGGAGTTTTACATTATTTGGTGTTTTTGTAACTGCTTTATTCAACAAAGACCACTGGGATTAAATTTCCTTAGATGATTTTTCACACCCTCCCCTTTCCAAAATAAGGTTTTCACCAAAAAGTCTTCTGCCATTTTGAAAATAGAAGTTTTGGCCAAGCCACAAATTAGATTTGATTCCATTTGGGAAAGGAGGAAAGAGAAGAGGATATGGGGTTGATTCAGAGAAGAACTGCTATCGTGTTTTTACCTAGTAATTCAGTATTGAGGACAAATTGCATGAACAGATTTGAACTCTTAGCAGTCATGTTCCAGGAGAACACCAGAACAACCAGTGTCAGGTCCTCCGGAACAGGTCCTCTAAAAACATTCTCACTGATGGTTTTCCACTTGGCATAAAATCATGAAATACCTGTTGCAAATATTTATTCTACCTCCAGATGGGAGTCAGCCATGAGACTATGGAGTTACTTTGCCCCTCATTCTCATTAAATAGGTAGATACACATGACAGTGAATACCACAGAAGCAACACCCAACACTCAACACCTGTTCAGCCCAACAACCAGTATTATGTTAATTTGACAAAGGGCCCTTATCTCTCATGTAACTACCATACTACAGATTCATTCTTTTGCTCCTTTTCTCTGACATAATAAATACTCATATATATTATGTTAATCACCACATTGGGCATACAATGAAAGCAGATTCAACTCTAGACCTTCTAGCACAGGCACTGTGAACAGATCAGTGCTGTAGACTCCTCAATCAGAATAAAGTGATAAAAGTCACCTAGATGAGTGCCTTAATTCCTGGGTGGAAGTGAAAATAACCTCCTACAAAAAAGAGTTTACAAAATCTATAGTCACTGTTGGAAATAATGCTTTCAAGAACTCAACACACATGCTACCAAGAAACATAAAAATACCATTCTCTCAAAAATATACTATATACATAGTAAGAAATACTATACTATGTTTACCTGGGTTTACTTTATGGGTAAACTATATGGTTAGTACTATGGATCACAGGTTGAGCTTATATACGGAGCTCTGAGGTTTTAACCCTAACCACAAAACATCTATGTACTGACTACAGTATTCTAAGCTCAGTGAAACAAGGATGTGTCACCACAAAGTTGCAAACCTTTGCTCACTTCACTGGAAGCAAAGTAGTTGACAATAAATCATCATACAAGGATGGTCACCTAAGAAAACACCGTACCAGTAAGCACTGTCAATTATGCTAGAAATTGGATCTCATCTGCCAGCTTTCATGGCTGCATTTTACAATTTTGATTATCACTCCAGTTATACAAATATTTCATTCTTCTATATTATTTCTGTTGATTTTCACCAAGACAAGCAGCACCTGCTGGAAGAGTTTCAGATTAGGCAATCATTATCTCTATTTAATTCCCCTGTGTTCCCCTCCTTGCTACTTCACAATAAGATTAACTGTGTGCAAAATTTTTTATGAGCTTCCAGAATGTAAAACAAAACAAAAGTAACATGATCAACATTATATATCACATAATCACAGAATCGTCTAGGTTGGAAAAGACCTTGAAGATCATCCAGTCCAACCATTAACCAACACTGACAGTTCCCAACTACACCAGATCCCTCAGTGCTATGTCAGCCCGACTCTTAAACCCCTTCAGGGATGGGGACTCCACCACCTCCCTGGGCAGCCCATTCCAACGCCTAACAGCCCATTCTCCAAAGAAATGCTTCCTAACATCCAGTCTAAACTTTCCCTGGCGCAACTTGAGGCCATTCCCTCTTGTCCTGTTGCTTGTTACTTGGTTCAAGAGACTCATGCCCAGCTCTCTGCACCCTCCTTTCAGGGAGCTGTAGAGGGCGATGAGGTCTCCCCTCAGCCTCCTCTTCTCCAGACTAAACCCCCCCAGTTCCCTCAGCCGCTCCCCGTATGACCTGTGCTCCAGACCCTGCACCAGCTCCGTTGCCCTTCTCTGGACACTCTCGAGTGTTACTAACATTTTAAATTCAATTGTTCTTTTACATTTGAATACAAATGTGTCATTTTTACTGACATAATCCATTTCAGGGGAAAAAAAAAAAAAAAAAAGGACCTTTCTCTGTAACAATTTCTTCTGAAGAAACTCAGAGTTGTGTATGAACATGTTTCAGATAGGTAAAATATCTAGTAGTTAAAATGAGAAAGCAATCAAAGAATTCATTCGACTGACAAAAGTTCCTTACCAACTGAGACAGAAAATATGTCTAGAATAAGGAATACATTGAGAATATTTAACTAATAAAACAAGCTTTTTATTTAGAAATTACTATTTTAAGCTATTTTTTGTTCTAAATTTGCTAATGAACAGTTGTTCACTGTGTCTATGCTGATTGAAAACCAGCACCATCATGCTTGCAGTATTGTCCTGACACTTTTAATATAGGAAGAGTAGAGTAGCACAAGGATGAGTGATGGGATGCATAATTATGCACAGATGTCACACTAGCTAAAGTAACCCCCAACTGTTTGTGATAAAGCTTCAAGTGAGGTTAATAAATCAGCATATTTTTCTTTCATTAGAAAGGATAGTAATCAAATAAAGAAACTTTACTTATATCCAGGAAGGATCCAAAGCTCAGTTTTACAATTGAATCTAGATGAATATGGAAATAAATATTTATGAATATGTTTCTGCATCCTTAAATGTATTTACATTAATTGTTCAGTCACCTATGTTGTTTATTTTATGCAAATATTTTAGCAAAAATTTTGATGACAGGATGTTTATACAAATCTAAAATTTTAGATGTTACTTCCTATACGTATTCTGACAATTCTAACACAAAGGTTCATTGAAACAGGAAAAAAAAGTCTCCGTGTGATTTCTGCATCCTGTTAAACAATTTCAAATGCCAAGTTTTAAAATTAATTATACACAAGCAATTTATAACCCGAGTTCTTCACGCTGTTTGGTCCACACTACTTGATGTCAAATAATAAATACATTTAAGGACATCTTAAGATCTTTGTGAAATTCAATTTTTAAAAAAATAATTAAATTATTTTTGTTAGTGAACTATTTGCATGCATCACTTCTTCAACACTAAGAGTATATCTGAAATAGGGACCACAGCAAGACTAATAACTTAAGTCATGTTGATGAGAAATCAATATGGACCCCTGCGTATGAGCTACTGAACAGGTAGGTGGACCTAGATTTTTAAATTCCGGGGGGAAACAGATTGCTGAGAAAAATCTAGCAATAATACAAGACCCATAAATGCTGAAGTTCCCAAATACAGATCATTAACTAAAAGGGTAAAAGCATGAAAACAGTACTAGTGTTTCCTTACCTGCCCTTCTAAACAGTTATTTTTAGTGCAATTGGAACCTTCAGACTAAATGTGAGACTTTCTAGTTCTTCCTATATTTAAATCTATTTTTAGAGCAAATCCAGGAAACCCCTCTTCTATTCAATCTCATTTGTAATGAAGTTGCAACCATCTAATGATCTCATTTAATGAGAACCTCATGGTATAATCATACAAGAGAAGAAACTGCATGTCCTATGGTTTTTAGAATAGCCTCCACATTAAGAAGCATTTAAAAGTTGGAAAACCTAGCATCTCACTTCTTAACTTCGTAATGTTAACATTAAACATTATTAACCATGCAAGGATCCCAACAATTTATCAAAGACAGGAGCTACATCCCAAATCTGACATTAGCTACTGCTGGGATCTAACTGCTCCCTTCAGCAATGGAAGGACTAACATTGAATTCTAGTAGTGTATAATTGGTCTCCAATTAATCGGACATAAATATTTTATCTTTGGTCACTAATCATCACTAGTCAGCAGGTTTTAGACTAATTATTTTAAAATATCTTACAAAAAAAATTTCTATGCCATTCTAGTAACTAACTAGAAACAAAATTCATGGCCCTTCACTTAGTGGGGCAAAAACTGTTTTACTTCATAATAGTCAATTTAATAATACTTCTTAAAAAACAGTTTGCTTAATTCTGACAATAAAATATTAACCTAAGTTCTTAAATTACCTAGACTTTTCTCACAAAACTTCATCCAAACTTAGCTTTTACTGGAAATGGAAGCATCACAAATAACTTTTGGGGGGCGAGAGAGAGGGCTAAGGTTTTTTTCACTTGAGCAATATAATCTTACACTTTTTAACTTCACTTATCCTGAGGACTTAGGAAGGATTTCTGCTCATTCCAGTGCATTCTGGCCATCAAACTTCTGGGTGTAGCCATGAAAGTTCTCTACAAGGCCTGCAGACAGAGGAAAACAGAAAATAAACTTGCTTTAAATCTAGGCACACTTATTTGCTGGTTTAGAGTCTAGGTGTACAAAGACCAGGCAGGTTTCTATAGTTTGTACTTTGTCTGTGACAGCTGTTTGTAGAATAGCACAGCACACCACTTAAAGCAATATTCTTGGACCATAGCTACATCTGCTGTTACCTGTACAACTATAATCCCTTGGACAGTGCATAATCCTCCTGTACAGAGCAGAATGACAGAGCATAACATATTTATGATTTCTCATCTTTATATAGAAGTTACTACTTTCAGACCCTTCTCCCAAGTGTGACTACTCTCTGGTAAGCCACAACCCTGTTTAATCCTTTCACATATCAGCTTTATCTTGTTACAAACAAGAATTTATCATTTCTCTGATTAAAATCAAACCCTATGCACATCTTATTTTTAGTTTATTTAAACTGCAGCAAGTCCAATAACAGATAGACCTGTAGTTCTTTGAGATGTATAGGACTTTTTTTTTTCCTTAGTTATGCAAATCCACAGTTATCCCTTTGACTTTTGAGGGTTTCCTGCAAGTTTCCTCCACTTTTACTTTTTGATGATATGTGATTTCATAAAATACCACGTTGTTTTAATATGTTAGGCATCATGTTTCACACACAGGGTTGAAACATCAAAGCTCTGATGTGTGAGTTGTTTCCACAGTTGGAAAGTCTTGTACATTCTGAATATGTTAAGAACTCAGTTTTAACATCTTGACAGAGGATTTCTCAATGGGGTTGGAGATCAGGGTAAAAAACAGAACCTTGGAAACACTGATTCCCTAACCATTTTGCTACAGACTTTGATTTAGAGTCCTGTGTCCCATAATGCAGCATTAAATTCTCTCCTGATGCATAAGAATTAAGGGAGGTAAAAGGATTAAAAAAAAAAAAGAAAGAAAGAAAAAACCCTCACCTTCTTGTAGTAAGTTAACTTTGAAAGGGATAAACCCAGCTAAACTTGGGCTATGGTGCAGACCTCAATTATTCTGCTAAAAGAGACTAGAAAAACACTTGTTATGGAATCCCTTTTAAATCATCTTTTCCTATCTGTACATTATTTTACGTGCTATATTACACAGAATATGAATTTCACCTAACCAAGCATTTGGCATTGCTATTGTAAACACAACTCATAGATAAATACCGCAAAATCTAGAATTAAATATTGATTTTGTAAATTAATATTGCCATTTGCTAATCAGCAACCTTTGCTCCTGAGGAGCACAACCACAAAAGAAGAGTTTAACTGTAACTTATTTTTCAAACATCAGTAACATTCAGTCTTTTTCCTGGCTAAGGAGCAGCTACAAAGTTCTCCCTTATCACCAGCTGAGGCAAACACATTTTTGAAAATTGCGTTGTATGTTCCATGGGGAGAAGCAGATATGTGATTTCTCCCAGTTTCTCCATACAAATACATACAAAAGAAGCACCGCTCTTGGTTTCACAGCCGTTTGCTGGTAGTTTATTCCCTGAAAACTGAAGTTTGTTTGGGTATCACAGAAAAGGAAACGCCAAGCTGGAAAAGCTCAAATATTTCAACTGGATATTTTAAAATTAGTCACTGACATTAAATTTTGCTAAATATACCATGGAATATTAAAGGAAGCAAAACCCAAAATTGCTCTTAGTTGTCTGTTACATTTCAAGCCTGAGTGACAAAATAGTCACTTTTCCAGTTTGAGTTAACATTTCTTTTAATTCAATAGCTAAACTGAAAAAAATCCATTTTCTAAACTGCTTCATTTCCATCAAGCAATTTTTCTCTCTGCTCTGAACAAAATCAACAGGATGGTGATTCCTTTTTTGTGCATGAGCAAATAAGGGCTGAGAAAATTAAGTGCATCTTAAATAATTAAAGGTTTGTTTTTAAATAAGAATAATCATGGAAAAGAATCCCACATTCCCAAGCATTACACATGTTGTCATTTAAATCATACCTCATGTATGCTCAGTAGCTTTGAATTACACTAAAAAGTTGCAATTTTACAGCTACAGAGCAGGTACATCATTTAGATGCAATGTTAGGTCAGAGTTGACTAATGCTTAGAGGAAAAGCACAACTACACTGAAATCTACTTTAAATTGTTTTCTTTCCCTTTTAGGATGAATGCTTTATTTATAACCAACATAGTCCATTTATGAAAAGAAAAAAATACTTTTACATTTTTATAGCTTTAATGTATCTATCTCCAAGGGATCCATATGATTCAACACAAGAAAGAGTAAGATAAACACCTTTGCATTCCCCACGTATCTGTGGTAAAAGCTTTCAAACAGAGCACTACATAAAGAAAAAAAGAGTTTAAAAACACCAAACAAAAGCAATACTTTTCTTTCATTAGCTATATAAATACACTATCAATACAATGTATGGTAAGCAGCTATCACAATTTACAATGGAATAATTTTTAAAAGATCTCATCCTGATCCCAGTTCTGATTTGAATTAGAAAAAAAGTGCTGGGAGAATAAAGGGATTGTTAATGTCAAAGTGCCATTGACTATTGATTATTCAAAAAAGAAAATAGTATTAAAGATTCAGTAAAATTAAAATACCAGTGAATGATCGGAGTCCAAAAGCTTCACTTGTCTTGGTTCAGACTTGTAGGCATTCTTAGGTTAAAAGATCTGCAATGATTTATTCTTGATGATCTGGTCTCTGCAGCTTTGCTTTATTTCATTTACTCTAATTGCATTGGCATGGACAAAGATAATACTTGGCTTGAATACAAAGCCTGTGCCTGGACCTATGCTGTCAATCTGATTTGTTCAGTCGTATTTCATATTTTTAAGAAATAATTTCAAAATGGATCAAAGAAAAAACACGACTACACTGGAAGTAGAATATTCTGTTCTGACTGGGACTCTGAACTGGGTAGTACTACTTTGCTCAAACCTCCACATCTGCACCTAAACTCAATAGAAGTTGTTCTATGTTACTGAAGTTGAATTTAAAAGCTTCCCTTTGTATTCCTCAGTCCAGAAAATGAAAAGCATCTCCAGGCAGTGTTATGAAGGGCTTTGTCTTTTTTTTTTTTTTTAATATCAAAAGGATCTTCATTTCTATGCTCGTGACAAAGCCAAATATCTCCATCTATGGTTTATGCAGCCATATTTAGTACTGCACGTGAGCCTTCTGAAAAGAAATAAACAATAACATTTTAATTAATCTTGTGTTTAATTATTTTTGCTATGTATTTTAGACACACACATTTCTGTCATTAGAAGTAAACTTATTTAATTGTGAATAAAATGTAAATAACCTCTTCAGTCAGAAATATATAATCCTTAAAATCAAGCCAACTTTTATCCTTCTGGTTTGTCTGAGGTCAGAACAATTAATCCCCTTGCAAAGCATCCAACCAGCTAATAACCTGATACATGTGGCAGAGGTTGAAGTTTGACTTACACATTTAAGTTCAATGTCTGAAGCTGAGAGATGCTGGGTCTTCAGTCCTGCTGTCTCAGCATCTTAGCAGCTCATGGTCAAAGCTTGCAGACACTTTTAGTTAAAGTATCTAAATGTTTAGGGAGGGTTGAATTGGATCAGGAAAAGAGTTGCAACACCTTTTCATGTGAATTATGTTGCCTTGGCAAAAGCAGCCCCTTTTAAGCAGATTCCTAAATTAGAAACACTTAGTCATCGCTGAGTAAATCAGTCCAACATGTTATCTACCACTCGTAAGTAGCAGCAGGGAATCCCAGCACAGAGATCATGGCACAGGTAAGAGCACCCAAACAACCACCACACAGTTCATGTGATTCAAAGTGTATTTCAAGTGAAAGAACAGCTGTGGGATGGCAGTTGGAATGGTAAACAGACTTACAAGAAAATGGACACACTAGCACTTTATGAAAACATGGTGGCATATGGGAAAAGAGGAAGATATGAAAAATGCTCTCAGAGATTTTAGAAGGAAGCTCAGCAGCTAGTTTTATCGTGTTGATAAAACTGCATTGAAAACCTTCACCCAGAAAATTGATTTGTTGACTCCCCTACTAGGTAGATACCCTGTACCATAAAGAGGACAACAAAGAAAGCAATTCTACTCCATGAATAACCTTAAAATAACCCAAGTTACTTTGCCTCCATTAAAGAGATTTAAACATGATGAAGCAATACTTATACATGCATTTTGCACAAAAACTAACTACACCAGGAGCACACAATTTTGTAACATGTAATAGTACATTGACAGGGATGAGTTTAATATCGGTCTCCTATCGTATGAACATTTGTTCAGAACTTAATATAAAGACAAATAATCCTGATCATAGGCAAATGTTATCAACAGCATCAACAGCTCTAAATTCAGCTCAATGAATAAGGAAAGCAAGATCAATGATTTGCATATTGATTTCATACATTTATCTAATGTGATACGACCAGCCCAAGACTACTTGAAGTTGCATATTCAAATGTAAGTTACCCACCAAGAACTGGGAAGCACTATTTGTATCACTTTTGTTGAAATACCCTCCCCCCTTGAACCATCAGGCACTAAAATTAAGGTGTGTGTTACAAATATTAATTCCTCATATAAGATAAAATTATTTGTGCTGTTTCATATATGTAGGGTGATGTCAGTTTTAACTAAAGCAGTACCAGTAAGACAACCAACAAGCTCAATTTAGGTTTGATAGGTCACAACAATCACTTGCACATTATTTTTATTTTGTCATTTTGCTTGGATAATCAAAGGTATACCTGCATTTCAGACATTCATAATTTAATTTGGCAATCCCGTCATCCATTCAAGCCACTTGCACAATTATGGCGGATAATTTAGGGATGTAGGCAAAGATGAAGAAGAAATCAAAGCTGACATGATGCAGAAAAAACTGAATATTTTCTCTTTGTCAAAGTGGCTCCTTCTTCACCTGCTCTCCCCTCTCCTCCTCTTGGGCATCTATCTAAGCAGAGTATTCACAGGTGTTGACAGGTTGGCAGATTTCTGTTAATTTTTCAGATTTGTACACATCCATTTTTTATTTAGCAGCAATGCCCACCAGTTACAAGTAGCTTTAAAGCAGTGCCATTCGTGATGCTGTCTGGGATCCTCGTGTACAGTGCAGCCTTTCAGAGCCAGTACTGCACAAGAACCAGGTGGGCTTGTGAAGGTCAGAGGAACATTTTCAACCTCCTGTAGTTAATGATTCAAGCTGAAAACTGTGGCAAGTCTAGAAAATTCTGCCATTACTGTATTTTAAAAGACAGCAATTTTAATACAAAAAAATTTGCTGTTTTTTCTTATCTGAATGTAGAGGAAAACCTGTTATTCAACAAGCAATCCAATTGCATATTCAGTATGCAAAGTATTTTAGTCTAGTTTCTAATGTACTTTTTGTTTGTAAGCAAGAGTCAGACAAGTAAGAGCGAGAGGGAAGGCAGTCCGAAGTGTTAATTACTTATAAGGTCTGTTAGAACAGTCTCTAGAGATGTTATTTGTTGACACAGCAGCTACTTAAAAGCCACATTTGGATAAGCAACCAATACAACACAGTTTCAAATCACTGCTCAGAAACTAAAGCACACTAAGCATTGTTGAAGAGCATTGAGTTGCTTGTTGGATTTATTGTTATTTCTTAAAGTATTCCAGATGCAAAAGGGAAACCTCCTCCAATATTAGCCACATCTGATTTCAAAGTAATTTACACAGAGCAAATAATGTTCTCCTACATTTTAGATGTCAGATCAATTAAAATTTCTCAGACAGGCATGGATTAAAACTCATGAGCTGGAAACTGTGCGTGACACAGCTTACAAAACAACAGCCTGAAATTCAATAAAATAAGGAAATTACTACAAATAACTTCATGACAGGAAGAAACAAAATCACAACTTTAGCAGAGTACACCTCCAAGCACCATCCTCAGGTGGATTTTAACCCAGCCACAGAGGCTGGAAATTTCTACATTCAGCTTACACTAATGCTGCACAGTATAAATGAAAACAGACTGAAGCAAAAAGTGCATATATACTACTGAGTACATTATAGCATAGCAAGTAATTAAGACATCTGTATCAAAACCAGAAAAACACAGCAGAATAAGTAAGCGTCTAAATTTATTTAGTAGCTGGAAGAACTATACTAGCTATATACTATACCTATATAAATAGCTATAGCTCCATCACTGATATTAGGGCTGCTGCATCAGCAAGTGACGCGTGTACATATATTCATATACAGAAGGAATACGTACAATCGTCCACTTACGAGCATTAAGACCCCAGCGCTGTAAGCACTCTCCTGTAGTTTATAATCAAAATCCTCCATTGTCTGGCAGAACCAGACCAAGACCTCTTCAAAACTTGTATGACTTCAAGAGTACCAGAAGTATCACAAGTTCTCACATGCACACCATTCTCCATGCTTACAAAAGGATATGTTCACCCTTTAATTAAGCTGCACAAATCAGTTACTGATGAAATTTATGAATGGGTTTTCCATTTGAATAAGACTGCTGAATAAAAGTAGGACAGTTTTTTGAACATCTGAAGTTTCAAGAAATTACTGACAGAAAACTTCTCAAAGACTTTTCAATGACAGACATTTTCCTTGGTCAGTTCCTGAATAACTTGTTTGTTTGTTTTTTATTGAAATAATTTGTAACTGACTCCATCTCTCATGACCTTGAAACCAGATACAGCTGTATTTGAGTTCTGGCCATGTTTTCTTATGTCCACTATTAAAGCTCAGTAGGAACATTATATATTCTTCTGTAAAGATTTTTCCACCATACATTAATAGGACAACAGGTAGTCATCAGCATTTGCATCCAGAATTCAGAATAAAAAATGAAAATGTTCGAGCACTCTTATATTAGTACTCATTTTATTTGAAAGGAAAAGCTCAGCTAACAAAGCAGACTTTGGGGGATTGTTTCCCAAATGCCTAAGAACACAGGATTTCTTGTGTTGATGCTTGACAAAATTCATGACAACTCAGGTCATTTACACATTGTTTACAACTTGTCCAGAATTACATAAATACTGACCTTAGTACATTGTGCTGTGTGATTTAGAGCCATCCAGCAGTCTTACCAATCTTTCATGATAAAATAATATTTTATTTTGATCCTTGAGGTCTTTGGGTTTTATTTCAGAAGTGTGCTTTCTGTTTTACTGTAAGTCTCAGGCCTATCTAATTTTTTTTTTTTTAAGACTGGATTTTCAAAGAAAAAATAAAATCCACTTCAGGAATGAGATTAGGGGTGAACAGAAAGTTACCAGAACTATGTAGACCTCTTAGACTGAAACTGCAACAAATTCTTTAAAATACACTAGAGGAGTGAAATAAGTTGCCCAACAGACACCAAATAGGTTCTTTAAAATTATTTTTAAAATAACAGAAAACAAGAGAAGATATGAGGAAAAAACTAACTGCAAAATCAGAGACTGAATGGACTAAATTTTCAGGAACTAAGTGCTCATGCTTTCAGAAATACTAGTCAGAAGTTCTTCAGTAACTAATCTGCACTGATTAGAGACTGGATCATCAGCATTTAAATAGACAGTCTCAAGAATCCAGTCATGGATCCTTGCAGCACTGCAACCTTAAGCTTAAGTTGCTTTGATCCTTGATATCAAGATATCAAACAATTTTTCTTGTAATAAAAAAGAAAATTAATTTTGTTACTAGGGTCACAAGTAGCCTTACAATTTAGACCTCTCTTTACTATATGCAACTAAAGTATGAGATTCATAGGCTGGACTCCAAAACAGTGTGCTTGCTGTGTTTGTAAGAAATTAAAGATATTGCCCTTTGAAGTATTGCAGGTTATGTGTAATGTAAAGAGTCAGTGGGCTCACTTCTGTAGTCTTACTAACATGCTGACAGGATTGACAGTGACAGAGCTGAAACTTTTGGATAAGCTGAAATTATTTTTTTTAAAGGATAGAAAAATGTTCATAGAATCCACATTAAGAATAAAAAAAAAAATAGTATTATTAGCAGACCAGGCAAGAAGAGTAGTATGTTCACGTTAGGCAATTGCATTGCTCTATCTTAAGAACAGAACAAGACACTTTCACATGTGCAACAGTATTACTTTATTTCCATCATTTTTGCTTCTTTGAATCTTCTTTCCATATAAGAAGCTTAAAGGCTTTGGGCTTGGGGTTCTTCTGACCCAAATATATGATGCTTCAGAGAATATTTCACTGGGAGAAACTAAAGAAAAAGATAACTCTTTAAAGCATCAGAGATTCCGGTGAAAATTTAAGATCCAATTCTTCTAATGTCTCAGGGAAAATAGAATAGCTGGAAATACCCTGAAATGCAATATAGCATTGTTTGTCATGTATATTGTAGTCACACCTAGAAGATTCAGAAAAGTCTAGCAAAGGAAAGAAAAAAAAAATCTTTAATTCAGAGATTCCACTCTAAAAGGAGATGAGAAGTAGCAATATGAGATGGTGCTAAATATGCTTGACTATAGTAGTGTCTGAGATTACCTCCTCTCAACCCTTCTACTCTCAGTTCTCCTGTGAACTTAGGATGCCAAGCTAATGTCCTTACACACATAGTAATAGGAACTGAATGACATGGTACAGTAAAGTAGGGTTTCCCTCACCAACAGAGTTCAAGAACACATTGTGTTACTGACAAATGCATTCCCATAGACAGGTACCCTCAGAGCACCAGTATATATAGCTTGATGGCTTTGAGAATAGAAGAGGACCAGAGGGAATATCTAGTTCTTATAATTAATTTAGCAGTACTAATCAATAGGCTGCCCTTCTTAACCAAAGGTTTTACATGTCTTTTGCTAGCCAAGGTCATCTACAAGCTATTCCAGTCACATTGACAAAAACTGTAACTTGCATATCTTGGTTTTGGGTACAACAGAAACTTCCCAAACAAGAGGTGTTATACATAGCTAATATGCAGAGCCAGACCAAGGGCCCTATTTTAGCTGCTTCTGACAAGGAAAGCAGTCATAGGTCCAATCCTTCTTGCAGGAGGAAAGTCCACGAACAGAAAAAAGATAAATTAGATGAGTCACATGTAAGAGTTCAGTGATTCACAGCTACAGCAGTAACTACACCAAATATGAAGAGCTAGCACAAAATAGCACAGCACAGATGTGCACTTGATTTTGACTTGCACTTGTATCTAAACAATGTCCTGTGAACACACAAAACCCATTTCGTTTAGAATCTACCCTCTAGGCAATGTAAACTTGATTGGTTTGCTGCTTGCACATTAGCACAGTATTTCTTCATGAAGTTTCACTTCCAGGACCAAATATTAGGTCAAGTTCAGTGAATCGAGTTAATTTCCTTTCCTTAGAAGGAAAATACAACAGTAATGACATGAAAGTTATACTGCTTAGGATACCACACCTATAGTGTGGAACCATACTAAGGATAGCAACTGTAAAATGGCAGAGGCAAAGCAGAGAGTCAGCTATGCCAAGATAATCTTCATCAGCTGACCAAATTAGTCTGTTATTCCTTGCCTGCCTGTATTACTGCATAGTTAGAAAAAAAAAAAAAAAAAGAGGGACTGTGAATTATTAGAATTACTTACTTTGAGTATCAGTCACATATAAGTAATATTTTACTCTATGAAAAGGAAGAACTTATGGGTAAATAACTCCTTGCCAGCTTCAGCAATGAATTGCATTTAAAAAGACCTGAAGACAGAAGTCTATATCAAATTCAATCTTCAGTTTGGCCTTGTGACATTTAGGACCCTGGATAAAGGAGGAAATCTACCCAACCGTTTCATTCGCAAAGAAAGGAGCATTTGATGTAAACTTTACCATGCCTTTACTCAAGTGTGTGAAGGGTGTTTTAAAACACATCATTTTTAGAGGTATGCAAGTTTAACATTTCTATTTGCTCTGATATTACTGATTTAACATTTCTGTAACACCACTCCTACTCATTCACTTTTGCAATTATTTCTGCCAAGACCTTTATTTTTTGCAAATGCAGAAACAGCTTCTGCTGTACAAAGCTTCTTCCCTTATCAGTAATCAGACATGCTTTGAATTTCCTCCCCCATTTTGCTTATTTTGTTCCTATTAAAAACAATTTAAAATTACTAATAAAAGACAAACTGACCAGAGAATTTTAAAGTAAAAAAAAAAAAGAGGTGAGATCATTAGGAATAGCAAAATTCTTGTGCAAAATTAATTGAAAACTGAAGCATCTACATGACTTTCTGCTAAATGTCTTGCTATGTGGTTATAGTAACATGAAAGACAGGCAGGCTGTGAGTCATAGCAAAGAATGAAGAATAAGAAAAACCACCAGCTTGAAATTAACCGAAACAACTTTCATGAAAAATAATTTAATTGATGTCCAGAGTAATTAAACTGGTAAATAGCAAAGGTTACAAGGAAGACAGTGATTGACAGCCTTTTTCTGACATGTTACATATGTTTCAACTGCTCTTGATAATATTCAACTATGTTACAAACTAAGAAAATCAGAAATCACACACTAGAAGAACATCAGAAGCAGAGCAGACATTGCACCTAAACAATCTTGAGCATAGGCAAGCAGTCATAAGGGAAAATATTAGAGACATCTTTAATGATAAAGAATAGACTGTCTGAACAATGAATGCAGTAAGTTCTCCTCTCTTTCCCCAATGCTCCAAAAAGACAGAAAGTAAATAAAGTGTTGAAATCTCTAAATCAATAGAATAGACAAAAAAATAAATAAATAATTTTTAAAAAGAAGGTCCACTAAAGTAAGACAGGTCACAAGCTCCCTGGCTCGCTTGCTCTATATATATCTCTATCTCATTGGGAGGGGTGGAACCTGAGGGAGAAAACACCCTGTAAAATTCCAGAAAGATACATCAGCTACATCCAGAATATTTTTTTGAAGGAAATACATTCTATTAGTAGGTCAAAACCCCAGCACAAATGGTGATGGGATAACTACAGTTATTTTTCTGTCTGGGGTGATGAGGGAACAATAACTGATGACAAAAATGGCATCTAGGAGAAAAGTTTTATTGGCAGCCATTCAAGAACACATTTCTCCAAACATGAAAAATGTCAATATGCAGCTAAAAATAATGAGTTTCACAGTTGAAGCAAAAAATGTTTAAGTAATCTTAAAATGGTGTCAAATAAAAAAAGAATAAAGAATTCAAAGTTACTACTAAAAATATCAATAAAGTGGGAGTAAGAAAGAACTATCAGTTTTATGGCTGATTTTCATAGATGCTTCGCAGTAACTCTATACAACATAGTCCAACAGTCCGTTTTCTTTTGCTTATTTCATCTGTTATTTCAAGAGACTTCAAATCTGGACATATAAGCATTACAGCACCTGATTTCTCTTTGCAAGTAATGTGCAGAAATGAATCCTGAAGTTCATCAATCAACGCACATTTGATCAGGTGAAAGACCAGCCATTTCAGAATTATGGACTGACTGTTGTGTGCTGTTTCCTGAAGAGGCATTATACAATTTAACATGAAAAAACCTGTATTGAGTTTAACGTTAATTTAAAAAGTAGTGAAAAAATACTGTATATGAAAGAGCAAGTTAAAGAAAGAACTAGACCTCTTACTGAAGAGACATAAGCATTCACATATTTTGGATAGCCACTCACCTTTTAAAGGCTGAATCGAGACAATTACAAAAGAATGGATGGTAACTCATATAGTGAGATGAAAAGCATCGCTGCTAAGCAGTTAAACCTACTCTTGAAAAGTTAGTTATTGCCACTGAGTCATTACATGACTATCACCTGGCTCAGAGATGATGTTCCACATTTGTCAAAAGGAAAAGCAGGGAAAGGATAACATCAGAATATAAAGAATAAAATCAGATACTGAACTAAAAGGTATCTCATGAAAATCAAGTGCTAAAATATTTGGTGGAAAGGTAAAAGGCAAAAAATTAAAAAGGCAAATTAGAAAACACACGGTATCAGTAACTGCCTAAGAACAATAAAGGAAAAAAGCATTTGGTGAAGAAATGAAGTATTATGTTTGAGGCATAGTAGAGGCACACAGCAGAACAAATTATATTTATTTTGGTCAACTCACTGGGAATGCGGCAGGTGATTATGATGGTGATTTGAATGTCACAGAGATTTGACGAGGCATACCTAGGAGCTACATGTGGCTGTTTTTTCAGCAAACAGATTATAAAACTTAGTAGTTTTCCCTGGGATTTGTTATCAAGAGACAGAGCCTATTACAATGTGTTCACAGCTTCCCAAGCCACGCAGAGTGCAAGTTCATGGAGTCCAGTTCTCAATTTATTCAAGCAAAATGTCAGCCAGCAATAAAAAAAAAAATATCTCTAGAGAGTAGCAGAGCTGCCTGCCCCAGAAAGGGAGAATTCATATGAATAAACTATTTGTCTCCAAACACTCTGATGCTCTGACTCTTGTTCTGTCCTTTACCTTCATCCCAAGGCAATTCATTTTTGGGAAGGCTCGATTTCAGATCTGCCAGTCAAAGCAACTGCTTCAATCCCCTTTAAAGGCTACAATCCCCTTTAAAATTCTTAGTCTGTTGACTACTAGTCATTCTAATATATTTCCAGCAGTACTGATCATCATACAGGCCGGAACTAGTAAAGTCAGAACATCAGTGACATTGGGAACCCAGAGGTGGACCACAGCAGTGCTGTAACAAGCAGAGATTTTCTGTTGTAGATATTGTACCTTATGGGAGATATAGACCAAAGGGCTAAGCTGGTGGCATTACCAGGGAATGCTGACAGTATTCTGAAATTTGGCTTCCCATGTGTAAGATATCACTGTTTGGAGATAGAAATCATTAAATTCATCTCAGCTCAAGTGTAAAAGTTTCACTTTCACTGAAGAATCAAAACACAGTCTCATTGTAATTATTAAAAAATACTTGTAATTAAATCCATCCCCTTTACTTGGAAAAGTAAAGTTTGATAAACTTTATTTCCCAGTGGGAAAACATGTGAATTAAAAGAGAGAATTCTGCCAGCTCTAAAATGGCACTTTTTATCTCCATATGAAATAAATTACAATACTTTAAAACACTGACACATTAAAATTCAAAATAAAAGAAAATTAGTCACTGCCACGCTAATGTACATGACCATCTCCTTCATAATACTTAAGAATTAGCAGATCGCAAGTATCATGAAACCAAATTATTGAAAGAATAGGTACGAAACAGCCTAAATCTACCCTAGATACTAACTGGCATTTCAGTAGTCTGCAATAAAAACTGAACTCCCCTGAAATTCTTTCCCTTCACTTGGCAGCCCTTGATAAAACAGTACTATTCCCTGGATACAGTTTGATGATGTTTTTGGCTGTCCTCTGTAAACTGTCAGCACCAATGTTTTTCCTAGTCACTTTTTCAACCTATGTTCCAAGCAGCCTTGCTTGTCTGGTATATTGTGGTGGTTTGGCTTTTTTTTTTTTTTTTTTTGGGGGGGGGGGTGTGCCTCACCATACCCCAAGCTTTCACTTTGGAAATAGGTATTTGTCATATATAGAAAAATTTAATTTCTACAGGGCTGTTTTAACTATTGAGCTTAACTGGAGGCATAGGTACAAAGGCACGAATACATACATCTAACTCTCTTTCCTTTCTCACCTCCAGTTTGCCTCACACTCTTTAAAGCTGTAAAGTAATAAGTACTTTTCTCACAGCTAGGATTCATTTTTTGTTCCCAGCCACCTGACTACTCCTCACCTTTACTCTCAGTCATTCTGTATGTTCCCTGTGACATTAATAGCACCTCTCTACTTCCACAGCTCTGCAAGGAACAAGGCACAGCACAATGGTACCTATCTCTGCAGGAAGGCAGAACAGATCATCTCATGCACCTTGACCACCCCTCTGTCTGCATCAGTGCCAAGATGTAGCAAGTCCTGATGTCACTTTGAGGTAGGGCACTGCAGCCCTTTCCCAGCATAGCTTCATTCCCAGCAGTTGCCATCCAGCAAAGGTATATGTCACAGATGCAGGAGAGATGAGCAGAAGAGATTCAGGGGAAGGGAAAAAATGTGTGCTCCAAAAAGGTTGGGAGATAGTGTTTTGCCTTGCTGTACTGGCAATTCATCTTTTCAATTACTCATAAACATTCTTACAGCATTTATTTACACATGGGTATCTGTCGATGGGGTCACAAGAGAAATATGTTTCCTTTAATTTTCCTCAAATCATAAACTCTGTAAATTCAAAAGGTTAAAAAATAAAATAAAGTTATACTCCAATTAGCAATTAGTACTTAAATGGAAAATAGCTCCCAAAATATACAATATTTGTAATAAACGCACTTCTCAATTGGAGATTTTTTTATAAAAGAAGCCATTGTCTGATAAAGTAACCCTATGCCTGTCAATTAGAGAAATTTCTATGACAAGTAACCATCAAATAGTCACAACCAACTCAAAACAACAAAAAGATATATAGCTCTAAATATCTGGTTCCGTCTTTCTCTTCCAGCTTATTTCTGAGAAGAGAAAGTATGAAAACCTACTAGTTTTAGCAGAAATAAACTTTAACAGAAATTAAAGATATGCAGAGCAGAGTAAATAGACAAAGTCTTTAGACATTATATTGGGTGCTTTAAGAAAATTAGTTTGCTATTGAAAATTCTTTAAGAGTAGTCTCCACAACTAGACTTGAGCAAGTTATTTGTAGGGAACAATTTATTCATCACATTTAGCCTGGATTTGCCCCTAAATGAAAATGAGCTAAAAGAATTACATTACACAGAAATAGCTTTAGCTAATCCTTTATAATGCATCAGGGATATATGCAAATTAATTTGCTTCTCAAAGTTTAAAACACTGCATAGTGCAGAATCATTTTATGATTGTCTGGCAAATTGTTTTAATGTTTGTTTATGCCAAATAATGCATACTACAAAAAATGCAAGAATTTAACAACAGTGTACCAAGGGGACTTATAAAAACACGGTAATTTGTTCAGTGCAAAATAAGAGAATCAAGTCATGTAAGGATGGATTATTATAAAATAGTGGGAGTATCTGCAGCATCTCTGTGAAAAAGCCTCTGCAGGGAAATTCCATATAAGTTCCCTGAAAACTTTTTTTTTTTTAACTAGCACATCAGTGGTTCATACAGAGGCTGCTCTCTGGAGATCTGGATTTTTTTTCCTTTGGGATCTATCTACAGTAAATATTCCTGATGGGAACCAGGTTTATACAACAATGATGACTTGTCTCATGAAGAAAATTCAGAAGCTAGACTGTCTTTATTTGACCATGAAAGGAAGAAGGGAAGAGAAGCATCTCCTTCCCTGAAGTATTTGCATACCAGTATAACAGCCAAGCACTACCATCCACTTGGCTCCAAGCAATTTCCTAGTACATAACATACATTAGTTAGGGCTAATGCTTAATGGCAGTGACAAGTCAAACAGCTGAGATGATTACTAAATAAACCATGTCTTCTTTAGACTGACTACTCCTGCAAATGACTGCCATCAGCTGCAGAGTCATCTATCAGCCTAGATGACTTGGTATCAAAGGGCATTAATTAAATGAATAAAAACCTGAAGTCATACTGCCATCCCACTGAGCTGAGAGAGCCTCCAGAATTTTTGCTGGCAATGGGCTATATAGAAGTGAGGAATTGTGCTGTAAGTCACAGCTTTTTTGTATAAACTCAGGTAGAAAGACAGCAGAATGTCAACCGTGGCATTCCAAAATAGCCACCGTGGAGAAGAGAGTCAGATATCATCTGCAGTTCAAGATTAAAGATAGCAGAAAAATCTAAGTGTGAGATATACTAAATTATGACCTTGAATCTTTGTTTCTGCTATATTTACACCTCTACAGAAGTTTGAGATCTGAACCACATTTTGCAATAGCAATGCTTTTGCCATTATATATCTATGATACACATGAGAATAAAGCCCACAGAACACACAGCCAAAAATAATTCTCCACTTCTGTGCAAATGTATTGGAAACAGAGGAGACTTTACATGTTTTTAAAACATCTATTAGATTATAGACATTACTAGAAACAAATACACTAGTGTTATTTCATAATTCCAGGCCAGAGTAACTCCATTTATTGTTAGATAATGAGCTCTTTCACACATGTACTTCTCAGGTCTCATGGTACGCCCCTACAAACAGAATTTTCTAACAAAGCAACCCCTTTTATCTTCCTCCTCCTCTCCCTCACTTGTTTTGCTTAGATTGGTAAAGACTTCAAAGTTAAAGGTATCCTAAGTATAAACTTGTAGAGAAATCAGGAAATTATGACAATTATCTGGATATTAAATAGATAATTTACTGGCGACCTTTTGTTTTGCATTTATGCCAACATCTGCTTGGGCATCTCCTAGTCCTGAGTCACTTCAAGTTGAATACAATTTATTCCACATTATATTTTCTTTTATACCATGTCACACAATGATTATGATGAAAGCAAAGACTGAATATGTACTTATATTAATTACCAATTATTAAAGTACAGGTCCTTGTGATTACTGTTTCACAGACATGAAAATGAATTCATTACTACAAGACCATTGCCACTGAGTGAATAACTGATCAGCTTTGACAGATCAAAAAAGCACATTAAATAAAGGAATAATTAAATGATAAAGTGTATCATTTGTATAAATTAAAGGACAACCTCCCCTTCTGACTGAGATGCTCAGCTTTACAGAGATTTACAGTTTCACACAACAGGCAAATCCTTTGCTTCCACAAGTCACACTTGTTATGTGAGAGATTGAAAAAGATACTGACTTGAATAAAAGTTTCTGTATTTTGCCTGATGGTTCCATTGCACACTATGACAGGTTTAGATTTTAACTGATTAGTCTTTTCATCCACACTATACTATTTCTATTAAAAACAAAATTAAAAAACCTGAAAGAATACTCAGTATGGTCTGAGAAGGCAACCCAAGATATTCTAGATCACAAGCAATAGAGTACACTTATATTTTGTGATATATTTTTGTCAAGGAGTGCAACAGAGCATTATTAATTTTAGAAAGGCTCAAGGCATCTGTAATGACTTGGTCCAATATAACCTAAAAAAAAGCTTTTTTCAGGCCCCTAAATGTACTGTTTGATATTTAGATACTTTACAAAAATAGGTGGGCTTTTCTTCATAATGGAAGTTGTTATGAAAATCAAAAAGCCACTAAGGTATTTCATAAACAGGCAGCATAAAACCAAAGGAATCCATTTTCAAATAATTACAGGTTAATTGGACACAGTAGTCACAACTTGCTGGCCAGTTATTTTTCATACTATAGAAAAGAAACAGCAGGCAGGCAGGAAGTTATTGTAGAGATTTAATTCATATAAATTTGAACATATGTGTAAGAAAAAACAAAGTTATATCCATTTCTTCAAAATTGATTTAAAAT
The DNA here is from genome assembly GCF_965140245.1 of Athene noctua. Classification (NCBI taxonomy): domain Eukaryota; kingdom Metazoa; phylum Chordata; class Aves; order Strigiformes; family Strigidae; genus Athene; species Athene noctua. The sequence goes on along the minus strand of NC_134043.1, from coordinate 33,069,292 downwards.
AGCTATTGCATATGTTCCAGAATGCCTTTTAGCATGTTTTGATTATATCTGACTAGTGGCCAGCAAGTTGCGTCTTCAGAACAACTGGTATTTTGAATTAATCTAAATTTAGAAGTTGTCCATTTCATCAGTAAGCTATATTTTCCAGGTTTTTTTGTTATTGGGCATGTCTCTTGGGTAAGGCTTTCTTTCCTGTGTATATATTCAACAGCAATGAAAACTTATTATTCATTCTGATGATTAGGAAGTTAAACTGTATATTTTCCTTTTTCAGAGGGGCAAATAAGGTGTACAGGAACTGGCTGAATTCATCAAGCGAATCATAAAATAATCAGAGCCGAAGGTAAATATCCAACCTCTGGTTGATGGTCTTTGGTCCAATTATACATCCATTTCCTAATTAAAAAGTCCCACACTTCTGCTAAAACGTAATACTACCCCCAAAACTTATCCTCACACATAATTACATACTTATATGTATACATCAATATGGGTAAATTTTTAGTAAAAATTAAAAAGTGATATTATGTCAACATTAAATGTTTCAGATGAATAAAACTTTTCTGTTCCACCTTAATACCTTTTTTGTGTACTTTGCTATGCACCTTGTTGTAGATGGTTTTGATTATGAGAGTAAACACTGCTTTTACTTATATAGTATCTTTGAGACCCAGTTGACCATTGTTGTTTATTCTGAACATGTGTGGAAGAAGATACTCACCTTGGCTTCTGCTTCACTTAAAATGCAATCAGGATATAAATATGTTTGCATGAAACCACCAGTTATGAATATTTTTAAAAATGAAAACTTAAAGATATACATGGCCAAACATGCTCCATATGTGAGCTTCCAATGAACAAAGTATTTATTTCAATAATTTTGAAGCTACAAAATTATGTGTGAAGAATGGCAAAAGTTTTAAAGGTAGTTGTAATTTACTTTTTTTATTGACAGATGTAGACCAGGTAATTTGTTATGGCTTATCTACAAAACCAATAAAGAACTAACTGGGCAAGTTCAATTGATATAGTTCAATTATTCAATTGTTATTTCAATTTAGTTACAAAGTTTTATTAATGAGTAGCATTCGCTTATGCTGTTTGCTACAGAATCATTACACCTAGTTATCCACAGTCTGCAGTGAACCTTAGAAAAGTCAAAGAATTAGTGAAAAATTGGCATCTTCCTCCCCACCCTCCAATGCCCAGAGCAATCTGGAAATTCAGTTACTGCCTCTGACTTCTTTTCATGCTCTATACCAGACTGTTAGTTGGCACACGCAACAAAATACAAATACAAAGCAAATAAACATAGTAGAAACAAAGGCATAATCAAAGGCACAGCTGCTTTGGGATGTGACAGTCAAGTATGACCATTTTAAATAATATTTTCAAAGGCATAGTTCAAGAGGGACAGGTAACCCCAGGGATATCCTAGACCGTGTGGCGTCATGCTCGGCACAGACAGCTGGGGGAAGAAGGAGGAAGGGGGGGACGTTTGGAGTGATGGCGTTTGTCTTCCCAAGTCACCGTTACGTGTGATGGAGCCCGGCTGTCCTGGGGATGGCTGAGCACCCGCCTGCCCACGGGAAGGGTGAATGAATCCCTTGATTTGCTTTGCTTGTGTGCGCGACTCTTGCTTTGCCTATTAACCTGTCTTTGTCTCAAACCAGGAGTTTTCTCACTTCTACCCTTCTGATTCTCTCTCCCACCCCACCAGGGGGGAGTGAAGAAGCAGCTGGGTAGGGCTTAGTTGCTGGCTGGGGTTAAACCAACAACACTTATACATCACACATCCTTGCACACACCTAAATGCAATCTAGGTATTTCTGATATCCTGCTTCAGAACATGCATTTTAACATCACGCTGAAACAACTTTCCTTTCCCAATATTTCCACATTATCTTTTTGGTTTTTACTGAATTCTTGTTTGGTCAAAACAGGCGTACACAATCTATGTTTCCTCCTTGACCAGACTTACAGCATTCTTTATAAGCTTTGTTTCTTTATCTAGTTTATGGCTAAAATCCTTTTGCACTGAGATACCTAGATTGACGTCTATAATCTACTTCTAAAGCTTCATTTCATCCATATTGCATTCCACTCAGGTTTTTCTTTTATTTTTCTCAGTGTTTCTGTATCTTTTTAAGTTCTCCCACCTATTCCCCCAAGATCATTTTTCTATCATAAATAATGTATGCACATGCCTGTAACTCTATACTGAAGCAAAGTGAGTATTAACCATATTAAAAAGATCAAATATACACAAATTCAATAAGCTGAAAATCGGCTCAGAATTTATGAATTTTTAGCAAATACTTTAAAACAATTTATTGAGCAGAAAATATTTATAGAAAGTTCTGCTTTCATCTGAGTAACGTTGTTGTTTGATACACTGAAATATAGAATTTTTGTGAGGTTGATTGGCAAAGTGACATTCCAGTTTGAAATAAGAATGTATTTATTTTTGTAGTTTCAGTTAAAATAGAATAAATAAGTTACTTCACTAAAGATAGACAATTATAAAATTTATTAACATGAAGATGCTAAAGACTCTAAAAAGTAGGATACATCTAGCAACACTGGTCATATCAGGTTAGATGTACAGTCAAGGCTAATTACTAAGAGTACACTCTACATTCAGTGGAGGCTGATGGACACCAGATGACATTTTGCCCAGTAGATAGATTAATTAGGTAGGCTGAATCTGCATCTTAAAATGCTTTATTTTCTACCTTAAACACAGAGAGAGTCCAGGCAACTATCTTAAACTAATGATACAACTTTCAGACAGCTGAAAGTAACTGAGATAGATGCTATTCTACCAGTGTGACTTTTAAAGATTAAGTAACCCCACTCTTTCTAAAATTCACAAATCACTATGATTAATGATAACATTGATAGATTTTCATAATGATGATCGAGTGCCTTTTTCTGCAGAAATCCATGACAAGTAAGAGAGAGTAGCACACACCATCACTATTCAAAACAGCTTCCACAGCCCCTAGACCATGGGAAATTTTTGAAGAACTAATGCCATATGAGAAGTAGTTTAATGATTTAGGCATTAGTAATTAATAAAGTTAGATTTATTTTAATGTTAAAGACAAACTTTTTTTACTGCTACAGAAAAAAGATTAAAAGTATTTGCCCACAAAAGTCCTACTCATCTATTACGTTCATGTGTAGGAGAAAGTAGTAACTGTACCAGTGTCTGGTAATAGTTAAACTGTAGTAGTTATTGAATTCAACATGAAGAAATTTCAAGATGTAAACTTCTGTCTGACTAGTACATGGGGGATGATAATTACAGAAAACCTCATGCCATCACCCCATCACAAAGCAGAAAGATTGCTGCTTTCAAAAATATTCCCACTTCGCCAATCAATCAATAGTTATTCAAGGTGGAAATTCAATAGCTGCTCAAATCAAAATATTCTTACATTTAAATAAATAGAGTAAAACACAGAATATGTATTGCCTGCATCTAGCACCTAATGCCAAGACAAATAGGTCCCCGTAATTATAGTTACTGGTATTTTAATTGATTCTCATTAGGAGCCACTGAACCGGTGTGCAAATAGCTATAGATTTTTCAAAATAAGTAAATTTCTTTATAAACATATATCATCCCATTTGCAGCCTTTCTAGGTATGTTCCTTTTCTAACTAGGATATACAAACAATGGGTGTGCACTAAACTGAGACACACCAGACACTAGAATCACACTATCCTTCTCACATCTGATCAGAAGGCTTTAAAAACAACCACAAAACCACTTTAAGAAATACATATATTTTTAGATACATCCTATGTTGCACCAGAAATATTAGGAAAGCAAAATTAGAAGCAACGGACAACACCTAGAATCACTGTGTGTATTAAACTGCTTTTCAATAAGAGCCAACTTTCTACTCAGCATAGTTAAAGTACACTGCTTCAAGGAGCAGTCCCTGTCCATACCTGAGCCTGTAACAGAGACCACGATGAGCTTCTGGTTTATTTTTTCCATGAAAAAAGTTAACTACTCTAGTGCCAGGACAAGAGCCAGGAAAGAGGCGTTTTTCACTTTGGCATCAGGACTCAAGAGACATTTAATTCATATTTAAATACATGGAAAACGTAGTCAAACTCCTAGCTATGCCTGACTAAAAATAAGGGCTTCTATTTTAAGATTTATTTCTAATTAGAATTTAATACTTTCTAATCTCTGCCTTAAGTATGAGTCACACCAAAAATTTAAACGTCAATGAAAACTGGAAACTTTTTCACAGCCTATCATGACCTCTGTGTTAGACCCTTACACTTTTGCCATGGCTCCTTTTATGTTTCCAGAAATGCTATCAGAAAAGGTTTCATCCAATAAGCCTGTTATCAAACCAAGACAACAACCCACAGTAAAATCATCCCACCGAGGACTTTTGAACTCTTTCTATTCAGTTTTAGTTGTACCCATATTCTATCTTTCACATAGCCAGTCCATGAGTGAATACTTGAAGTGTGATACAGACACTGTCAAACACTTGATCTGAGTACAACTTCCCAGATCAATGGCACACATCGAGATGTTTTCAAATACTGAGCAGTTCAGCATTAGATGATGTTAACATGCAACCTTTGGCACTCATTGGCTTTCTACAACTTTGAAATATTTTCTGTAGGAAAGAGTTATTGGTGAGGTTAAGGTGAGTACTCTCCAAATCATTTCTCACTTTTATACAGCCATATGTGATAGACAAGAGACACAAGCTCACTAAGAACTCAGTAGTTTGGAGTTGCTTTTGCAATCTACAGCATAAAAAGAAAACTGAGGATTTGCAGTGATACTTACAATACCAAATACTCACTGATCCCTTACACATCTAAATATAACTGAGAGAAAAGCTAATTTGTAAAGAAAGGTTAGAGACATCCTCAGCACTATCATGCATGCTGTCACATGTAACAGTCCAGATCCCAGAGGGAAATGGAAAACACAGTATTGATCTAAACCCAAGAATACTCATCAAAAGTATTGGAAGTATCAGCTAAGTGGTTAATTAATCAGAAGTAGTAAGACTGCTTTAGCATAATCATCCAGGAGAAGTTAAAGTTTCATTAATATTTGCATTTATAGGCATTGTAATATATACTGACAGATCTGAAGCACTGGCAGAAGATAGAAAAACATGTTTACTACAAGCTTGAGAAAACTGCATTTGGTCCTCAAACTGTTTTCAACTCTCAAAAATATCTTGGGGAAACAAGCATGAGAGATTGAGGGCTTGTAAAAGTACACATAGTGAATTAGGAAAGGAATATATGTAACTGAAAGCAGTTAAATTAGCAACAGAAAAACTGAGAATATAATCAGCTGCTGTATATGCATCAAAATTTTCCTGTGAAGTGCTTTTTCCAGATAGCACCTACATAAGGCATCACAAAGCAACCAAACAAGTTTTAATTGGTTAATATCACATCATCTTAAGTAACCCTGCAGAGAATTGTGTCAAAACACATATTTCCATCCCTAGAAAAACTGGGTTTCACTGTAAGCAATGTTTCACATTTACAAAGATGGTCATCAAAACTTTCAGGGATTACAATGAGAAATCAAACTGCTTGTTACACAAATCTGCAATGAAGTACCTCTCATCAAGAAAGCAGCAAGTTGTGTTTCTCTACTTCACCACATCTCTTCCATCAGGAAAATTAAGCCATGGGAGATTTGGGGAGGAATGAGGGCAAACATTTTTAGACTATTAGAGCAATGAACTGTAACGGCATCGCAACTTTTTCATATTTTGAATTTACAAGAGCTGATTACCTTTGTAGAAGATTCAACTTTACTTTAAAAATAGTGTTAGCTATACGTGAGACCAATAAATTACAGGACTAAGACTACAACATTTAAGGGACTTTGATACATGCTCCATCAGGCTTGGTGATTTTGCAGATCCTTCCTGCCTCAAATTCCATAAAACCATTAGATAAATTATAAGACTGCTTCAACTACTCAAGCTTGCCAGTTGATAATTAACATGGAGAATTGTCTTGGAATAAAATTCCATGCAGTCACACTCATCTTGGATTAAGAACACACTTTTCCATTAAATTAAATTAATCCCATAATTCTTGTTCTAAAGTATGTCTGCCTGCATGGGAAATTTATATCAAAGCAATTATTCAGAAAAATTATTCTAAAATGGTTATTTTGGGACATTTGCATATGCAGTCAAAACACTAATCTCTCTGCTTGAATGAGGGACAAATCTTGGCCACAAGTTGTATTCTCTTGACCTCATTAATTGAAGACAAAACAGTTTAATAGAAATTAATTCATCCTGCTGCAGCTTCAACTTGTCTCTGATTCACTTGATAAGTATGTTGGAAATTGCCTGATTATCCCTTAAGTGTCTTGGACATCTACTAGCACCATAATAAACAAAGAGTAGTTTTTAAGAAAAAAATCATTGTATGCAACTTTCTAATTCCTCAATTTTAAGTGACAAAATAATTCACACCTGTATAAAATAACATTTGATCTTGATTCAGCTAAGTGACTGGAAGTGATATGGGGAGATATTAGTCCTGTAAACAAATTACTCTCAGCATAATTTTCAGTACTTTTAGTATGAATACTCAACATAGCTTCTTTGAAGTGAAGTATGGTGTGATTTACTATTGGCAAGTCCTAAAGCAATAGAAATTAAAGTATAAAAATCTAACCAACATTTTATCAGAAATTAAGAAAGTGCTACAACATATAACTGAAAATGGTAGATCAGCCCTCAAGAGCAGAAATCTAAAGCTTTCTATCTAATTTAAAAACAGCCTCTAATAACACGTGGTTCAGACAAGGAACATGCTCAGTATCCAAAATTACTACTCTAAGGCTTCGTTCACACAGACTTCAAGTTGTTCACAGCAACTTACAAATATATAACTTTGCAGTTATGTGTACATCATCTGAATTTGACTGAGAATTGATCCCTAGAAGAGTTCTGCCTTCCAATCAGTCTCACAGTTTTACTTCTAATTAAGAACAATACCCCATTATTATGAACATTGCACATGCTTAATTTCCAGTAAGTGCTGAGAATTTAGGACTTCTGAATATCATACCACAAAGGAGGAAAAAAAAAAAAAGCCTAAGCTTAGATGAGGGGTGTTCGGGTTGGAGCAAAAGCAAGGAGGAACAGATTGTGTGAAACACAAAATTATAGTTTCTATTTCAGAATGCATCATGCCCCAAACGCTTGTTCCTTCCCTCAAAACACAGCAATGGGAATTGCTTCAAATCCATGTGCCATTAAATTCCATAAAAGCTGTGCTGGGAGAGCTATGAGCTATGAGTTTTCAAAGGATGCAGAGGTGTTTCTCCCATTCTTCCACATCTAGCTGTAGGATAGATATTCTAAAAAGATAACAATCTAAACCAGTAATTAAAAACTGAAGCTAAATTTAGCGAGAAGGGAATGTCATTGGCAAAATAACTCCATTGAGTGAATGACCTGACCATATGTGCAATCACAAGGTAAGAAACTAATTTTCGTGGACCTCTGCTCAATTATTGTGAGCTGGCACACTGTTGTCAGTTCTAAGGGTTAATGCAGTAATGAAAGATGACAATCTCTCCTAAGCGATTACTGAATGCCCAAGCAGGTATTCACATTTTAAATTAAAGGTGCTCCAAGCAGCCTGAGGATACAAGGTTTGTCCAAAGTCTCTACCACAGCTTGTGTAGAGTGCTAACTGAGGCTCTGCTACACTGAAGGGTACAGCTCAGATGCCAAGACGATGGCAAAGCTCTGAATGTAATATTCTACCCAAAACTGGGTCAGAAATTTACAGCACCTGAACTGTTTATAATTTAATCCATTGTGACTTTTCAGAAGACAAAACTTTTGGGTATTTGCTCATGCCTAATGTTGATATGTGCTTCCTAGAATCTCATTTCAGGTAAATGGGGAATTAAATTATAAATTAATAATCACAATTCCAATTTCCTTTTTCAAAAACCTTTACAGGCCAATCTGAGCTCACAGATGTCTATCATATCTTTATCCAGAGGTAAACCAGCATGTCCAAACAAATGCTCCCTTAGACACCCATAAATTGCACACAAATTTGCTACATATTGCAAAGCTAACAGAGGAGGAGAGGGACTAATACCCATTTACACTCAGGGTAATCTCAAACCCACTGAAGTCTCCATTATGCCATTCATAAATAAAAACATAATTAAATGTTAACTAGCATGAATGAACTAGAAATAGTGGGCTGTTCTGGCATACAATTTCCACTAAATCTTCAGCCCTGCCAGCTATCAGAACACTGAAATGGTTGGTCTCTTGCCCACCCCAGTTTTAAACAAAGCAGTGGTAATCTCGCATTCATAGGTATTCACTAGCACCTACAAGATTTACTAAGTACATCCCAAGCAATTCATACAAGACTATACTGAAATAGAACTGTTATTTACAGAAGTACAGCTTTTGTCATGATATTTTTCATTAGGGAGTGTTTACTGAAGTCTGCAATAGCTATAAAACACACTCAGGGGCACAGATACAGCACAATCCTGACACAAAAGAAAAAAATATCATTAGAGCCTCGTCCACAGAGGTCCTTCCCTTACAGATGATCATTGAGTCCCACTGCAACTCTCTTCAAGGTTCATTAATCCCTTTCAGATAATTTTATGCATAGCCATAACAAGTCTTGTTTTCAGCAACACACACGTAACTGTGCATGTGGATGCCCAAAGTGGCAAAAAGCTACAGAAGCTGTGTCACTTATGATAATTAAGTAGTTACTTGTCCTGAATTATTTTAGTTTTCATTTGTAATTTTTTCAGCCATGTGAAAAAGTTCTCTGCAGTCCCAGTTCTGGGAACAGCGAGAAAAGAAACTCAGTATTAAAATGAAACATCCCTAAAATGTTTCAAATTTGGAGGAGTATAAAATTAAGTAATTTAAGTCCTTTTTTAATAAGATATTCAGACAAATGGTTTGTGTAACACCTAGACATATTAGTAATTTTTTGGTGGGGGAAAAAAAAAAAGAAAAAGAAAGAGGTAAGGGAATGTAAGTTTATTACTCAAAATTAGACTTAACTATAATATTTTCAATGATTGTTCTTCATGTCATTCATTACCATTTCCTTTTTTCCTTCAAATTAAAATGCTCATATAATCAGAAATTGTTTTTATTATACCTAGTACCTGGCAAGCATTTACGGACTTCAGCACAAAAGGGTTTCAATTCCCATCAAAGAGGAAGAGATTAAGCCTAGGGTTAAACACAAAATGAATTCCTACCAACAGCCCTTTAAGCAAACTGAACAAAACAGATTGAAAACAGAAAACTGACCCCAGTACATATAAAGTCCTTTGGCTTTTTGTGTTTTTTTAAACTAATCTTTGTTATTCTCCATTTAGTTTAAGCAGCAAAGTAGTAACTTTCTTTTTTAACATGGTAATTATCAGTGGTATCTTTTTTATTGCTTTTTATTTTTGCTTACACTTTTAAATACCAGAGGCTGATGGAGGGTATTGAAACAATCAGGTTTAAAAGAGTCTACATTTCAGACAATATTATTTTTGCCATTCGGCTCCTGGGTCAAGGTCAGAGAGGGAGATGCTGTTCACAGGCTCTCTTTATAGTCTCAGTGGTCTCCCTAATGGAGTAATTAGAGTCGGTCGAGCCTGACTGCAACACCACACCGCATAGATGCATTTGCAGTCCCAGCTGGCAGAAGGGCTCATTCTGGTCCATTTTTGCTGGAAACAGCTTTTTAAATCCTTCCTTTGCCAAACATAGCTCAAGGCTTACAGACAGAAAAGCTAGCTCAGGAAAAAAAACCAACACATACGTGAAAAATACACATATAGCAGAACTGGCCAGCATTATATCAAATGCTTTCCTCAAACCACTTAAGAAGGTCCTGCAGAAATTGATATAAAGGTAATCTTTTCTGTAGAATGTACACAGCTTAGTTAATAATATTATAAACTCATAAAATAGTTTGAATTCAGCTTCAACACTGCGTCTTTATTATTTTGTCTGCTCAGAGGGAGACACATCAGATAATACAAAATCATGTTTTCTGAACCCCGCAATAAAACAATATGCAACTTCTCAGTGAAGGTGGGTGTTTCAGCAACAAAAGTATAAGCCTTTCATGGGCAAAACAGAACAAGAAACTTAGATGCCATCCAATCCTAGTAATATTTCACTTTTACTTCATGGTCCTCCTTATCCAGACTTCTCTAAGAAACTGCAAATCCTTCACATGTACCCTACAACTTTATAGTTATATACTATGTGAGCTTACATTAAAGGTGAAACAAGACATTTTCCTTTATATTCCTGCATCTTAGCTATAAACACACCTTTTATACTGTCCAGTATGTGACTAATGTCATAGAAAATAAAAAAAAAAACAGATAAGGCAGAGAAAGTTCCAAGCTGGGTTCTGAACCATAGCCTTTACTTTTTTCTATCAGAAAACACACTAATTTCATTGCTGTTTCACAAGACCTTCAAAGGCCACACTACTCTTAAATATAGCAAATCCTCCAACAAAATATTGTCCTTTAACTCCTAAGCCTTTATCTGCTAGTTGCAGATGATATCACATTCTCTTTTCAAATAATATTTAAAGGTCAAACCAATAAGGCATAGAAAATGTTGAACATCTTGTAAAATTCAAACAAGGCACCATAGAAGCCACAAGGGGTTCCTTGCTAAAATGATCGAGAACTTTTTAACATATTTATTCAATGATTACCAGGGGCACAATGTAATCCACTTCTAATGGAAACCCATGAGAGCCGAAAACTCTGCTGAAAATTAATAAAAAAATATCTTCAGAGTTTCCTCCTCATCTGTTTCCAAACCATAGAAGGTAGAAGTTATAGCTCAGAATACGTCTAAACTACAACTCATTATAAAGATGCCCAAGCTAGTTTTAAATGGCTTCAGGTATTCAAAAAACCCCTTTGGCAATAGGGATTTCCAGATATGAGAGAGTTGACCGAGCTGGGAAGCACAGGGGTCCAGGGGCAGACAAATACCATCAGTCTTGGGAGATTCTTGGGGTATTTGGAGCATTACTGCCAACAAGGGCAGCTTCTTGTACAACAAACTTTTTAGCTACTTACCTAATCAACTCAGTCTCACTGGATAATTGCAACTTTGTTCTGTATGCTATCACCTCAGCCCTGAAGTGCAGAAAATAGACAGGAGAAAGCACTGATTTTTCTAGTTCTGAGCAGGAGAATTTACCAATGCAAATCTTTGGTCAGGCTGTATCAGACACTGCTAAAGTGATCTAATCTACGTGCAGAAGTAACAAACAGGTAGATATTAAATTACAATTCTGTTTCTATTTGAGATTAAGTGTGTGTGGTTTTTCTTATGTCATAAATCTATTCTAGTTAGAAGAGACCTTAGAGGAGCATATAACCTGCTACTCAAAGGGTCTCAATGAAGTTGCTCAGGGCTTTATCCAGACTGGTATTTATGGTCTGCCATGCTGAGTTCTGGGTGTTCAGTCCACAACAGCAATCCCTGAAGCCATAAATCCCTATACTATACATATAGAGCATTAAACATGTCAAAAGAAAATTCAAAACCAACAGTGACTCAGAGGGGTGCTTTGAAGTCAGCACCTTCTACCCTTGTAAGAAATAAAGCTTTCAGTTCTTCTGAGAAGAAGCATTTAAATCAGTTTTCTTTCTCCCTGCATGGGTAATGGCTGCAATCTATAAGCTGTTACAAACAGTGTCAGACATTTCTCTGATCACACACACACATGAGAAGAGGGAGACAGACCTATGTTTTGTGAGAAGTCGCATTTTGCTGGAATGCTGTGTAGGATGCTGTGTCTGCAGGAGACAGACATCCCTGGCACAAGGACACCTCAATACTGACAACAGGGAGCAGCCAAGCTCCTCCATCCTTTTAAAGAAGAACGGTTTTGCCCCACCACAAGAGCAACTTTTGGATGTCAAAGTTAGGGCACAGCTTCCAGAAGCATCAATAGGTTTTGACTGCCAAATGTTTTCCTCCATGGTGGATTGAGCCCTTGTTCAGATCCCTGTAATTCTGGGCATAAACGCTGTTTCAAAGTACCAATTAGGAGAGTGCTTGAGTGCAGTCTTCTTCAAGCACTAATTTAATTTAAACAAATGCCTAAGGCACTGTTCAGAAATGCATTTACTTTTAATGGTAAGATAAGAAAAGAAAGCCTTCGTGACAACACAGTTATGTTCTTAATTGAAAACTTATACATGAACCTTGGAGGAAAACTCGAAAGAGCATAGTAGAAAAGAAAACTTTTAAAGCAAAACTCGACTTCAGTTATTGCTGTCACATGAATGAACATTTCAAAGCACACCTGTATGCTGGATACAACACTTAGGACGTGTGGGCACATACTCCTATAACAGATATTTATGAAAATTTGTATGATACTTGCATATGTATTACATGTTAATATAAGAATGTATTATAAGAATTTATGCACTCAAATATTGTTATAGTTTACTAACAAAATTTAATTTTTATGTGTCCATCCTACCACAGCATAGCTGCACTGCACTTGCTCCAGGGAAAAACTGTTTCCAGACAGATGGGTTTTATCAAGACTACCTCCTTAGAAATCCCTCTAGCAGTTTGAGAACTTCTGTTGAGTAATATATATCAGTTTTTGCAGACTCACCTCCGTGTTTCTGGAGTATCCTGATCTGAGTTTGATTGATGGAGTTAATTTATTGTGCCAGCATTATCTCACAAGAGCAGTACAACTTTCTGCATAGCTTGTTATCGTGGGTATTGACTTGGTATTGACCGTCCAAACACCACCAAAAACGCAATTTTCATATTATTGGAATGTTAAAATATAAAGAAATTCCTCCTACTCATGGTCAGTCTTCGAGACAAATTCTCTTTTCTTCCAAAGATTGTATATATTATTTCTAGAAAATTTTAAAAACACAAACCTCCATCCTATTCAAAAAGCATCAAAAATCACTTAATCATTCATAGATTTGTTAGTTTGCTAACTGAATACTTGTATGAGCGGATGCATTGTGTGTAGAATATATTGAGGATATTTAGTTCTGAAAACAAAGGGAACCTGTGATCTTCTCATTCAGTGATTAATGGATCAATTTTCTATTCTAGACCTCATCTCAGTTCACCTAGGATCCTCATTTCAATCATCATCAAGAGCTCCACATCCTCTTGGGAGCTTCCCCGGTGTGGTCAACACCACTGGTGTCACCAGCTTTAGCTATCAGCAAGGATCATAAAAGCCACAGGAAATAAAGACAGCTTTTCTGATGACTAAGGCTTGACCAACGGACATCGTAGGACTGAGGCAATGAACTAGAATCCAAATTCAATTAAGAATCCACAAGTAACACATTTTGATTGGTGATTTACATCATTAGGTCAGAAAGTCTGAGGAAAATCAAGGGAAACAACATACATTGTCATTTTAGAGGTGTTTCTTCTGGGATCCACATGGGTGATCAACATAAATTTCACACATCACAGGTACAAACTGATCCAAGTATATCTAAAAGTAACTACAACTCCTATTTAAAAAATAAGTAACCTACATTTGCAGATTTTCTGTGCAGCAGTTTTAACGTTTAAAGCTGATTCTTAATTTTGACATTTTTCTCATATTTTAAGAAATGGGAGGAGTGACACTGGGGTTAATTCTTCTTTTCAAGATATCTCCAGAAGTGAACATTCAGTGCCTACATGCAGATTAATCTTAATTTTTATACATTTAACCTGTAAGTCAATGGTGTTTACACAGACCCCACACCTTACAAGCAATTAAAAATGGCTCAGCACGCTTGTTTTTAATGCTATAGCAAACCCTTAAGGCAGATATGTAAAAATTTACTAAAGATACACAGAAGAGGTAGAAACAGATGAATATTTAAAATATAAATCAGAAGTTTTACTTAAATAATATTCCTTTTCTCCTTCCCTTTCATCACAAATTTTATAATAAAAGTCTCTTGCTTGACAGGGTCCTAGATATTAAAGATGGTATTAACAGCTACTCTGCCAAAGAAGAAAATACATTAGTGGAAGAGGTTTGAATCTCATTGCTACTGTTAAAAATTTAATCCTGTTCTGAAAAAGCAACATTCAAAAGGAGACAGAAGAAACAGCACAAGACACACCACTTTTGAAGCAGAGAGAATAGATGTTCTGGTCAGTCACTCCTGGGCTCTTCATCTGTTTATTTCCACTTTTTTGTTGGTAAGAGTTTCTCAGCAGTGCTGGAAGGAAGAGAAAAGTGAACAACTGAATCACAATTTTAGTTTTTCAGGTGCTTGTCTTGATGTTCTCACCTCAATGCAGATGACATTTCTACCTGCTTCTTCTCTTGGTAAGCTCCCTCTTTCTACCTGTCTCTGTCAATAAGGTCATAGTATCTTCCAGAAATAGGAGGACAGCAAGGTTGATTTCCAGGAAGTTGTTCAATGGACTAATAAAACAAGTTATATCAATATTTCAATCCCTAAACACCTTTTCTCAAAAGAACAGAACATCCTATTTCCTCATGGGTTTGTTCACAAACTGGGTCCACTGTTATATTAATATCATTCTGATAATTTCCAAATGTTGTTTAATGCTGTTTTCAAGTTACCATCTAAACACGGTTCTTTAATTAGGTTCATCAGAAACAACTCACCTCTGGAGCAAGTGGAGTCTTGTCCCATACGAGAGTCAGTAAGGAAGTGAGAGAGAGCAACATATCCTTGAGATGATGGTCTCTGTTTATACACTTGTTCACTTTTTCTTACAAAGCAGCCAAAACATGCAGTGTGTCGACATCCCATTTTTGCTTGGTTTGCACCAGTCTTCTAAGCGACCTGCGGGCCTCTCAGCATAGGATACTATAGTTCCTACTAGTTTACATGGTTTGAAAGTGACTGGAAAAAAATTATAAAAAGTAACAGACTTTAAAATACAAAACCAAAATATATTTAGGTCAAAGAGTCCATGAACTGCAAATTGTTAACATCTGGCAGACCTCTCTGATAAAATCTCCCTTAAAGCTTGCCTAGTTAATCTGTTTTTTTTTCCCAAGCATCATCCAGTAGCCATTTAAAATATAGGGCTGGATGGACAGTGATCTGATCTGGTCAAGCTGGTCATTTGTTCTAGTGGAAAAATTATGCTATTCTCTCCAAGGGCATTTTCTTTTCTTACAACAAACAAACAAAAAAACCCCACCCAGTACCTTCTACAGATGAGTACCAGACACATTTCACATTTCAAAAACTGCTTAGAATGGTAATGGGAAAATAAGAGTACATGAACAGTTTCTTAAACATCTGGATCTCTTCCCCAACCAGACTGCCAGCCTTCTAACCCCAAAGCACTTTTCCCCTACCCTATTCAATTTTTAGTTCATGGCCTCATTGGTGGAAGAATTGCCCATTTTCTCTCCATTTCTCTGTTCTCTATCAGTACTCTCCCCTACTCAGTTTGAGAAGTACGTAGACAAGGGCGGATGGTTATAATTGCCAACACATTCCTTTTAAACATGTGTGTTGAGAAGTGAAAAACGTGCTGTTTATTCTAAATATGGATATTGCCGCTGAAATTATACAAGTCAATTGACTTGAAGCTACATGCCAGCAAGATTTGCCTTGACTCTGTAAAAATGTAAGTCCATGCTACATATAAGTAATCATGCACTGTATTGTGTTATGCACAGACTGAACAACTGCAAAGATCATTACAAATGCAGGTCTCTTTACAAGTGCTACTAGCTAATAATGGCTCTGTCAAGTTCTGTAATTTTCCTCTTCAAAAGTATTTAAAAAGGAAATAATGCAAATGATCTGAGCTGGCAAGTTCTGGGTTCTTCTGGGGTGTCAGTAGATGACTAAATGATTTCTTCCTCTTGTTTTAAAGGATTCTTTTGGTGGTTTTCCACTATAAAATACAAACTATGTATTCAAGATACACCTCAGCTCTGTTATTGTGATCTACTTAAATAGCTGTTCCAGGGATTGTTTGTACAACACCCAGTAAAACAGTTATCTGGTTTGTAGACAATATTAGCAGCAGAATGGATCTTAGCAACAGTTTATATTTTTATACATCACCAGAGTTGATGTAAGGAGTAATGGCATTCCTTCCTCTTTCAGAAATGAAGCTGGCATCAAGCTTTCTTCCTAGCCCTGCTGAGGTAATGAATTTGAGTCCTCTGTAATGAGACCTTTTCAGGCAGAGCTCCTTTCTCATAAACTGCACCATAACCTCCCCTTCAGTTTCATTTTATTCCTTGATTCCATAGAAATGCCCTTTCACCAGGTGTCCCATTCTGATGTTGGAGGAGGTTTCAATATGATCTCAAGAGTGAGATTAAGACATAAATGAGGTCAAATGCCCTACACCCAAACCAGGTTTTTATTATTAGAAGTGAAGAGGGGTAGCGATAGGAAAGAATGGAAGGAAAAGACAGAAATCAAGCAACCATCCAGAGTAGAGTTGCAAGAATAGCCACCACCACAGATCTAGCAGCATCCTGTTGGTCCTCAGTCTTCAGTTCTTCGGCGGTGGGTGCACACACGGGAAAGTTCTCAGTCACCTTATAAGTTCATCTTATCAGCTGATTAGCATATCTGCCCACCTTTAGTTTTTCCTCCGGTCCCACAGGTTTTTGCTGACTTCATGCTTCATGAGCAATCATCCAGCTTCTGGGGCAGAAACACTCACCTCTCGTGTCACCTCCAAAGGCACAAAGTCATCAGCGATACAATAGAGCCACCAAGTATCGGGCTTAGACAATGGCCGGCGATCAGCAGTCCTGGTGCTCCAGGAGAAACACCCAGTTTCACTCAGTCCACCTCTTCGAGGCTTATCTAAGGAGTTTGTCAATACAACTGCATGTGACCACTATAGTTTTCAAAGACCTAGGGGACATACATACCTGATCTGCTGGGTGTGCACAGCAAATCTAACATATCTGAGTAACTTACAGTGCAGCATAATGCTGCATCACACAGAGCAAGTGGTTTTGCATGCCTGCTATATATCCTGCCTTTAAGCTTTACAGTGGAAAAAAAATTGGAAACAGAACATTTGTTTCATTAAATGTTAATTCATAATTTACAACTTTGAAGGGTTTTTAGCCCATTCATTGCACTGTTAGGATTTTTTTTCTTCCATTTCATTTAAGCTGATGTTTCTTGTGAAGTAAGTTCTGCTGAAGTGACTGAATAGCAAATTTTTTTAGAAATTAACTTCGTTGTTTCGGTCAAATCAACCGTGTTGTTAAACATCACTGATTATTTGCATGACCTTTGTAATGAAAATGTCCTCAGTATGCTGGCTAACTTTGCTATGTTAGGCCCAATATACACATTAATCATGTAGCTAACCTAGTTCTCATCTGACCTTGATTTAGTAAAACCACAATATTGCAAAGAAATTAGGTCCTCTAGAGGTATTTTATCAGACTTACAAATCTTTATTGCTACCTGCTTTTTCACTTTGCAAAAGGATTGAAAGGTTATTGGATATTTTGTTCATATTCTGCCTCTCCATCACTTCTTTCTCCTCTCTGGTTATGAGTTTCACTCAAAAATTTCTTGTGGGTTTTCCTTCTCCCCAAGGATTTCAAAATAATCTTGGGGAAAACATTTCTTTTCATTAAGGTTTTCATTAAGACTCAATTACAGGCAAGTATACAGGAATAAAACTATGAAGGCAGAAGTCCACACAGCCAGGTCATAAGTTACTCCCATGACAACACTCCCTTGGCACATTTAATATTAATACACAGGCTGTCCCAATCTTGAAACTTTTTATAGTAACAATGTGGGGAAGGGGAATTTGCTCTTTAGTTATAATACAAACATAACATTCAACTGTGCCCTAATCATCTTCTATTAATATTTATAGCCTAACAAGCATCAGTTCAAAGGGAAGGGAGAGATGCACCAGGTTCACATGGGATGTGAGCTCTTGTGGACTGCAGAACAAGTTCTTAGCAACCCTACATAGAAAGCCACAGAGATAATAACTGGTACTGGAACAATTAGATACAAAGCAGAATAAGTATTACTTAACCTGAGGTGTTTCAATTTAACCAAAATCCCCTCTCACATAGCAGCTGAAGAGGCTACAGAGAATACACCATAGCTGCTGTTGTGCTGCAAGAGCATCTCCACTGCCCTTCTCCCACCAGAGAAGTCTCTGTGCTCAGCCTCTTTGCTAAGGATTGATGTAACAGAAGACCTATTAAAATGCTTTTAAAATTGTTTCAAACTAAGATTTTTTTTTTTGACCTTTTAGTGATGAATGTGAACTGAGAGTTGCTAAGGTTCACCCTCCTATGACGATAATCCTCTTGGAAACTCAACCAGTATTCCTCCTTGCCTCAGGCAGGTGACAGTCGCAGTGATGACACAAGATGTCACCCTATCAAAGTTAGACAACTTCAACTTGGCACTGGAGGGCAATCTTTAGGCTTGAATCAGTATAGTGTAAGCCCCTGTACATTCCAAATTCTGTATTCCACAGAGGTTTATCCTTTATCAAGTACAGTGTGGGTACGGCTCCCCCTCACATCAGTGTTCCAGAGAACCTGGATGATCTGCCACCTACAACACATAAAAGCTGAAGGAGAGATGCTGAAGACACTAACTATTGAAAACAAGGACCAGGGAAACATGCCAGTGTAAAGACAAGGCTGCAATAAAAGTTTTGCCTGTTTACACACAAGTTGTAATTATTCCTAAGAAACTTATTGTAACACGGCAGTTCTCTTTCACATTATGTCTGGCATCTTGCCTCAAACAAAGAGCATCCAGTTCAGGAGCCTCTTACTTTCCCTCCATCTAATTAACCTTTTGCTAGAAATAAATAAAATAAAAAACAAAAACAAGCAACCTACACAAAACACACATTCATATGGTAGACTGGAGGTCCAGGTAAGCCTACTTCAGGTCCCCATGAATATTGGACTTGATGGTCTTTATCTCAGCATAAACTCAAATGAGGTGTGGTCATAAGCCAAGGGAGAAACTGCTCTGAAGTTACTGGTGGAAAACAGTAAACTAGGAAAACCAACATGAAAAAACAAAAGAGTATAGAAAATTTGGGTCAGAAAGCCCAGATAAATTAAGAAGTGTATGTCAGTGAAGACCTGGTTACACTAGATGACAAGCTTTGTTTCCTCCTCCACACCACGACATCCATATGAGTAGCCTCTGCCTTCCTCTGCTTTGAGGATCTGACCAAGGCAGGCTTCAGTCTGAGTTGCAGCCCCCTGTTAATGAACTCAGTCTACATTAAACCTAGTAGACATTCAATTCAAAAATCTATTTCTCTAAGTAAACAATGTTTGTTTCAAAGTTTCTGGTACTTACACATTTTTAAACGCACCTGCCTATGTCACTCCACTTACAGGAGAAAAGAAAATTCCACTAAACACATCTACCACTTCAGCCTTCTTCTTTCAGCAGCCTCAAAAACATGCCCACAAAACAGAAACTGAAGGGGCTTTTCAGTGTGTCATCCTCATCATGAAACTGGACCTACAAGAACCAGGAGGGGGGAAAACAGCATTGTAAAGTGTCATTCAAATGCTGGTGCTATTATTTAGAATTCTATTTCGCACTGTATACTCAAAGAACAAAATCATTTTTATTGTATCTACAAGCAAACCCATTCCTGTTTTATTTTTACTGCATGTATGGTATTTTTAAATTCTAATACATATTTACATGGGTAATTAAGCATAGTGGCTTGAAAGAATTTTTTTAAATGGTAATTATCAACTGGAATTGTTCCCAGAAGCAATTTTTAAAATCTGGGGCACTGCATTTGAGTAAGTTTCAGTAGTACTACACAGTTTCCTACTTTTTCTTCCCAGCTAAATGTAGATCACAAAACTATTTGATCGGGAAAAAAAATTGCTATGATAAATATGAACTGTGGCTTTTCACATCTAGTATTGCTTCTCTAGCAGTTTCAGAGAAAAATCTGTCAATAAGCTAAGACTGCAAATATCTAAGGAAGAGATTTCCTGCACTTTGCAAGGAAAATGCCAACAAGCACAACACTTGTACAAAGACTGTAGTGTAGCCCTAAAAGTATAGCCATAAAAGACTCTAAAATACCAGGAACCAAAATTCTGTTTACTTGCATGCACATAAAAAGCCTCTTCCTTCTCCAAAGCTGAACATAAGCTACTGAAGCTGGACTTTCAATCTTGGCATTCATAACTGATAGCAAACTAAAAGTATTTGCCTGTTGATTCACCTATATGCCTTAAAATTATCAGTCCCTTCTTCAATAGCATGTTTTAATGACCAAAGTTTAAAGTAAATTTTGTCCCAATGTACCACTGTTAATAAACCAAATTTAATTATTAATTTGAAAGGCTTTAGAGTTCTCCTGCAATGTGGGACAAAGGCATCACAGTTTAGGAAGTCAGCAGTGCTCACAAAGCAGGAGAAAAATTAACAATATCAGATTCATATACTAGTTATTAAACAGGAGTGAGTAGACACGTGGTTTCCTTTGTTGAAGGCTCTTCAAAAGCTACTGCTGGTAGTGGCAAGAGTTCAGTGCCTCACAATATGATTCAGTGATAAATCCCAAAAGGACTAGTTAAAAAAAGCGGGTTTTTCCAGTTTTTTTTTGTTTGAGGGCTTTTGGTTTTCTTTGGTAGGTGGCTGTCCTGTAATCTAATTCTATAAATTTGTGATGCAAGATATTTTCTACTCCAGGACAAAGAGCAGCCTCAGAGAAGCTCTGATGATATTGCAGGTCCCAGAGCCAAGTTAAAGCCACAGAAGATCTCCAGACCTTTGTCTCCATATATTTCTTTGTCTCTGTTCTTTCTTCTATAGTCAGTTGCCTCTTAACATCTCCTTCGCAAACACCAAGCAAAATTGCTTATCACCCCAAAATCCTCCTACCAAGCCAATATAATACCTCATGCAAAGTTTTAGTCACTTCTATTAAAATTTAGTTTGCCCTCTTAGGTGACATGCTACGATCTTTTAATAAGGTTAAGCCAAGTCTTATTATCCCACAGCAAAAATTAGTTGAAACCACTGTGACACAATTTTGCTATAGTTGCAACACCCCAGAAAAAAAATGCTGAACTACTTTCAGTGCAAAAACCAGCAGGAGCTGATGACCAGAATAGAAAACACCATACAAAAGAGTTGAATGCAGCCAAAATGAGGATTTTCAGTGTGGAAAGGTAAACTTCACCATAGTTACAGGTATTGCAGCACTTGCCTTTCACTATAGAGTGACAATTCCCATTTTAATAGATTCTCCTGAGAAATAACCATTTTACACCTCCATAGTTTGGAGCAGCCCTTTGATACTTCACCTTGAATCATCCTAAAGGACACCTTTTCTTCATGCTGTGAATTTCTGCTCATGTTCAAAGTGGCTTTGTTTTTTAAAAAAAAATATCCTTTTCCTTCCTCCCCATGAATATGCATTATGAAACAGTCCTTAACTGCATAACCACATTAAGCTTTTCCTACAGAATTCCCACCTCAGTGTGGTTTAAATTCAAAAGAAGAGATGCAGCTCTCACTTAAGCCATCGTAATTTTGTTATTTCCTAAATTTTGGTGCTTGACTCAGCAATCTAAGTAACATTCTTATGTATATTTTTGTGTTTAAGACCACTATGCATTTACTTCAAACAGTATTACTTCTTAAGCAATACATATTTCTGATAATTTGTCAGTACTTGTAAGTGATCACTATCTCTGGTCTATATAGTTCATAATATAATTACATAAATATATAAAACAACCTCCTAGTAATTGCTAACCTCATGTTACTGATTTTATTATTAATTGATCAAATTGTGTTTGATTGTGTTTTAATTTTAGTATAAGTGTGGAACTAAAAGATATTTTAGTAAAAATCATTTTACATTTATTGTATTTTGAACCTAACAACCAGCTGCTACTCTAAATGTTCCCTGTACAGCCCCATACCAAGGCCGAAGGGATTGGCCACAATTATCTAGTAGAAACAGTTAAAACATAGGTAACCAAAACACAAGATGATTTGTAAGCTGATTTATAATACATACATAGGACTAGAAGAATGCAAGTAGTTGTCAAGGTCTAGGATTAATGGGAACTGAGGGAAGTGACCGTAACAGCTTGCAAGTACCTGCCAAGAAAACTGTGTCCTTAAGCAAAAGGTAATTCCGGCAGGGGGAGATCGCGACCACCGACTCATGGGCCACCTACTCACAATACACCCCAGACCCATTTCTGGACATTTCTAACCTTTACTACGCAGAATCGGAAGTAGGAGGAGAATATGTTAATGGTTACTTAGAAATTGTATAATTATGTATGTGTACTTAATGAATATACATAAGTAAGTTCTATATAAGGTGTATGATCTTGGTGCCTGGTACGTGTTGTTGGTGAGGATACTCCCCTACACGTCCGGCCGACAATAAAGGAGTGTCTGCTTATCTACATCAAATTGGTGTTGATAAGTTATTTTATCCCGGATTTCGGTGACACTCATAATAATTAGAAGTACATAGAGATCATATTACTTAGAAACTATTTGCTTTTATCACCAGATCTTTTCACATCTGAAGGCAGGTCAAAATATACAGCTTTCTCCCAAGACTATATTTTCCTTCATACTAGTATGAAACTATGAAAAACAATCTAAGAGAATCAGTACCTGTGGCCCCAGGTAAACGAGAAAAAAAGCCAAAAACAATAGGAATCTTCTGTGAAAC
Source organism: Athene noctua (assembly GCF_965140245.1). Classification (NCBI taxonomy): domain Eukaryota; kingdom Metazoa; phylum Chordata; class Aves; order Strigiformes; family Strigidae; genus Athene; species Athene noctua. Next base: position 33,046,508 of record NC_134043.1, on the reverse strand, counting down.
TTCCCAAATAGGTTCAGTTTATGCTATTCATATTTGAGATATAAATCATTATCCTATGCATGAAATTCTCCCGGAACAAGCTCATCCTCCTGCAGACCTTTCCCAAGATAGTCTACTACCAGAGTCCACAATAAAAAGTGCTAAACAGTTTAAGAATATACATTTAGAGACGTATCCATGAACCCTGTCTTTTTCTACCCCATGCCCCTCCAGTTGTTAATCCATTTTTTTTAAGATTATAAACTCTCCAAGAAAACACTGTAAATTTATATAGCATTTGGCAACTACACATACTAACTTTAATTGGCCGCTAGACACAACCACCATAATAAACCAGCCTTTAGCCTCAACAGCAGCCTTGGAGTTTTACTCTACAGCCAGTGATGAAGAATTTAATCTACAGAGTTCCCACATGACAGGATTTATACCTAAGCATCTGCCTTTGTTAGCACAGCTTTCTGTATAAAGCATATTCTTATCTGAACACTGATGCCTCTACTTTTTGAAAGTCATTGACAGCCTGATAGTTAGCTATTTCTATGGTTAAATTACATTCACTTTGAATAAGGCTTGCACTTTCGGAGTGCCATCACGATTCATACCTTTTCCACATGATATTTTGAGTATATTATGGCATACTATGTATTAGAAGGATTTTTTATGTCTAGCAAATTAACTGATTGTTAATTACTTTTGCTCTTTTATCAAGCTCTTTTATTGCTTGCTTTTTCAGATGAATCATTTAAGTCAATTCAACAACTACATGATCAGATAAAGCAGATTTTAAGCAGCACTAAACACCACCTTAACATATCCTCCAGTTCTGTGCCTTACAAACTACCATCAGTGCGAATACCACATCACTCCAGTTAATTTGGCGTGTTAAGACACCGAGACCAGAGCTTGGTCTAAGGCATATATTTTAATGCATTTTTCATTAGAGGATCAATTCTTTTCCAGATTTTCTTGGTGCCAAAAATATACTACAACCAAGTTTCTCAATAGGAAATAGGTATAAGAACGAACAGAGTAAGATCTGATTAGATATTCCTTAAATATTCCAGGTTTGCAACATAAATGCTTTGATACTTCAGTCTCAGAATTCAGTATATAGGAACATCTATTTCATAATTTCTCCCATTGATTTTTAAAGATAATTATATTATTTTAAGTTTCAGGCAAGTAGATACACCAAAAGGTTATATGTACCCTTGAGGTCACAGTCTTAAACCTGAAAAACCTCAACAGGAAATTTCTGTCGAAGCATTCATTTGTATTTTGCTGTGGGCAAAGGAGCAGTGCAGTTTCTAACAAATCAATGCAAGCCAAACCAAAATTAGCAAATTGTCTGATATGACAAAACCAAGTTGAACACTCGCCTTCAGGAGGAGAAATCTAGCAAAGCTAATAATACCATTTGCTCTGCTACTAACAATCTGTTGTGGCATAACATAGATGGGTCATTTTTAAAAAATCCAAAATATTATGAAAACTTAAAAATAATTCCAAGTATCTTTTTTGCAGCATACTCCTGACTCCTACTGGGATCACACTAACACACAAATTCCTGAGATTTCCTGCTGCTCCTTGTTAAGCTCTAGAGGCCAGGGGTCAGACAGATAGATAAAAGGGCATCATGCAAGGCAAGAGGAAACCTCAAATAGAGAGCTATGCACTGAATGGCTTTGTGCTCTACTATTGCAAGAGCAGAAAAATCTTAGAGCTCAATACTAACCAAGCATTTCCCATGTAACAGACTTCCCATCCAGCTCTTCCTGCAGAAATATAGCAACACAACTCCGTCTCCAGAGCAGGTACCATCGCTAAGTTAGGAGTACAATGTCACTGCTGTCAGAAGTACTAGCAGAGCACCTTGATGACAACACAACAGAACAACTGTGTAGGATAAGACTCGTTATTTATGTCCCTGGCTGAGTTTTGATAGAGCCAATTAAATATTTATACTTCAATACTACACTAATTTCAAAAAACTTCACAGCTCTACCTGGCAAAAAAATAGTGTCTAGAGGAGACAAGAACTCTATGGGATTCTACTGCCTTGCTTCCACAGCTAGTATAGTTGTTTTGTACAGGACCAAATGTGTAGGTTTCTGCTGGGGTTTGTTGGTTTTGCATTTTATTGTGGATTTTTTTGTTTGCTTGGTTTTTTGTTTCGGGGGGTTTTTGATGGGTTTTTTGTTGTTTTTTTAAACAGGACCAGTATGTAAGCTCTGTTTTTAAAAGGTCAATTCTGGCAGTTTACAGAGCAATTCATCTTGAGCTGAGTGTGGCTATTGACCTGGAGCTGCAAGATCAGGAAAACCATTGGTGTGACCTTGATATCATTTCTACCTGAAGCAGTGTTAACAGGCACTCAGATTTCTCCCCTATTCCCTTTTGTGCAAAAACTCTATTGTGGGAAGTTACCTGGATTCCTAAAGAAACTGAGGCCACTGGCATACAATCACAGCAGTCTCAGGGGAGTCCTCAGAAGTAGAAAACATGAAGCTTTCCATGTTTCATTATGCAATATGGCAGCTGCAAAAGCAGAGGAGAGACTACTGCTGTATGTCATTCAAAAATAGTTCAATGCAGACTGCTTTGTTATAAAGATATAATGCATGTACTCTTCCTGAATAATGACAATCTATTTTTCTTTTTGAAATTCACTGTGGATCCAAAGTGACATGTTTCAACTACCACATAATCCACCATACTTTTCATGCACAGGCTATATATGTGGAGCATGCACATAATAGGTTATATTTAATAGGTCATAAGCAATGCTATTTTTGTTTAAAAAAATGTACTGCATGCTATTCTATAACTCCTTTACTGCCTTTTTGCTTGCAGATATTATTCCTGATTTATTAATATTTAAGATGATACAAGTGACAGTCACAAATATTTTATACAAGCTGTTGACAGGCTAAGCTGTAGACCAGGTTATTGTTTCCCTGATTAGAAGCAAGATGAATACATGTGCCAGAATAACCTATTCATTTCTTACAATTCCATATCACCAGGGCCTTTTCTTCAACTTGTCAGATGAAGTGTAGATTAAATATTAGCAGATTTAAATCTAACATGTTGTGTTTATTTTTATGCACTTTTTTAGTATATTTTGTTTCAGCTGATTACACACATCAACACAATAAACTGTGTATGAAGTATATTGCTATATATAGTGAATATATTTCCCTGACAAAGAATGCTAATGTATTCTCAGCATTACAAACTGTTAGAAAATACAATACAGGGGCACTGATTTTATTTTTATTTTTTTAAGATGTGCTACAAGCTCCCACTCTAAGAAACTCTCAACTTGTCAAAAATCAGATGGTCTCCTCAACACCTTTTCAGGTGTTCCTTTGCCAAGTTCAGTTAAAATGTTTATTTTATTGTTTATTGGCATTTCAGACTTCATAAAAACGCAGTCAACGAGGAAAGAGGCTTAAAGTTGTCTACCAATAGTATAATAGTTGGGCTATCAAGCTAGGTTACAAAGTGAAGGTTTCTTTTTAACACATTAAAACAGTATTGAAAGATATAATCATAAACCTAGAGGAAAAAACAAAAAGACTGGACTAGGTTCTGATTTGGCATAATCAGAGCATATCAGTAGTACCTTTGATGAAATCAGTGGTTTCACTACAGTATGAAAGGAATATAAGTTATTTTCCAGTGCATATATACAGTTATAAATCTCCAGTGGATTCAGTGCTTTGACAGACATGGGGCAAGAGACTTACCGCCTGTTGCCCTCTGCTCACCTCCACAGGCAACTCCATCCCAATTGGCAGGGACACTTGACCTACTCCTCAGTCAGCTCTAGGACCATAATAGTTTCAGACAAGCATATTTAGGTAAACCAGCTAAAAAAAAAGCAGTCATTCAGCAACTGATTCATGATCAGATTTGACAGCTCTCTCTAGGGAGGCAGCAAAAAACAAAGATTTGAATCAGAGTAGAGTGATAAGCTGAGGTGAAACCTCATCACCTTCCACAACTACCTGAAAGGAGGTTGCAGAGAACTGGGGATGAGTCTGTTTAAGTAATAAGCGATAGGACAAGAGGGAATGGCCTCAAGTTGCACCAGGGAAGGCTTAGACTGGATATTAGGAAGCATTTCTTTACAGAAGGGGCTGTTAGGTGATGGAATGGGCTGCCCAGGGAGGTGGTGGAGTCCCCATCCCTGGAGGGGTTTAAGAGTCGGGCTGACATAGCGCTGGGGGATCTGATGTAGTTGGGAACTGTCAGTGTGAGGTTAATGATTGGACTGGATGATCTTCAAGGTCTTTTCCAACCTAGACGATTCTGTGATTCTACATGTATCATCAGAGGCATGAGCTAACAGAAGTCCAAGTAATTTTTATCATCAGTGTAATGTAGCATTTTGCTTAGAACTGGATCACAGCTGCAGAATTCAAAGCAGACTTAATATTTTGGGTATTCAGAGTCCAGTTAAAGCAATCATCCTAACACATCCCCAATTCTAGATATGGTTTTGTGTGCATGTTTGCTCTTCTTGATCTCTGAGCATCAGTCATTGAATGATTCAGATCTACAGCTGTTATGCTACTACATGACAAACATATTACCAGTCTTGAACAAAACCAAGCTGACAGCCACAACTGAAATGGCAACCTCTCCTCAGGTTCTGTTCAGCCCCTATGGGAGGGGATGATACTTATCTCCTGGCATTTCTTTTCTCTCACCATAATAAAGGAAATTAGTTACTCAAAATGAAGCCAAAGTATCAAAGTCAGAAGTAGATGATGCCAGGATCTTGACCTGTCCAAGTATACTGTTCTTAAACCAAGACAGGTCTAACTTTTAGTTTATGGCTCACATCTATTCCTGCTATTCTCAGCCACACTGCTGACACATTGCCAGATTCATAAAAGGGATCATTTTAACACACATGCTAGAAAAATAGATGGCAAAGCTCTGCTGATGTTGCAGTAACTGGAAGAATGTTCTCTATTCCTCAGCTGCAGAATAACATTATTTTTAGAGAGAAATATATCTAGCCATCACTGAAAGTGGAATCTATAAAAAAATGCTGAACCTCTGGTTTATTTTATTAAATCCAATCCAATAGGAAGCAATGTATTGTGATGCAGATTGCCTGCAAAATACCTCTGTGCAGAAGCACTGAGTAATCAATCTCTACTCTTGTACTCGATACGCAGTTCAGGCACAATATTCATGATTGCTGATTGCTTATTCATCTGATTTTTTTTAAGATGGAATTAGAGGATCACATCCTGGCTTCCCTTCTGAGGATGAAAGCAGAGAGATTTCAGTAGGCTTTCAAATCTAGAGGAATTTATCCCCTGAGAAAGAAGGCCTTACCCTTATGATGGTCAAACCTTGCTTTCTATTGGCAAATAGGAAGCACATTTATATATAAAATACATATACCCCAAGAATTTATTCTTAGTCTGATATTTCAACATGCTCATTTTTAGTTGAAATTAGCTATCACTAAAAAACGAATGAGGTAATTTGTGTGCATATAAAAATTTTTACCTTTCTGATCTCATGCTCACCCTTCCCTGTTCCTCTGAGTCCTTCAGTCAGGGGTTTCCTTCCAGTGCTGGTGTGGTTAGAGAGCTGTCACCATCACTAGTCCTTTGCTAGGGGGAATAAGATGTTCATGCTGATGGCTTCTTCTTTCTCATTCTGGGATGAGCTCAGGGCAGGCTTTTTTTTTAATATATGTTTGCTAGAATTTTTATCTCTTGTTCCTTCTACATTAGTTTGCAGCTCCATGTTACATCCAGATTTACTACGTGATATCCTCTATGGATGTTTGGCACCAATTGTTTTGTCCTCAAATCCAGTTTTGCCCAGCTCAGGTGCTCTGCATTTCTTTGCATAACCACAAACAAGTCACTCATCATATCTCCTGTACTGCCACTCTTCAAGGCCTCCGTTACCACACCAGGCCTGGATTTCTCTATATTATGTTATTTCTGAGTCACAAAACTATAATGACACCATACAAGGATAAACAGAAAGTAAAACAAATTTGCCACAGACGCTCGGGCCAATTACAAGAAATTTCTGTTACAGCAAAACCAGATAATACAAAGCTGCAGACAGGTTGTCAAGAGTCCAGCCCAAGCAAGCCCAACAGGCCTCACTCGAGGCCTGCCAAACTTGGTACAGAACCGATGGTCTGCTCTCAGCCATAGCGGTACTGTACTACATGGCTACAGACTTGCGCCAGTTGTATTGCCTCCTCTCAGCTGCACGGCACAAGTTACACCAGTATGGAGAAAGCCATATAAACCAGTACAGAGGAAAGGAGGGCTGGAAGTGGCTCAGGGCATGGCTTTCCAAGGCCAATGCCTTCAAGCCATTTCACGTAACATGACCATGGTACCCATGAAACTGCAGAGAAGCTTTCCACACCACCAACAGTACTGATGGAGTCAAATAGTATAAAGCATAAAAGCAGCATCTCGTTGCCAAAAGCTCTCATTTAGTGTACAACAAAATAACCAGTAAACAGAAGATTTTACCTAAAAGTGAGAAAAATCTGCTTGGATTATTCAAAGTTATGAGCTCCGTTTCAGCTTAATTCTGCCCACAAAGCTACCTTTGTTGCAAAGCAAGTTTGACCAACACTTAAAGTCAAAAATTTATCCATTGTGAGAAAAGCTCTTTATGAAGAAACATTATTAATAAAATGTACTATACTCATCTCACTGAACGCATAATAGAGTATTTGAACAAGAGGAGTGAACAGCATCAAATGCAACTGCACATGTGTGCAGTTCAGTGTCTCATTTACTGGTGATGCTTAGATGATTTCCAGCACTGTGACACAGACCTCCACAATTCATGTAACGCTCTGTATTCTAATGTACTATTCATATTTAAAGTATGCAAATCAGATGAGGCCTATTTTCTATAGTTAACTATAGATGAGACAAAATGGTAGCTCTATAGAGAGAAAGCTTCTGCACCTTCACAGTTTGTGAAAAAGCACGTTCAGTAACAAAAGTAAAACTTTTGCTTTAAATTCAAGAACCAGTGTGACATCTGAGTAAATAGAATAGAATTGAAACAGAGTTGATAAAGACTAGTGGTGTAGTTAAGGAAACTGAAGCTCCTTTCAATGGAAAAAGACAGTAGTAACTTATCTGCCAAATTTTCAGGTGTTGAAATACTGCACACTTCTTTCCTGCATACTAAATGTAATCCAGAGATATAAGCAGATCTAGGTAAATCTCATCCTTTCATAAGGTGGGGGTTTTCGACAGTATTTTTATTTTATTATTTCTATCCAGGCTTTCCTACATTTTTCTATCTTCCTCTTGCTTTTGGTTCCAGAAACAATTTTAGAGGTCAATAAAACTCTGCCCCAGTATTGCAGTGCTCTGAACTCTCACCTCATTGAGAACCAAGGAAGAGTCTAAATTGACATAATTTAGTTTCCCAGCTGAATCCCTTCAAGGGCAGTTTATAATGCAGCACACTTTGATCATCAAAAAGGTTAATTAGACATCTCTGATTCACATCCACACACCGGCCTGGAAGTTACATGCTCCAACACTGCCCACATTCCCATTTTTAGCCCAGTACTACACTTCATAGACAATGTTATATTATGGTCCATTACACTACTCTGTAGTATATATTCAGGCACAGTGCAATATTTCGGCCTATGATATAGAATCTTTTGAATTTAAGGTCAGTAAAAGGTAGCATAAATTTGCTTAATGTTCAGATGTGCTATACTGCACCAACTGAAAAAGGTAGCAACATTTACTTAAGTCTTCTTCACATTTTATTTTCCTTTGTCAGAGCAAGATACTGCACTGGAGTATCTTTCGAACCACAGCCACCTAGACTTCCACATTACACTTGCTTAGTTTGTTGGTAACATTTTCTGCCTAAGAAGATGTGGCCCTTCCAGGTCAGCCTGGGAAATTGAAGTCTGAGCAAGAGTAACTCAAAAATTAACCTAACAAAGAAAACTGAATTTATACAGCGCTTGGATTTCAAGTGATGGGCCTGCTTTCAACTTTAATCCAATTTTTGTGTGCCTTATACACAAAGGTCATATAACTTGTTAAAGGTTGCAGAAGAAACAAGGAATGCTCATATCTGTTGTCAAAAACGCAAGGTTGTGATGCTTTCCGCTTTCCCCCCATCTAACTTTGAGGACTGAAGTGCCCTAATGACATCTAGATCATACTCCAATCTCATTTAAGATTCACCTGCTGAAAGAATTAAACCCTGCACTGCTCCAGTTACACAGCAGCTTCAGGCCTTCGCATGGGGATACCCCTTTTGACCCTGCCACCACCATTTGTCAGTCGCCCACGGTATTCATTATTGCAGATACCCGCAGGGGACAGCTCTAAAGACGTCTCACACAGTACAACACAGCAGCAGCATCGTTCCATCAGTTTGGGGATATAATGGGCCTGCGAGTCATCCATAGCAGATGGCTGCTGAAGCGTGAAAAAGTACATTCCTCCTAAGCGAGGTCTGGCTGAAGACAGGGGGTGCTTTTTAACACCAGCAGAAAAGCCTGCTGGGTCTGTACTAAACCTATAGAACAATTATGTTTAATGGTGTATAGAAAGGTTATTAGCAGCAGCTAGGGCTAAAATGAATCCCACAGAATTCACAGGATGACATCTGGAGTCTCCACCATGGCCTCCTGAGTTCACCAAATCACCTAAAAGCATTCCAGTGAATTGCAATAGAGTATTTCAAAAGAAATTATAGGTTTCATTTCCATGCACAACTAATGCTGGTTTTTCTCGTATGCATGTCAAGTGAAATAAAAATGTTCAGAATTTTAAAACTTCATAAAAGGCTAGAAGTATAATACAGGTTTACTTACATAAAAGCCAGAAAATAGTGCATAAGTATTCATTAAATCATCTTCACCAATTAGGAACGCTATTCCGATGGCCTGATTTGTATTCTAAATGGATTTTGCACAATTACTCATGCTTTTGACAAAAAACTAATGAGAAAAATTACAGACAAAGAAGAAAATGCAGCAAATGTGAATAAAATTATCTCCAACTAATTAGTCATTCCCAAACAAGAAAGATACTTAAGTAAATTCATACTCTGCTTTTACCTTAACTATTACTTCCCATTAAGTCTTAGGACCCAAGAAAACTATTAAAAGCACTCAAGATTATTTGAATGCTATCTAGTTAAAAAAAGACCATGAAAATAAGGGAAAGACTAAGCTTTACATGAAGAGGTAACTGATATGAAAATGTGATAAATCCTACCTGGAAGACATTACACATTATAAACCATGTCATTCATATTTTTTTTTAAAATCAGCTTCAGGTCTAAGAGCAAAAGTAGTCAGGAGAGCACATGACTAGTTTCAACTGTATTCAGGGCAGAAGTTCAGCACATGCTCATCGCTTTTCGACCCTGTCCCAGTCCGTGGTGCAGGACATCAGACCACTGCACCTTGTTGTGCTTCTACCAGTGGGGTACCTTCTCAACCTTGAGAAACCATAAGAGGATAAGACCAGCAGCAGCTGCCAGCCCCCTTTTCTTCTGCATTGCAATTCTAGCCTCTGACACCAAGTAATGTGGCATGTTCAGGGTCTTTCCAAGAAGTTTCAAAAGATGGTGTCCTACCTGAAGTGTGTCCTCACCTTCCACTTGATCAGCCTTTACAGATATGCATGAAGTTGTTGTTATGATATACTACATTTAGATATTTTTGTATATGGAGATGAAAAGGTATACACAAGAGGCGTTTAAAGTACTTCTTCAATGTCAAGTCAGTTTTGGAGGCTTCAGGTAGTCAAACAGATTAATTTGTAGGACTACAAGGGGACATTGCATACAAGCCAATTGATAATGTATTTTGTTATCAGCAGTTACAGCTGTAAAGAAGTTGTGGATTTTTATTAAGCAAGCTTAAAATCCTGTGGGCTGCACAAGTTCCAGGTGCTGGTCTGTCTTCCAATGGAAGGAAAAAGTTTATTATTGTTGCAGACAAAATCTGCCCTGTTCTTTCTTTCTTCATAAACCACACAGAAATAGTTATACCCATTGTTTTTACTGCTGAAGTAATATACTGTAACCTCATCAGTTGCTTTACAATCATGTATACACTGAGAAATTTACGGCAATAGCCTAGAACTGCACCGCTAAGATTGTGGTTGCCTCCCTGTATGGCTCTTCTCTGTGCTCTGTCCCAGAGACACCACATCTGATCTGCTGGCAAATCCGCTCTCACATCACTTTGTATTACACATCTAGCCCTCTGTAGTAAGGCAAACTGAAGTAGAAGTTAGTTACCATACTATGCCAGACTGAAAACTGCTGCTCTTCAGGACCTGATTCATGAGTTGAGCAGACAACCCTGCCTCGGGGACAGAAACATCCACCAAAGTGAAGGAGCAAATGGCTGGGGACAGCAACAGCATCTATTGTCAAGTCTGATCCTCATCCCTCCTGCAACTCTCAGACTGTATTTTCCAGTGGGGATTAGGTTAAACCAGAAAAATATCCTCCTGTCTGCAACATCACAGCAGTCACAGATCTCAAAAAGGGCTGGGGGTTTTTTGTTGAGGAAAATTAAAACCAAATCCTTGAAGTGTTCATGCCCTCCTCTGTTTTTTCAATGCTACACCAAAACCAAATATTTAAGATGATTACTAGACACTAACTTCTAGAAATATGTTCAGAGCATTACAATAAAGCAGCATTTAAACAAATACTGATGAACACACATTAAAATAACTTAATCTGTCTAGCAGGAGTGAACAGTAAGAAAGTTCAGAGAGAATAATTGAGGGTAGGCACGTCTACTTTGAAAGCACATGCTTTCAAGCATTATGATCAAATACCCCCAGTGACAGTGAAATTAAAAGTAATGTTATTTCATTTTGGAGATCAGATATTCTAAGATTAAATTACTTGAGCACCTTAATGAACTAGCTAGTCACTTGAAGTCTATTTCGAAATGCACCAATTTGTTGCCAGAAGCAGCACATGGCTATCTTCACCTAGACTTCAAGCCTAGTATTTAATTATTCTTTTGACTCTTGAACTTCTTATTTTCAAGACAATGAGCTACAGGGAACATAACTAAATTGGAGGCAGGTTTTTATGTGAATACAGTTGACAAACAGTTATTTTGTTACCGGAAAATAAGATAGAACAAGAAAACATATTGAAAGAGTGACTTCCAAAACAATTTCACTTTAACATATTATTAAATCATCTCCAAACAGGAGAGGTGGGTAAAGGGAATGGTCACAGGATGAAAAGTACACTGTGGAAACAGATTATAATATACTATTGTGTTTACATATACCAATAGAGAACTGATATTGTTTAGAGAAGATTGAGATCTTACATATAAGGTAGTAGTAGATGATAACAGCACGGAATTCTTTTGCAGCTTTTTTAGGATTTAGCCTCCAACCTAAAGATATTACTGTATATTCCTTAGAGAAGCAGAACTAACCATCTTAACATCAGACCACATCTGATTTCATGGAGGAAAAAGGATTGCAAATGATGGCTTTCCATTCCTAAAGCTCCAAGAAGCTGCTTTAGCAGATCACATCCTGCTAAAGCCTCATTGTCCTCAAAGGATGCCAGAGTGTCTTACAAAGCACCCGAAATATAATTAAGTAACTTTTTATATGCTAATGAATATAAAGACTGTATTTTTCAGTCAAAAAATATATTTGATTTTATCCAAAATAGTTTCTGAATTAGTTAAATTCTTTGCAGAAAATATTTCCCCAAGAATTTTTCGTTTCTCCTAGCTGAGCTTTCAACAGTTGTTTCCCCAGAAGAGAATAAATTTGTGGGGTTTTTCCTGGAGGTAAAAATATAGCACTAAAAATACAGGTTACATGAGCTTTAACTTTCCCAAATAGAAGACATTTACACCATTGAAAGTTCTTATTTTTTAATTAATCAACTTCAACTAAGAAAGCCAATACCATTTAATTGGTAGCGCTGCATGGAAGCTGGGACACCTCAGTTTTGCTGTTATCTTAGATTCTGCACAAAACATTGTCAGAGAAAAACCAAAACAGATTGTGTACCGCTGCTTGTCAGCAAGAAGACCTCTGGGTACATCCAAGGAACCTCCAAGACAAGAAAATGGTTGGGAAAAAAAAAATAGAATATACTTTTAAGTCCTAGAAGATTCCAGCTTAATTTTAATGAAGACTGAGTCAAAAAATCAGGAGCTGGGACTAAAAGGATTGTAGCATACAATCATACCATTTTCTTGCAACACTTCAAGTGGTAAGAGGTAAGTTCCACATTGTGCAAGCTTTAGCAATTTTATCAAGTGCAAGTCAGGGTGTGACTGATAAAGGACTGGCATAAACATCGGGTACAAAAAATATACAGATTACTAGATTTTTTGAAATCTACAAGTATGTAATATTTACCTGTCACAAACCTTACAGAACACAGACCACACAGTGGTGGGAGAACAAGCACTGACATATGTGACAGATAGAATCTTCCAAGGAATGAGAATTCCAGCAACCTCTCTCAAATATATACTTGAGAGCCAGTGTTTTCTTAATATATGTTATCCAGTCCAGTCCTTTATTTTCATATTTTCAGCCTTTCATACTTTCAGACATTTTTTATCCACTAAAAAGTGTCTTTAACACCATGGTCAATGCTGCTTACACTCTCTCCCACTCACTGAGGCTACAGAAGATGAAAGAGTTCATCCACTATGCAAGAAATAGCTTTAATAAAGAAGTCGTATAATGTCACAGCAAGTGGTACATTTTTCTAGAAGCAAGGCCATGAGCTTAATGAACACAGCTGTGAGTGGTAAGGTGAACATTTTGCTGCTGCTCTTGTTTTATTGAAGATAATTTTACACGAAACAGGGTTGACATGAACACTACAGCAAATGGTTAACATAAAACCTTTATGTAAGCAATAAATAAAAGTAATGTATTTGTATGGTGAAAGCTATTTTTAGCAGTAGAAAAAACATTTTGAGAAGATACCTTAACACATAAAGTACTAGGAAAGCCACAAGTTTGAAACTTAAATTTCAACAATGTCTTTTTATAATGAATCTCTTGACCTTTTGCGTTAATAAAGCTGCTAAAAGTAGAACCAAAACATCCTTTTACTCAGAGTGGTCCACCCACCATCTGCACCAAGCAACAGGGACCACACCCACAGGACAGAGTCAGAATCTCCAGACACTGATGGGTCACGTCCATAAGGGAAGCTCATCTCCTGACATCCTCTCTGCATGTACACATGCAACAATAGCTCTGGCTGCCTGCACAGTCCCATCTCACAAATTCTGTCCACAGTCCACCCAGCCAAGTATGTATAAGTACTCCTGCTATAAGAACTCCTGGTTTTATTTGGTCTTACAGAAGGTCTTTTTGTTCCTTTATTCCAGTTCCATTGGAATTACTATTCTCCTTCCTTAGCATCAACTCCACAAATGCTTGATATATTACTAACATTATTACAAAATATTAACAGTGGTTAGCTACATTAACAGCTACTTAAACACCTTGTTTGGATTAGAAAATTCTAAAATTTACTGCTGTTCCTAAATGTGAAATCTTGAGAGTCACAATATATGAAGTACAACCAGTCCATGAGAATCTGAAAAAAGGGATTATCCCACAAAAATTTGACTGTAGTTTAAGAATACATTTGTTTGGTTTTTCAGTATTTTGATGAAAAAAATCAAACTTTTCAAGCAGGATGTTTTCACATCATTAATAGCCCTAATGCTGGTTTTCAGATTTCTCCCCCACCACACTATTATCAACTTGTTTGTGTGAACCAAAATGATTATTTCCTCAGAATACTACACAGGAAAAACTCAAGACAAGACAGCTGTTGTTTTTGCTTTGACAAGATCATACAAAACACTGCGAGTTAGGAAAATTACTGAAAATGGTAATGCAAAGTCAGTGGGGAACCAGCTCACTTCATTAAACATCTGCAGCAGAAGTCTGAGACTCATACAGAAAATTAAATTGGTTTACTGTAATCTATAATATTTACTGTAGCATGTTGTCTCATGCTTTCTAGTATAAAGTACTAAACAAAAGCAAACTAGTCACCATTCCTCTTCCATAAATGTTATGATTCCTTTGCATTTAATCTCTAAAGCACTGAAAATAAAGTGATTAAGGTATATTCCCATGGTTTATGGAAGAATTTGCTCACTTGTTCACCTACTCTTCTACCAATTAGTGCAAAATATCAAATACATACTGACAGCATAAACTATGTAATCTAAAACCCAAGTTTTCCCCATAACCTGGCAATTTCCACCAACTGTCCGTAGCAAAGTACTAGCAAATGCTGTAACAGCTCATACTCAACCAGTCCATACTTCCCTGGGGTTTGGCACACTGAAGGCTGAAGATAGGATACAGAGAACTGCCTACAGACTTCTTTTGGAAGGAGATGAAAACAGTGCTCTAGAGAAAGGGGGCAGGAATATAAAATTAGAAATTTAAGTGGAACTAAAGAGCTTTCTGTGAAGAAAGTCACCAGTCTACCGATTAAGACAGCTGTCTTCAGGTATATCAAGTGACAAGACTCCTGAAATTATTCAAAGGAAATGCTTAAAGTAACTTTTTCCCCTACCTCTGCACATAAAACCTTAAACTCTGCACTTCGATAGACCAGTCACTTGCAGAGGACAAGTTTTTCAAGTTCAGGAGAAACCTCACACCAGTGAAGTCTAACCCTGAACACAAAGTGCACCATGTATACACTGTTCTTGATTAGAGACAGCCAGCAATAGCTTTGGCTGGAACTCATTACTTTGTATACATGGTGCTAGAAACACCTTCCCACTCCCATAAGATACTTGCTAATGGATTTCATGTTATTCAGAGCAACCTCCCAGAGATTATTACATTTTGCTTTTGAGAAGGCATGGAGCTAAAAAGTCTAGGGTTTTCTCTCCTCTTCCACATCACCACCTACTCTAGAAATGTCAGGGTGCAGATACAGACCCGGCTTCAGTTTAGAACAGAAAACAACCTCCTGAGTAGTACTTCCTCGTGCATCCAAAGACAACCTAAGAAATGAATTTTGTTACTAAGCCACAACAGTTTTCTGGTATTTCCTCCAGCAGAGTACCAGTTGAATTGTCCTTTCCTTTCAGGCAAACATCACAACTGAACAAAGTGACTACCTCCATAAACAGACAGTTCCCTCAAAACCCAGCAAGCATGGATCTCATCTCACATTCTCTTGCCTTAAGCAACACACAGTGCTTCCCTTCTGTAGGATGAAAGACGACTATTAGTCAATTTGAAACATAAGGGAACATATAATGGGAATGTCTATTTCAGGGATAAATTTGCTATATGCCTTCTCAGTAAGACACAAGTGTTTAAGGCAGATAACAAGAAGTTGTTCTATCAGGGAAGAATAGATTATTAAGTGATGCTGTAATTTATCCTTAATTAGTTGTTTTAGGCATCTGCAGCTTAATCTCGCTTAAAACCCAAGGAAGCATCCTCACTGTAGATAAATACCATCAATTCAGTTACCACTATGTATTATTGTAATACATCCATATATTCACTATATTCGCATACTTTTTGTATTGAAAGTAAGGGACCATAATGTAAATGCTTTTTTCAAAGCTTGTGATTTATACATCAGAACAGTGATGATACAGCATTACCATCCTGTTTTACTGCTTCAGGGGATACAACTCATTGCATGCACTATTCTGGAGCTTCCCAGGCAATTGGGCATCAGTCTTACCCTGTGCTCAACACCTCAGAGGGCCACAGAACATTAACAATCTCATTTCCCAAAAATGCACTTGAGCCATAGCTGTAATTGGCACTGGTGCAGACACTTAAGGAAATAAATCCATGTTCACTTTACTTTGAGGTAATCTTAACCAGTTAGCACTGACAGCTGATCAAGCTTTGACACTTGAGACAAGGCAGAGATTCAGACTAATACAGCATGAATAGACAGTGTCATTAGGTCTGACCAACAGTATCAGCACAAAATACTGTAGTAGTCACAGGTTCAGCCTCTACCTAAAACTGTTCAAGCAAACAATTCAGTCTAAACACTGTGCTAAGTAAGACTGCACTGAAAAGTGCTCTGAACTCACACACCAAGCAAAAGTATGAGAAATTTTCTAATTATACCTCAAAGATATCTTGGACATGAAATAAAGTCAGAGAACAGCTACAAAGAACTTAAGAAAAGGGCTTGTAAAATCCTCTTGAAAAAGAAAAGCAATTGGCCTGAAAAGAAGGAACAACTGAGGTAGAGGCATTAAAAAGTGATGAAGCAGAAAGGATGCGCCAATGAAAAACGCAGTTTGTTTCTTTATATTCCTCCACACCAGCCCAAAGCACGTGTCTTCATACATGATATGCAAGCACAATGTAGCAGCACAGATTAAAATGCATTGATTTTTGCCAAATAAATATTTGTTTTAGTGAAAATCTATTGCAATTACTTAAAGTATCCTTTTTCAATAAAGATTAATTAATCTAAGAATACACAGACTGACTGCAGTGGCAGTGTATGAAATGATAGCTCTTTGTGATGCCCTTGAATTTTGTCCTTTAGAAAAAAACCTACTAAAAATAACTCTGCAGATATTTGCCAGCATTGGGGCTTTTTTGGATTTTAACTTCCAAGACAATCTTGCCTATATTTCAACGTTGGGTGTATATAACCTTCTCTATGCCTACCTTTTGGCTTTCAAATGCTACTTTAAATCACAGTGCATGTAGTCATGATTCTTTGCCCAAAAAGTTTGGTACCTTCAATATCTTTTGGATTAAGAGCCCCTTTCAAAGGCAGCCTTCTTCCACCATTAGCTCCAGTTACTTAGAATACAAAACTCTGGAGCCATATCTTTACAGTAGCATCACCAGTCTTTTCTATCCAACTCAAATATAACTCAATTATCTGTGAATGCTACTACTGAACCCAGCTGAATGCTGCCCTGTGCTTTTCACCCACTGTTGAGTACTGGAGCTTCAGACATTGTCTCAACCCACAATTAAATGGTGAATGAGCAAAGCTGTTACTTTATTTACATTCTCATTTTGTACAAAAATATGAACTCATACATGCCCTTCTCCAGAGTTTCCAGACAACTCTGCAAGGCAAAGTCATGTTTAAACTAGTACGAGGTTCCTAGTACCTTCTAAGCATTCAGCAAGTAAAAAAAAAATCCAACCCTGACTACATTTTTAGGTAAGGAAACGTATTATGGGACCCTCAGTTTCCTAGATGTGCAATCAAAATGCATCCAGCTTTAACCTAAGTCCAGTTACAGAGAAAGGCAAAAGCTCTCAGGGAAGATATAGATCTAATGTCATGAAATTAATTGGGTTTATAAGTAACTCTGGAGAACCAATTTAGATCAGAATTTTTTTTCTTCTTTTGTAAGAAGTTAGCATAGTCTTATTATTCCACCAATATTCCCAAATCCATGTAAATTCATATTCTTACAGGGACTGAAAATAAGGCTCTGTTAAGAACCTTGCAAGAACTAAATGAAGATGTTCTCATACTCTTATTCTCTCAGCCCTGTCCCATGATAATAAACACATTGATTTCATTAACTCAAAATGTAAAATTATTATTCAAAAAGGAGACAATATATGTAAACTACTTGTGAAGCAAATTTCTGCTCAACTTCCAGTGTATGAGAAACTACTCCTGCAAGTTCACTGATATACAATATGCTATAAGTTATATACTTTTTCTAATGCTGCTAATTACCCAATTAAAATCCATCCCAAATAGAATGGCTTGCACTGTTTATCATTTTTACAGAACTATTAATTAAATACAACACCAGGCAGACAATTTACCATGTTGTCATTATTACGTGAAGTCTCATGATTTTAGGTTACACACTAAGCTTGACTAAAGTCAGGAAGTCAGTGCTCTTGGAACACATTTCCAGGCACATGAAGGAACAAAACCAATTAGGAGCAATTAGCAAGGGTTTGCCACAGGGAAACCATGCCTGACCAACCTGACCACTTTCTATAATAAAATGACCAGATTTGTGAACAAGGGGAGAAGAGCAAATAGCTCTTACTTTGTCTTTAGTAAGACATTCAACAAGAGTCTTGTATCCAAGTTCTGATGTTACACTCTAGATGGATGGGTAGGTTAAACAGTTGGATGACCAAGCTCAGACAGGTAGTGAAACCATCTCTCTAGCTGCAGATGAGTAACAGGCACCTTGCTTACCTGCAGCAATGCCAGACCTAATGCAATAACTGAGGTGAGGAAAAGCTCTAAAGGAACATAAATGAAGAGGTGTTCACCTGAGTATTGTCAAGAACAGAGCAGGAGTTACTATCACTGAACTATTTGCTTTGCTATCTTCCCAGATGTCTGATAGAGACAGGAGTGTTCCTGGGTTGCAGCTGAAAAAAAGATGTGTGGTGCTCACAATTTACATTATAATCCACCTGGAAAAAAGTGACACAGCAAGATTACCTCAAGATGCATTAATGTTCACTATGTTTCAAGCTTTGCTTAAGTTACGAGAAATTGTGAGGTAACAGGCTGCACAAAACCCTTGCATTTTCCAGATAGGGATCAAGCTTACGGTAAGTTTAATATAGATTTTTAACCAAGCCAAGTTTCAGTTTAAGATGTTCACCCCCTTTTTGGCATTGCTCCCTCATGAATGTTGCTCCACAGCATTCTGGCAATGCTCAGCCCTACAGCACACAGCCCTCTTCACTTCGATCTCAGCAAGAAAAACTTCAAAGGCGATTTTGGAAGCATTTCAAAAAGCATAGCCATAATATTCTTGGCAACAGTTTCCTATAACTAGAGATTCATTTTTCACTAATGAAATGCTAATATATAACTAACTGAATATTTATTGAAGTTGAACATTAACAATGAACACAGTAATAAATAGCACAAACATCCATTTAGTATGTAATTTTTTGTAATTGTATTTTTCATTAATTTGTATTTTTCTACTGCAATTCCCTTCATAGAAGGGCTACATGTTAGCTAAACCTTGCATTATAGACCATAAATAAGCACTACATGGATACTTTCTCTTAACACAAAGAGCGAGGGTTTAAGCTATGAATTTATAGAATACTCTTCTGCAGGCAGAATTCACCTTTAACTGTGGAATTAACTGCTGCACAGACTTTGAGCCATCCCTCTCCATCAATGAAGTCAGATTTTCAGGTACCCATCTAAAAAATAGACTACAATGAAGTTCCAGTTGTGCAGCAATTTATATTCCATCTAAACATTGACTTTATATAGAATTCTTGATGTTTATATCTGTAAGACATTAATGTTTTTATACCTCAGAAAAGCTTTTTATTAATGGATTTAATATAGCCTGCAGACAATATGCTTGCAGTACACACCAGATTATTCATCATAGTGCTGATATTTTTATTCTATTTTAGGTTTAGTTACTTTGTGTTAATTTCAAATAAGATAACTGTACAGGACATGACAATAACCCAGTCAGAAGTAGTAGTGAGAAACAAAGCTGTAAATGGAGACCAGAGAAAGGGCAATTAACAGCAATTTAAAAAAAAAAAACCCACACCCAACTTCATAGAAGTGTGGAAGTTGCATTTTTCATCATCAATGACATTGCCATTGTCGTTATTAATATCTCTCCTTACATTACTGGCACTTTATTGCAGTTAATGGCCCATTTCCCATGCTACCTCACTCTTAATCTATGTCTTTATTACACTAGTAGTAAGTGAACAAAGGCAGTACTCTTTATTAACACCTTCCAATGAAGATTGGATGTTGCACTGGTTTAAACAAGAACTACAGATCCTTAGAATGATAAATATCCTTATATTATAATCCTTATATGATAAATAATCCATGCAATTAGTGTCTTAATAGTCATAGGTTCAAAGACTATGTGGCAATTTATTTTAGGCTATACTTTATTTACAAAATGGACAGAAGGATGTTTCATTTGAATGAGTGTATTCAGAGCCAGCAATGAAGCTTTTTTTGTGCTTAAAGTTTCACAGATTGAAAATCCTAATATTAATGTTGTTTTTTCCCCTTACTACTGATTTAATAAAGTCAAACTGATTTTCAGTAATTTTTTTAATAACAAATTGTTGTTCTACCGTTACTGTAGAATTAAAATATGCGCTTAAGGATAAACATTCTTTTTTTTTTTTTTCAAGAAGAACTATAGAAAGCAATTTCAAGGAAATAAAGAATACAAGTCAAAATATGGAAATAGCTATCGTGATTACTAGTTTATTACCCAATAAAACACCTGAAGGAAGTGAAATGTGAATATTATGTTAGGCCATACACTACCAAGTAACTGTTTATCTGGCAGAATTTTACAAATAGACTAGATCAAGGCTCTCAAGAAACTGAATATTTTCTTTAGGACTGACTATGCTGAAATGGGAAGGTTACTCATATATTTGCCTTTCTTCTCTGTAGAAGCAAGGAAAGGAGACAGGGACACTTATTTTGCATCAAAAAGTAACTGTTTGGGTACAAACCATAATGGATAATCAGCAAAACCATAATGGATTACAAAGTTTTGAGGGAAATAACTGAAAAGTTCTGCTAATGGTTGTGCTTACAAAAGTTATTTTCTCTCATGAAAATTTTCTAGCATTTTTTGCAATGGAAAGCTGCATGAAGCCAGTTTTACCCCATCTTTTCCTACAGTAAATGGTTCTCTTGATCTATCACTGGAAATATGGAAAAGTGATAATCTATTTCAGAACAAAAATGTTCCTTAATAGCAAAGGCTATTTGGATAAGGTAAACTGGTGCCCAGTATGAGGTATAGCTCTGATTGAAATATATTAAGGGAATGCAAGTTTAATGTCCATCAGATTTTTTTCCTCCAGGAGAAGAGGTAATCACCCAAATATCTCATCTATCACAAAAAACCTGACTACTGCATTCAGTTTCTTTAAGACTTAGATCAACTGTGATGATATGTCATTTGAATTTGCAAGGCTCTGTAAAGCCATCCATCACATTCTTTAAAGCACAGCATATCACCTTGTGCACAAAAGATGCTCAGGAAAAAAAAAAAAAAAATCACCAAGATGATGCTATGTCACCCTGTCAATTTGCACTATAAAACAGGCTTCATGAGATATAGTTTTTATCCAAAAGTTATACATATAGTGAGAAATAATGAAAAAAGACCTACTACATGTCCCTGGGTAATTCTCTAGGAAGAGAAACACTCCTGGTAAACACAGATACTTGATAAAAGCATTAATTGGAGTTTTTCTACTACCCAGTTATGCTTGGTGCTGTACATAGAATGATTCAGGACAACCTTTTTCACATAGACGGTCTATATAACCCATATAACACTCAAGTCTTCAGTCCCTCCTCAGGTAAAGCCATATTCCTAGCAGCAACAGCATCGCATCCAAAACCCTTGCCTCCCATTTAAATCAAAGTACAACCTGTACATTCAATACCTTGTCCCTCTACCCCAGCGTCACTTCTACACCTCTGTTTTGCTTCCAAGGCTGGAAAATTACACTTAAAACAGCCAAAAATGAGGAAATGGTTCAATACCATGAAGTTTGACCACATAATCCTCCCTTGGCCACAAGTCTAAATACTGAGATGTGAAGGGGAAAAGGACATACTGATGCATGATACAATCTTTATAGAACAAAAATTTAATTTCCCAAGAAGTGGTGGGTTTTTTTCTTCTCTGTAGCATCTTGATTAAGGGGCAAGGAGATGGCTAGGTCAACATTCAAAGCAACAGTTTTGTTCAATCATCTGACAAATGAAAATCTACCCTAGGAGTTATTTAGGAGATAAATCTCTGCTGTGGCTGTACATACTAAACAAAAATTCCAGCACTACCGGAACATGTTTACTGATCAGTACTAGCTCAATTTATCAACACTTCTTCCCTCCAGCAGTTTACCAGTCTACAGACCATTTGCAAACAGCTTTATTCTAAATGTAGTAGCTTGCCATTTATAAAGATTTCAGCATTACATGCCCTCAGCTTCACCCAAATCTGGCCCCTACGGCTCAAAAAGTAGTTGGCTTTAGTTTCTGTATCACTCCAGTTAACCAATATATGAACCTAGTTGTGCAACTGAATTAAGTTTCAGTTACAGTTTCTAATACTGAAGTGACCTATGCTGAAGACCAGAATTTGATGTTTGCAAATCTTTAGTGGAGATTTCCATTAGTAAATTCTATTAGTAAAATCTGACCAGCTGAATATTGACTGGAAGTGAATACCTAAGCACAAGGAATGTGAATATACCATATTTTACTTTCAGAAAAAAAAAAATCAACATATTCTGTTTATTAATTGGTCTTTTGTATAAAAGGCAGAATATATTTGTAATATAAGTATCTGTTTCTGTAGCCATTCCATGTAGTCTTGTTTTAACTATTCATAGCCTCATCTTTTCTTCTGCAGTGAAAGCAGAAAGGCTTAGTGAATAAGTGTATGCAAACTGCTCTTTGTTAGTATTTCTGAACTGTCCAGCTTTGCAAGTATTAGTTAGCTCTGAGATCATTTTTCAGTCAACCAATAGCTGTCAACTAATACCTGTCTGGAAGTTAAATGAGTAAATGCAAACTTAATATTAGCCAGCCTAGATAAGAGACCCTTACACAGTGCAACATAGGGCAAGGTGGTTCAAAAAATCCATGAAGAAGGTGAAATTATATTTTTTATCTCTTACAACTGTACTTAATGGGAACAGCATATATTGTGCTCCTAACTGCATTTCTAGATTTTAGAGAGTACACATGAGCAAAACAGGTTTGTAGGTTACTCTGTGATACAGTACACCACAAAATAATAACACTTTAAAATAATTAATAATATGCTGTGGAAAACTACTCTTCTACCATTATAAAATGATAATGACAAACATGTCTCATTTGCTTATTTTGCAGTGACAGTCATCAGTCTAAGCTCATGAACAAATCATGACAAACAAGAGGTATTCCTTCATTTTTCTAATGGTCACTAAAAAAAAAATCTAACAAAGGTTAGAATACTGAAAAAGGCAGGAAGCAAGGATGTTCCTCATAAGAGAATATTTTCTTGTATTCAGCCAGTCTCTTGAAACATTTGGTTTGTGTTTGTATAGTTAGTGTTTTTGAAGATGCTGCAATTGAAGTCTAATGCCTCTCCTATGGTCAGTTCGTAATTATGAAACAGCAAGGCATGTCACAAAAAATATTAATTTAGAACTGAATATTAATTAGTCCCCAGCATGGCAGAATATCCTATGTACAAAATAACAAACCAATGTAGACTTTCATATATCACCAAATTACATCTACAGTCATTGATTAACAACTTTAAAGCATGACAATAGGTGCAAGGGGTGATTTTTCCACTCATTTCAAAGGTCCAAAGGCATTTTGCTGGCTACACCAATAAAAAGGCTATCGATTCCCCTTCCTCCTCTGTCCAGGTTTATGGGATTCTCAGCTCCATAGAGGATCAATAAGCACTACTGAGAGGCATGGAACAGATGTACTGAGAATAATTCAAAATACACTAAGTCAAAGACAGCCTAGGAATAACTCCACAAACTAACCACTGTCCTACCTTTAGGATAGCAAAAAGTTTTTCCATTCATCACAGCTTGAAGTGGCACTGGAAGTAGACTACCTACATTTTAGTTTCTATTCCTGCATGATTATTCACATGAAGTTGAGAGTTAACAGAGAGGATGTAAGACAAAGAAAACCCCACAGAATGGTGTGCACGATAATTCTCCTAAAAATAACCTAGCAGGTACTAAGGCAATGCAAGGAACTCATTCTTGCTCACTCAAATATTGGATGATTGCTATAGGACTTGGCCTACTTAAGACACCAGTATTCATTTATAATTCTACATTGGAAACCTTGTTTCCTCTTTGAATTTGACCTAAATTCATGAACAGTTTCAGATCACATTTCCCTGTATAGACTATTCACCAAGGGGAAGACATCCCCAACTCTGAATATTAAAATTATGAGAAAATTATCCAAATAGCTTTCTCCAAGAAAGCTCATGAGAGAATATATTCTGGTGTGGAAATTTTTTTCTGACCTTTTGTTAAGCATTAAGAAACACAGAACCATTTTTTTCCTTTTTAGTCACTCAGCAGTTCAACTTTTTCCTTCCAGCCTTTTTGCACACTGGCAACTCCCAAGCACTACCTGCTTGCTACTTCTCAGGCCCAGAGCACTCAATCCCCCCGCTACCACACTGTGCATGCCCATCATCTTTGTCATCACAGAGCACAGACATACACACTGCAAGCCTAGATTTGCATTGCATTCAAACAGACAAACTGCTGTGGCTAGTTTTTCCCCCCCTCCTCCCTTTCTAAGGGTCAGTTTTACAGTAGGCTGGTGATTATCAGAGATGAAGAGGTAAGAAACCATGTTATGCATTCTTAACAGAACAATTTAAACGAAGAAGTCATGCAGAAGCACAAAAATAAGTATTCACTTATAGACTAACATCTCATTGTTTGAGCTTTTACTAAGCTTCCTGCAACAACCTATTTAGGTAAGGCACAATATAGATTAGTGTTGTCCCTATAATGCCCATCGATAACGCTGTATATGCTAAAACATTATTTAACATTTCATCTATTACACAGACATCTAACAGGTTATTTTTCTAACAACTTCCTGCTATAAGTTTGATGGATATACTCAATTATTTCAAGAACTGCACAGTTTACTTTTTTCTATTGCTCTGACATTTCATCCAATCTTATTTTTGGTTCCTTTGTCATCTAACTCTTAACTAATTATTGCACTACTAGGTTTTCTGACACCATTATTCTTAACTGCTGAGGGCCACTACTAGTTACATGGCATCTCATAGTTTATGTCTGATCACATAGTTTATGTCTGTTTTAGCAAAAAAATTAGTCTTCCATTAGGCCTGATACAGAGCTCCAACACTAAGATTGCAACTACCTCTGTCTCCAGATATTAAAAAGATTCTGTTGCTCTTTCAGACTGACAGAGGCAAATTCACTATTGATCTTCTACTATTCTTCCTTGTAAGATTTAACACTGAAATTAGTTACAAAAGAAAAACAAAGAGACAAAATTAAATTTCAAATATAAACAGAGAAGAAAATTGGTTCAAATATGTCTATAATTTTTTAACTCCTCAGATCTAATGATATATTCTTATATAACTTACTGATCCAGAAGTCTATTGTATAAGCAACCAAATACAATATAAAAATATTCATTATTAAATACATCTGGAAAATTTGCATAGAATTCCTAGAATAAGGGCAAGAGAAATTATATCAGACTTTGAAGTGCCACATACAGTAATTGACCATTAACATTTGTCCTATTTCTTAAAAAACTATGCTGCTGAATTTCCAAGTAATATTTTTCGCAGTTCTCAGAAAAGTTATCTTGTGTAATTTAATCAAATTTTATCCCTAGTCAAATTAAAAAACACAGGATATTCAAAAGTAATAGTTTTCACTGGGAATCTGACCAACTGGCTGGAAACATCTTTTTACAAAGTAGCTCTTACGAAATAGATGTTTTCAGAAAAAAATCAAACCACCATTTATGTGGTAATGACTGGGAATGTGGCAATTACCGCGCTGGTGGTCTGTGAAGAGCAGCTTCCAGCCTTTTAAAACCTGTTTGAGTATTGAATCTGCAAGCTGAGATAATGCAAGACACCAATTCCAAGTGATGGCTTAGTCAAAGCATTACAGAGTGATTACTTCCCTATCACTTCTGCTGAAAAAGCTGAGCTAGCTATAAATGAAGTGCCTTGTACTTCAGCAACAACTGCTGACCTTACAGTACAAGAACACCAAATGCTATGTTTGACTACAGGTAAGAAATTCCCATTTGAGAAGTAACCACATTTCTAACTTTCAGATGAGAATCACAGACAAGCAGCACACCAAGAGCTTTGAGGGAACAGAGTGAGCACTTCTGGTGCCTCGGTTTTATTCCTCCTTCATTTATCCCTTATTAAGGGTTGTGTTTCTACTTTTGACACCAGCATCTAAAATAGTCCTGTGGCAGATGTTTTCCTATTGTGTATGGTGGGTTATAGAGCACATTTTTTACTGCCTTATCACTATAGGCATACCTGACAGATAAGCACACTGGCAACGTTAAGTAAATCACCTGCTATGAATGACCATTCATTGCAGGAAGAACAACCAGGCCCACGTTATTGGGAGGACCAATGACTGTATTCGAGTAGCCTGATAGTCATTTCCCTCACTGTTCTGAAATTACAAACCCTTATGTCTTTAAGTAAAGATGACATAAGTAGTCTAAAGCTGCCTAATAACTTCAAGATGACTACTTAACTCCTAGGCATTGTGAAAAATTCTGTGTAGCACCTTAAGAAAAAACAGAGTTTATTTTTATTTTATGAAAAAACAGATATCCTGGAATTAAATAGTCAGTTATGCTATTAAAATGGTTACCTACTACAAGGAGCAATGCAATGCAGGGTTTGTCCAGAAGTGGACCTGTGTTTTTTGTAAGGATTATGTGGGTGAGCACAGGCATTTGTTTCATTTTTGGTTTAATAACCAATACAACAATTCCAGATCCCTACTACCTACCCTTTGCTTTCTCTAGTTCCATTTTGATAATTTTGGTTCTTTAGCTCAAAGAACTGATTTGCTGAGAGTCAGTTGCTTTATTGCTTCACTGCCCTTAAACAGTGATACCATTATCATAATTTTTAAAAGCTGAATTTTTATTCACAACTGAAAACCATTACTGAGAATAGTTTCTACAGTAACACCACAAGAGAGTAGGGTGATGGAATATTGGCACCAAGGTAGTTGGTGGAGAGGGGTGGTTGGTTTGGAAGAGATTCTTTTGGGTGAATCCTACATCAGCAACCTTAACGTAAGTCAAATAGATAAGAACAGTACCAATCTCTAGCCTTGTATGGTTTTATAATGCTTAAGTTATATATCATTAATCATTAGCATTTATTACAGAAGGTTAATTAAAAAAACACAACAACAAACATTTAACACTTTCCATTACAAGTTCAATTTAAGGACTAGCAATATTTTGCCTGTACACACTATTAAAATAAGAGCAGACAGGGCACTGAAGCTAATATAATGACCCTACACTGAGACAAGATCTTAGTACTGAAATCACCTTTATGTTCCTACAGTAAAATCAGTGTCAAAAGACCTTACTACTTGTCCAATAATAGATATAAGAAACAAGTAAGCTCAAACTGAAATGCAAAAATTTACTGAAATATCTAAAGCCAGTAAATACTTTAGTAGGTCAAAGGAGGCAGTTCTCCCACCTCTACCCCATTCCCCATCTGGGGTATTGCATCCAGCTCTGGGGTTCCCAGAGCAACAGTTTTAAACTGAAAGAGGGTAGATTCAGACTGACTATAAGGAATACACACACAAACAATGAGTGTGGTGAGGCCCTGGCACAGGTTGCCCAGAGCAGCTGTGGCTGCCCCCTCCCTGGCAGTGTTCCAGGCCAGGTTGGACGGGGCTGTGAGCAACCTGGGCTAGTGGAAGGTGTCCCTGCCCAGGGCAGGGGGTTGGAGCTAGATAACCTTTCAAGATCCCCTCTGATCTAAACCATTCTCTGATTCTAACAGTATGGTTTAAGGTATGATCATTCTTAAAGCACAACAGTTGAATGACTATTTACTTAAATTGAAATAAAAACCAATTTGCTTCCTAGCATAAATACATAATTTCTGTCTACATTTTATTCATAAACATTTATAAGAATAAGCATGTATGGAAAAAAGTGATCTTTTACACAAGGATTGCTTCAGCTCACTACAACTCTTTTCTAGATATGCCTTTATAAGATAGATGTGACTAAAATCTCATGCTTAATTCTTTTGAGAGCAAGAGACACTTGCAATGTCAGGATTACATTTCACATGTAACTGTGTCATCCACTGTCTGCAGCACACAAAAAGATGTATGCTGTGCAGGTTCTTCCACTCATTAGGAAGCTATATATTAATTAGGCATGGAAATTAAGTATACCACTGAACCTGAGTTTTCCACATGCGATGGGCAAAGCATTCATACTCCAGAGTTAGAAAGTTTAAATGACTTTTTACCTCACCAACAACATTATGGCATCTGAAACAGAAGAGAAACTGAGTATCTGTTGTAGTATCTAAAAAAAAAAAAAAAAAAACACCACAAAAAAACACCACAAACAAACCACATTTGCCAGCTGTAAGAAATCTCCTGCTGGAAAACACTTGCAATATAACAGACCAGTATTGGGACCAATGACTCCAGCAGGAAATTGAGAGATTCCAGTGAAATCTCCCCTGTTCCTAGGAGACACCAATTAGAAACAACTGCTGTTCTTCAGTCTACTATTTGTATTTAGTTCACTGAAATCCAACAGCAACACCTGCACATGTTTAAACTGAGTTTGCTAATTATCTTAAATAGTCTAATATTTTATATGACTTTCAAGACAAAGTGTTAAGTAGCACTACAGCATCAAACCACTATTTTTAATCTTCTGTTTTACTCATTAATTTCATAATAAATCACCAGATCCTATTAGCTTTCATACTGAACACGCCGAAGTTTGGTCCAGGTCTCATCTGTGCTACATCAGAAAGAAGTTTTATATTTAATTTTCCCTAAATTTGCATTTTTCCCTTGCATGGTACTTTAGCAATACTACATCAGTAAACCATGGAAGACTTAGCTGACCAAAGACAGAAGGAGTGGGGAAATCTCTACAAGTCTGTACTTATTTATAGTTCCCTTTTCTTTCATGTGAATTCATATTAATGTAACATAGATCTAAAGGGAAAAAGAAGAAAAATATTGAAAAATGTAATAAACACTGCATTAGTTATGGGGATTGCAGAAATTTGAGAGAGAATTAGAAGATGAACTTGAAATTTCATGAAGAGCAGAAGAAACAGGGATGATTAAAAGAGAAGGCATACATGTTTTAGTCTTTTTTGGAAGCATAGTAAGTAGAGTCACTTTACCTTTGCATAAAAGTTGTTTTGGTTTTGTTTTTTTTAATTTTCCTTAGAGTTGCATGGCAGTTATTACCTCTCAAACATTACTTGTTATCCCTCTACACTGAAAAGCAGATAAGAAACAGCGTATCTGGTAACAAAGCGACCAGCCAGCACATAAATGCAATGTTTCCACATATGATTTTCTCATTTCTCATAACTGATTTTCATTCACAGCATTCTTTGATCTTGCTTGTACACTCTTGCTTCACTTCTGAAAACTGCCCAACAATCTCCCTGCAACTGGGAGGTTCTATTTCTGTCTACAATTACTGTTCCATAACTGCTCCAAAGACAAGACTTCTGTTACTGCTCATTACCATTTCTCATTGTGTAAGAAACACAGAGCATTTTGAAAACATCTTTGATTATGTAATCATTAAAGGGTTTGGAGCTCTTCTGCAAGAGGGCATCAAACCAGTTTAAAATGATTCACAAGAGATGACTAGAAAAGTCTCTGGTAGATCTGAGAATTTAAAGAGACATTTAAAAGGGATTTTAGGAGTCTTTTGTTAGAATCTCATATACTATTGACTTTTTTTTCATTCCACTTACACATGGATACAAAAGAGCACCTGAAGGAGATGAAATTCAAAGGCTGATCAGCAACAGAGGCTGATGAGCATCATTGCCGTGTCATGCACTAACTGGTAATGTTCTCAGTGCTGGCACTGCAGCACCAGGGCACCACGGCACTTCCAGCATGCTAATGTACTACGAGAAAGTAAGTATTTGCTGCCCAATTCATTAGTGTTAATCTAACTTTTGGTCTAACCAAATAATTAAGTGGGCATAGCATTCTCTAATAATTACACTCAGTTATTTAACAGGTACTTTGTGGCCACTTAATTTTTTATACTTCCTAAGGATTTGTTTATTTTTATCCCAAATTCTACATGCATGGCTTTTCAGGTTGTTTTGTGTTTTTTTTTAGTTGGATTTCAGTTGTTTGGGGTTTGGGTTGTTTTGTTGTTTGTTTGGTTTGGTTTTTTTTTTGGGGGGTGGTGTTTGGTTGGTTGGTGGTTTTTTGGAGGGAGGTGATGACACTACAGAACGATAACAAGAGGGGTGGTTTGGTTTTAGTTTAAATTATTAGCTAGTTTTCCTTTTCTTGTCTGAAGTTT
The DNA here is from genome assembly GCF_965140245.1 of Athene noctua. NCBI lineage: Eukaryota > Metazoa > Chordata > Aves > Strigiformes > Strigidae > Athene > Athene noctua. The sequence continues at coordinate 33,016,316 of NC_134043.1, read as the reverse complement.
CCCCCTCCCCACCTTTTCAGGTGGGCTTTGTTAGCTCAGTTTGAGCTCTTAATGACTTTAAACTTCTCAGCTACTAAATATTTCTCATTGGCAACAATTATCCAACTCAAATGTTTGTTGAAAGTTTTTGTAAAAGATACTACTTCTAACAGACATAGCACCAAAATACTTTTTCTGAGTTTGCCTTTTTTTTTTTTTTTTACACTTAAACGTTTCATTTTCTTGTTGAATTGAGTTTTCAGCTAATAGATAGATACTCCTTTTCAGTTACAGCTTTGCTACTAGTTTTGTCTGCTACAACAGACATCACATATCTGAGCCACTCATTCAACACAGACTTAAATAATGATTCCTGCAAGAACTGCTGAAATATAGTTTCTATAATTTACCTTTGTAGCCACATAGGAAAGCATAGATTGGGAAGGTATGCATGCAACAAAACAAGAAGTGAAAAAGCATGTATAATATTTTGCTGTTTAAGGACAGAAGCTGTACACATTACTTTTTCTTAGAGTGCTACAAATTCAACCATTGTCAAAACTGGTGCTGTGATTCTTTTTCATTCTGGTTTATGACCTATAGGCATGAGTAGCAAGTAAAACACAGCAAAATGAAGTGAACTAAGTATACAACCCAAATATTTGCAGATGTTCCAGCAAAATATTCACACAAGCCATAGGTTAATGCTATTTTCTTCAGTTTTTCTTTGCATTTAAGTTCAGTCAATAGTATTTGACTAACATCAGTAAATAAGTACTGATCAACTTCATGTAGCAGAGACAATAACTCTGTTATTTCCACTTTCATTTTACTCCCTTGAAGCCCCTCCTTAAATGACTACAAATTACACCAGCTAGACCAGTTCTCCAGTACTACATGGCATTGACCGACTTGGCCACTAACTGGCATCTCAGGATGATGAAGTTAAACATGCATAAGCCTGGATCAGGACCAGAAAGTGCAAAACCCAAGAGCTTTGTACACTGGCTGCTAATGCTTCTGAGCTATAGAGGAATGCTGTTGTGTAGCTCTTGGTTCACTGAAGAGCCAACTTGTCTACATGGCACAAGTGCATGGCTTAGGTTCTACGGCACACACTATGCTTCTAACACTTCTTGATTTCTGAACAAATCCAGCACAACGATCTCCATGCTACACAAGGACAAATCTGCACGGTGTCATCTGTACAGTTACAACTGGTAACTGACCCTTTATCATGCCTGTAGCTTCTACATATACAGGGACAGACAGTTTTGCAGCAAAGATTTATTGATGGAAAAAGATGGCAGGTGTGTCATTAAACCAATGCATGACACACCTCTCTGTATATGCCCATATCAAAAAAGGATCTCTCTTTCCCAGGGTGATCTTCACTGCAGATTAACACTGCACAGGGCAGAGGTCTCCATTAAGTAAGGTGCTGAGATACTATACTGTTGTGTGCTATACTTCAAATAAGTGCCCTCAGAACAAAGATATCTTAATCCACATAGACCTAAACATAGCTTTGGCCTGTTGGCATGCTTGCAATGTCCCTGATGCATTTTATATGTTAATTACTGAGCGATTAATCGATAAGTCAAGCATTTACAATTAGCCAGTGCCTATTAACAAAACAGCAAGCCATGAACCCAACTAGGGGTAGCAGCCTATGTTTTTCTGAAATAAGGTTTTGTATTCATTTACAATTCCTCACATGATTCATTAAAATGATAGTTAGATAATGGAAGACTAGATGGTAGTACTATTGAACTCAAGTTGCTTAAACATTTATATTTATCAGTTACATAAATATAATTGTCCTATTTACCTTTTAAAGAGTAATGAGTTGTTGCTGGCTGCTGTTACACTGTACAGGCTTTTTTCTTTTTAATTAGTTTATGATTTTAGAAGTTGCTTAAAGGCAGAGGTATATATGGATTTTTTTAGTAAGATAATCAGCAGTCTGTCCATTTCTACTCTTATGTATCATTCCACAGTAAAAACTGTCATTTTCAGAGTAGCTATAGCTATTAGCAAAATAGTTTTGAGCTAATATTTTGATGTATTGCCTAATGGCAACAAGTCATCAATTGAGCTATTTCAAACAGACACCATGAAAAGGCTTTTAACATATAACAGACTGTTTTAATATTGTTTCCCCAGGGAAAACATGTGAGCTTGACTGAGTTCTCTGCAGTACATAAATATTTTATACATTGAAAAGACTGCTGATTAATATATCTGGACTGAAGAGATTAAGCAGACACAGTTAATAAAAAAATTACAGTCACTTTCCCTAAATGGAGACTTCTGCTCTTCAAAGCTGAAGGTACTTATATCAATGTCTTTGAATTTATTTTAGAGTTATTTCACAAGAGCATCAAGAGGACAAACTTAATACAATAAACCTTATATTAAATGTTGTTGCAAGCTAACCTGCTTAAAACTCAGAATAAGTAATTTTATTCCTTGAAAGCATGATAAATAAAAACGCTTAATTCTACTCAGATGCAATAAATGATACTTAATCACATGAACTTAAACTCACTTTACTAGTAATCAAAATCTAGCATGACTACTGTATCTCTCCAGTTGATTATCACATCAGTCTAAGAATCAAGCCCATTTTCCTTTTGTGTAACTACCCTGGATGACAAATTCTGCTACACAAATAATTCAGTACAGACCATGGCCTGAAGCAATGCACCAGGAATTTATTTAAATCTCCCACTTACCTTACAAGAGTGCTCTGTTGGGCAGGATTTCCAATTCTACTACTCATAGAGCTGAGAAATGAGAGCTGTTGTATCCACAGACAAGATCAGAAACAATTTTGGTCTTCAGCACAGCACTCAATAGCAGGTGGAAAGTGATTTCACATGTGCCACCTTGTCCCACAGACAAACACCAAGTACAGTGTTGGAATTAGGAGTCTGACTTGGGCAATGCTATGCCCAGTTGCTGTGCGTGATCATACACACATGTGCCTGAATAAAGCAAACACCATGCCTTTTTAAAAATATAACCTTGTCAAAAATTGAGAATTACATAGAGAAAGTGAACCAGAGTTCAAAAACCTTCCTGTCCCCAGAACTCTACTATGGAAAGCTTCAACCCAGCGAGGACATTAGTAGAATTATTTTATTAAGCTACCACAGCGAAAAAGTCGGAATATCTTGGTTTCCTACTTTTTTCTTTGAGTCTGAACTCACCTTTGCAAGATCCTTTTTTAAACACAGAAAGATCCAACTGTCAGTCCATCTGCATGTGAAATAGCAAATCGAAATGCAGATGAGCAAATACTGGAAATGCCCTATTTATTCATGCCCTGGGGGTTAAGGAACACTCTGGTATGTGTGCCCTTCTGCCGGGGTTTCACTTAGGAGTAGAGAATTCAATGGAGAACGTCTACAAGATCTGTTGAGAGTTTTGAAATCTGCAGATTAAATTCGTATTTCTCAGCACACAGAGACTTTTTTTGGAAGAGTCTTTGCAGGAGTACAAGAGAGGTAAGACACAAGGTATAGATTAGTTAAGAAACCAGTACAAATCACAATATATATGTATCTAACATTTTAATATTGGATACATAATGAGGAGTAAGACACTTCTAGTCCCATTTTGTATTAGAGCTTCCTCCTTCGAATATTTCAGGAGGAGTATGCTAATACCACTACTATCAACATAAGGCACAGCAACAAAAGTGGAAAGCTTTCTCTTTTATCTAACAAAGGCAAATGATTTGTCCAGGAATAGAAGCATACCTGTGGCCCCAGGTAACTACTGCAGAACAACGTGAGACCAGAAGCAACCTGCAGGACTGAACTCAATGTTTCCACATGTGAGAGGACAGAGAAGTGATTGCAGCATCCTCTCATTTAGGAGTTTCTGCTTCAAAGCAGCAGAATAACCATTATTGAAGGTACTCAGTATTTAAATCTAATAAAGTTCCTAGCTTTTTATTTAATAGAAATGCCCTTCTCTCATTTAACATTGTGCTTAGAGGTGAATTGAAAACCATCAGCGTGTTATCTACCGCTCCGTATGACTATTGTTCCATCAGTGTCAAGACACTTATCTGCAGTATCAAGTTTTTCAGTCCAAATGTAGCTGCTTGTCTTCAAGTGAAGAGAAAAACAGACAGCAAACACAACTACAACAGAATACCTATTTTTTTTTTCTCTCTCTAAATTCCAGCACCTGAATGGAATCAGTTTGACTTCTCCATAATGGCAATATATGGAAGAGAGTTTGTCTCAAGGTTTTAAAAGTAAAATAGATGCATGCTGACAGGGCAAATTTTAAAATAATTCTTCAAAAGATAAACATATAAGTGTACTTGCAGAAACCAGAAAAAGTCACGTGAGGAAGAAAACTCTGTAAAGGCACTAGATAAATTAGCATAATAAATGTAATTGTTCGGAGGTTTAATGCTTCTCATTCAGTATCAGGCAGCCTTCCATATTTCCCCATGTAAAGGGGGAATCAGGATTCCAGGAATGCTACAGGACTTTCCACCTGATCTTATTCTCATCTCCCTCAGTACTGTGCTTCTGGCTGGTCTTCCCTGGAAATACAAATGCAATCATTGCTTCTGGGGGAATGATTCATCTCTCATCTTTCTATTCTGTCACCTCCTTACAGCTGTTGATATTTCAGCTACAGCTCAACAAGGCAAAAATGAAAGCCCTGACCTTCCCACCCAAGTTAACTCTTTTCCCAGTCATGCAAGGCAATAGTACTCTGCTCCCTGTCACTCAGGCTCATCGCTTGCATGTCACAGTCAACTCTTTCCCTCCCATCCAATGCCTGGTTAAACATTCATTATTATTCTTGCTGTCTTTCAGGTTGGGCTTTCCTATCCATCCATGCAACAAGTTTACACAACCACTATTCTTATCACAATGCATTTATATTACTGTAATATGCTCAACATGGCTTAGAGAAACACTGCCTTACTTCACTTTTACATTTAAAATGCATCAGTAAACACCACATTCCCCATTTACTGTTTGGATCATTATCAAAGTGGTTTTTTCCACAACCCTTCATGACATCTCTTGTTGAAAAACTGGTGCAACACACAAGTTCAAATGTGCAGTACTTGTTATTCAAAGCCAATATTAGAATATTGCTTATAACACTACAGAGCAAATCTTCACCAACTCGCTTGTTAATATAATATTTCCAGTTAGTCCTTTTTCCCCACCACGTATTGCTATTCATACTAGGGGAGCATGCCCTATACACATTTGCAAGCCAGTTCATCAACCAGTCCTCCAACTTCATTGACAACTCTCCTTGTGCTTCCTGTTATTTGTCACTATCTTAAATGTAATCTCTTTTTAACAATAAATTAATTTTAGATGCAAGTGTTTATAGTGCAAACACAGAAGTTGTAGTCAAGGCATAACAATCTTCACTGGTCCCAGCTGCTGCTAAGCCAACTACCAAATCACCATTGCCACACACACAAAGTAAATAGTGTAAGTTACTGCATTCAAAGATGAGAAAGTACCAGAAATTAAGACTGATGGGCAAACTTCATACATCACACACTAGACTAGGCATGTGACAAGAAAAATATGGGGTTGGAGGAGAAAAAAAATATAGGCTATTCTGAAATAGAAGTATGTCTGTAAGGAACAAGGACAAAGATAAGAATGAAAGCAGGCAGACCAAAAGAGCAAGTCTTTATGACAAAAGGGAAGTGTCAAGAAAAAAACGCATAAGATAGCAGCTGCACAGAGAAAGTCGAGACAAGCAGTTGCTCCATGTTTCCAGGAAATCTCCACTTTTGTGGGATCTTCACAGACAAGTGATTTTAAGCCAAACCTCTGTTTAACAGTGACAGGAGCCAAGAATAGAAATGCAAAGAAAGGAAGACTAAACCTGTGATAAAAAAATTTGAAGTTGAAAGGCCCACAAGGTGAACGGATGATCAGATGGGAGATAAGCTGCACAGAAAGACAAAATAGCTCTGATCTGTTCAAAATCAAAACAGGAATCTTTCAAATAATTAATTGATAAATCAGGTTTTGGTTTGGAGAAATGGACAGAGGGAGATTTTAAGGTCCAAATTGAGTTATAAAGAAGTAGTTATCCTGAAGAATGCTAAAATAGATTGGAACACTGATTTTTATCCACTCATATTGCTAGCTTCATTAACTTCTAGGTAACTTATGACCTCTGTAATTAATATTTCAACTGTAGTCTTTCATCAACAGAAATACAATAGAAATACACAGAAATTATGCTAGCAATGTCAGTCATTATCTTAATTAAAATTTATTTAATCAACAAGTCTCTCCTTTCCATGTAAGAACAAAAACCCTCTGACTACCAAACTAAAATTTAAAACACATCTTCATACATTTAAAAGTTTATTTATAATCCAAATTCCTAAATGTAACATAAAAGACCTGACCCATAGATAATATTGAACTATTTTTAAATGTGATAGTAACTAAGTGAGATACAAAAGTTTTTGAAAACAGACAATCTTCTTACTTAAAACTACATCTGTTAAATGTATTCTTTATTTTCAAGCCTTATTCATCATTTCCTAGAACTTACTGATAATTGTCTTCTCTAAAAATATCCAAAAATCTTTTGCAACAAATGCTGAACGAAATGCTGCATATCCCTTCTGAAGAAAGCTCTCACAGTACAATTAGAAATGTCAGTCTGAAAATGTCAAAATATCTCAAAAATAAACCATTTGAAATTCCAGAAATTTAAGAGTTTTCAGGCCAGCATGCTGAAACATTCAAGTCAACAGAAAATGACACACTGTCTATGGTGAAGCTTTTCAGTTTGATCCCCCTATCCTGTCCTAACAGAGCCACCCAAATTGTTTTTCTTGGTACACAGTTAGCTGACTAATGGATTATCAGATAAATTTCAGGCAAATGAAAAACTCCATCACTTGGTGACAGAAGGTGTGTTCCTCCAGTGCTCGCCTACAGGAGTATACAGAGATGCAGTCTGAGCTATCAGGGCATAAAGGAAATTGTTTCATGGAGCTGGTTTAAAACAGCACATTTTGAGTCAGCTCAGCATAGCAAAAGATTATACTCTGAGTAAAAGTGAAGCCTTTCCCTCTGTGTTCTTGACAGGCAAGTATCAGGCTTTACCAGCAAGTGATCCCAGAAACTTCATCCTAGTCTGTACAAACTACAGGAATATTTTGGCTTTTATGTATGAAAGAGATTACTCCTTTTCAGATGCTCAGGTCTAAACATTACTTTTTTCCAGAGCTGAGTCTGTAGATTCAGCTCTGTGGGCTTTTTACTCAGGATATCAGTTTTATTTGTCCCCCTAGAAGCTCTGGTATAGCCAACCACTCCTGTCTACAAGTATTTGCATGATTAGGATATAGGGCTTGGGCTGGAAGCGAGGAGACACCTACGTGAATTCCAGTCTGCATCAAGAATGAGTGTTTCTCCCCACCTGCCCCCTCAACACCCTCCCTCCCTCAGATACATCTTCCTCCTTCCAGCATTCAAACCATTTCTAACTTACCATTTAGGCTGACCACCTTCGCAAGCCTGACATCAGCTCAGAATTTGCATTTATGTTTTCTGAGGACTGAACAAGCGTTCAAAATGTTTCAAATTTAACCCATTATATTGGGCAAAATCACTGGTGAGAAGACACTTGTGGCATGATAAACGGAGTCAAGACACTGCCACGGCCACTACTTAAGCCCTAGCTGCTCTGTTATGCCACAAGCGGTACAGGCCAGGGGTTCCTGGTGAGTCCAAGGGAGCTGTCTGCACATCTGTTCTTGTACTGAGCAAGAATATTTAAAAGATAACATTTCATGTTTCAGTAATCCCCATACCAAATACTCTTTATGGGCAATCATCTTAAACTATTCTCACTGCAAGCCTTTCTTCACCTGAAGAATTGAGCTAGTGAGGCTTCTGCTAATTTGTTAGCTGTTGGAAAAACCCATTAGTCACCCATCAGAAATTACTATGTCCTACAGGACACTAAGCAACATATTGTAAAAAGTAATGAAGAGGTCACGTATCTGTTCTGTCTGGCATCTTTCTGAGCCAGCTTGCTCCCAAAGCCTTGCATCTGCCACATGTACCACACTTAGTAATTAAACTTTCTAGAGTTCTGCTTTTTTTTCTTTGTAAAAAACCCATCACACACCATACACAGAAAGTCCTTCATATTTTCAGGACAACTCTGGTTTTGATCTTGCTTCCAGAGAAGACGGACCCAGTGTATTGCTTAAATTCCTTGGAGACACACGTCAAAGGAAAAAGATTTGACACACTCTACAGCTGCTTCTGTCTAAACAAGAGCAGTGTGGTCTCCTGAAAACATAAGGGGACAGCAACTGGCCTGGAGCAGTCTTGTTCATCTGCAAGCTGGTCTAAACCCCTGCCATTTTTTCTACTCCACCCTGATACTACCACATATCAACCTTGCCATCCCTATTCTTCATACTTGAAGTATCAGGACAGCTAAAACATTGACCAGCTACACCAAGTATCTGCTGAGATTCATGTAATTTACTTAAAGAAATGGAGTTCTTAGCTGAAGAGAAGCCATAAGCAACATCACAAAACGATGATGCTGACAACTATATTTTTTCTTATCGTAAAATGTGATGATTAATCTCTCGTTGTGATTTCTACCTCTGTACTTTTGTGTGCATGAATTTACTGTAAATTTTGAGTTCAAAAAATTTCAAAATTTACATTAGGGTATAAATACAATTTTCAGTTCAAGTTAATTAATTATTATCCTCAATTTTACCTGCAAGTAGAGCAGGGAAAATTCAGCAATGAACAAACTTTTGTAGTCAAATGCTAGGAAAGGATGAATAAAAACAGGAAACGACTGACACAAAAGTAAACCACAGAGATGTAACCTCTCTTGTAAACAGTTTCCATCCACTATGTCTTAACAGAAAGCTATTTCCAGAAGCAGTCTGCTCTAAAAAACACTGAATGCTAGAGCTAGGCATATCTTAACGAAAAATGTGTCCAAGTTTCCTGAATATTAGTAGATTAATGTGGACATTCAGCAATTTCTTTAAAGAAGAGTTGAATACTATTTAGGAGAAAAAGTATCTGAATTTATACACATGAGAAAAATCCATTTTCTAATTAGAGACTACTGAGTCTCTACTCCAACATTTTGACATGTCTTTGTTAAGCTTAGCTCCAGGTTAGAACTATTTTATGTACTGAATTTAGGGGAGCACTGAGAGCTAGCTGGATCCTTTGAACAGGATTATTTAGGTCCTTGAAAGGGGAATAGATACAGGCTTGATGTCAGTGAACACCAGTTGTCTTCACAAGCAATTGAGTCTTGGTGGCGCTTCTTTCAGTTGCTGCACAGCTTGGTCATCTCTTGCTGTGTTATAAAAGACTAAATCCCCCAGACATGACAGATCAAGACTTGGGAAGAGTTTCAGATTATGTAGACCAGTGCACACATACATGTGTGTTCCCAACATGAACTGAAAACTACTCATCACTAACGCTGAACTCCCAGAACCCTGCTCACAGATTATCTCTAGAAAGGGATGACAATGACTCAACTCCTTACACACTGCAAATTATCTGCTATTATGAATTACTCATTCAGGCTCTAAACACCGTATTTAAATGTGCGAAATTTATCACTTCCTTGTTAGTGAAGGGCACATATTTACATTTTTCTTTGAAGGGTGGTAAAGCAGTTTATGCCACTCCTCCTATGAGAGGAAACTGGAAATTGGTATAGACTCCTGGTTATATTTTTTTTTTCTAGTTACTGCTATTTGCCAAAGAGTTTTTTTATCAGAATGTATAAAAACTATATCTCAATTCTTTCAGTGTCATGCCCATGCCAACAGAGGAAAATCACCCTGCTCTCTTCCAACAATTAGTTATTCCCCAGATAACAATTAATGTTCAAGCAATAAACTCATAAGTGTGGATGAAGATAAAATGAATTTATAATCATCACAGCTGGAACAGAAAGATGTACCTTCATTAAACGTTCTGTTTAATATGCTGTAATGTACGATTTAAGTGATGACAGAGCCTATTTCTGTACAAAGCACAAATACAGAACAGGCACTGGCATACACTGGGGTCTCATATAGCCTATATGCCACACAGACCCTTCCTGGATGCATCTTGTATGCTGGAAGGCATTAAGGTCATTTAATTTATGCTTAATAGAGATACATAGCAGTGTAACTGCCTAAAACCGAGACACTTCCTTTAAATTACATTACCTTCCTTAATACAGAGGAGTGCCCTTAAGAAATGTCCGAGAGGCCATACAGAGACAACCATTCACGCACCCTGAACCCAGGATCACATCCAGGCACAGCAAAATCCCTCCTGCTTCACTGTAAAGAACACTGCTAGCTTTCGTCATCCATCCTTATGCATCAACTCATGTTAAAACATGGAAAGCTTCATACAATAGAAGCAAACCCGAGCTGAACCATCATCAAATGTTTTAACATTTGTAGTAACAATTAAACACAATCTGTATTACCAAAAGCACAAGCAGCAAACATCCCCCAAACACTGGACTTTTATGGCCTCCCATTGGATTAAGACATCTGTTCGCTTTCAGAATATACAATATATTCGTTTTCTCCCCAGAAAAAAGGGGATGGGGAAGGCCTGATTTATCATACCACACAATGACACTACATATAAATTGCTTTGTATTAAGTAATGCTAACTCTTGTCCACCAGATAACACACTTTACAGTTAACTAACACCTACAAAAAAATTACAATGTCAAGAAAAGTGGAATTAATACAGAATGTCAACCTTTAAACTGCTGAATCCAACCAGATACAATATTTGTTTTGTATTTTTATTAGTGCTTGCCTGATGTTTGGGGTTATTTTCAAGATCTTTACAGCTAGGAATATCCTTCTGAAAGCAAGTAGAAGTAAATCAAGCTGTTATAGAAATATATTCTACTCCAAAGCCCATTAGTTCTGGGGGATGGCGGGGTGGGGTGAGGTGGGGAAGGTTGAGGCTTGTTTGGGTTTCTTATTTTAAAAAACTTATTCTTATGTAGCAAGCCAAAATGACAAATGCATCTTGTTTTTAAAAATGTTTCCCTTCAAAGAAAGACATAAAAAAGCTCAGTCACTATCATAAAACAAGATATGCACCTTCATTATTTCTACTCTCTCAGAATTCTTATATTTTTAATGATTTTTAATAAATAGTGTTAATATACATAATGACATCTAAACTATAGATCACATCTATTGAAACATGTAAAGTAGTAAGTTAAAACAGACTACAATGAAACATGTTATTACCAGAAAATTTCACTGATGCTATTTAAAAGCTGACACAGTTGAAACAGTGAGGCAAAACACAAGTATAATGTGGAAACTTAATTTTGCTGATTTGGGGGTTATAAACTTGTTGGGAAGGGGGTAATACAAATTAGAGAAGTTCATCTCAGTTTCCAAAGGAAATCACATGTGCATACAACAAATGAAACAAGAGATCATAGCGATTAATATGAACTGAGAGTCTTAAGTTATATGCAGTAAGAAGGAATGTTGTTGGGTGCAAAACTTAAATTTCTCAATGAGTACTTATAGAACCATACAACCAGCAGAACTGAAGAAAATAAAAATGAATGTTCTACCGCAAAACCAGCATTTCCAAAATATTGACAGTATTACATGGTAATGCTTGAATTTCTTAATAGAAAAGAAACAGTCTTTGTTACCCTTTTTCCCCAGTATGCAGAACTCTATTAATGTGACAAGACTTAATTTTTTTTTCCAAATTAACCACGGAGGACATTTAGAAGCCACCGAATACTTTCAAGACATCAATAACTTGATGACTTCAGCAATTTTTAGAAAGTTGGTCAGGAGCTAAAGAGATCACCAGAACTGACCCACAGTGCTTTACAACACTGCCTATTGGGCACTCACCAGACTAGATACCAGCACCCAAAACCAGCAAAACAGGATGACATGGGAGCCAGGGAAATAATGGCTGATATATAATTATTTGATTGTTTTCAACTATGTTATCACATAATTAATTATAGCATCTATTTTATTTATGGAACTAGATTGTGTCAATATAGTCTATGGTAAAACATTTGGGTCTACTTGACCTATATCCATATACGGTAAAAGATATTTAGGCATTTGAAATAACATTTAGTCATATGCAATATCAGATATTTAGGGACTCCAGAAGGTGCCTGCAATGATACTGAATGAGCTTTCGACTAAGACAGATGCCTTCAAAGTATAAAATGCTTAAGATGGTATATTCTCAGAAGTAGAAGATACAAGCAGAAAGCAGACATCATTATACATGCATGTAGCTGGCAAATGTGCCTCCCTCAATCTTACGTGACTTGCTGCTTTCATCAATATCCAGAACATGTGACCAGATAGCTTCTGCCAAATCACCTGGGATGCATCAGTAACACAGGCTCAAAAAAAAAAAAAGATTTGCTTCTTTTTAATAAAAGTCTATTTAGGGATTAAAATAATCACATTTTAATATGAACTAGAGACTTGTTCCTATCATGCTTTGATAAGAAATCTTTTCTTGTTCTACAGAAAATGTAGGTAAAGCCTTATTTCCTCCCAAACAACTCTGTAATTAATATAATTTTATTTCACTGAAATTGGTACAAAAGATCACTGCTGAATCAATCCAAGCTTGTGATATTCTGTCTTTAGAAAATTGAGCTGTTGCACATCTTTGATCACGCACAAAGCTATAAATTGATGGCTCTGTGCTTGAACTCAGTTCCCCCACCAAAAAACCCAAACCTCTATTTCCATATTTCTTATTCAGAACATAATAGAAATATCGGCACTTTTGGTAAATGCATCAGGATGTTACCTAAGTGGCATACCAAAAGGAGCCATCAGAAAGGCATATATTTGAGCTGTGTGGGAGAAGGGGGTCTGGTGTCACTTTTATAGTTTGAAATGCAAAAGCAGTTTAAAAAAAGGATTCAATTAGCTCATGCATTTACTGCGAGTAGGAGGTCTCACTGGGGTTGTCAGAGGAAATGATATTTAATCAACATGATGTCAGTCAAGTGCTTGTCAAACCTACTACAATTTTTCAAAATCCAAAATGTTTTATACAATAATTTATGAAAAATTATATGTAGAGATTTGGCCACTTTCAAAGAAATTACAGCATTTGAGCCTTTGAAAAGAGTTTCTGGCAGGAGACACTGTTACTATTTTATTTTAAAAGCCTCCATTTCTACAATACAGAAAAAAAGTTTAATATAATTTCCCCCCCTGCCCCTCAAGAGTATGATGTGGACAATCTACAAGAATATTTAATTACATAATTATGAAATTACACAAGACAAGTATTAATTTAAGCTGTACTATTTTCCAAGTTGCATTACAGCAAGTGTTTCTGAAGAGTGAACAGCCTAATCATCCAGAAATGGACTGCCCCCTTGGAACTGTACTGGGGCATGTGCCTTTTACTCCTGGGGAAATCAAACCTGCTACTGGGCTTGCCCCACATCAGAGGTTAATTAGCTTTACATTAGGCCGTTTTAGCAGCAATTCCTGGTGCACAGAAGGATTAGACTAGGGTTAGACTTAAAAGGCTCTAGAGAGGAGAAAACTAGAAGATACATTATGAACAAGGATGAGAGGAAGCTGCAAAAAGCCAGCTCAGGGCTAACACCAAAATCAGAGTTACAGTTAAGTCTCAAGACTGACTGCTGACCTTGGCTTTGATGTTTGACTAACGTCAGTCTAGCAAACCCTGGATTGCTTGCACACTACTGTGCTGCCCTCCCAACAGATGTCTGCATGCTGAAAATCCCCCAAAAGGGCCAGAGTGAGCACTTGGGAGACAGTAGCGGGCAAAGCTCCACATGAGAGATCTTGTGTGACTTTGTCCAAAGGACTAGGGATTAGGAGCACTAAAGGCTTAGCTGGTACTGACTCCAGAGCTGTGCATCAGTTTACCACCTCCACTTGTACACCTAGGGAATTGTTCTTGGGTAACATAAAAGATTGTTGGGGTTTTTAATGGAAAGGGTCTAAGCAGCAAATTAAGTCAATAGTATTCAATAACTCTTAACTACAGCCTGTTGGAAATGCCAGTTTCATATCATGCAGGGATGTAGGTTAGAAAGGTTGAACTACAGGGAGTGGTGTGGTGGGGCACCACATGCCTGATGATATTAAGGAACTGTGAATGCTACTCCAGGGGACTGAAACCTCTGCATGAGCTGTCCCCAACAAAGAGCAAGTTCACGTCAGATTATGGTCAGGTCACAGAGCAGAGCACATCATGACTTATGCAGGAGTACATATGAAATATGATGGATGAAGCTTCATAAGCATTTGCAAACTCCAGCAGGAGCTCTCAGCATGGATAAAGGATTGCAAGTTCAAAAGGAATTATTCATAAGAGGAATAGACGTTCCTGCAGCAATAGATGAACAAAACATTAGCCCCAAATCAAACAGAAGACATCTAAGTTTGATACACACTGGTTGCCAACTCCCCCCTAATTGAGAAGAGCTTACAGTGACTTAGTGAACTGCATTAGGAGACTAGAGGTAAACTGATATTTAGATAAACAATATTAGTAACACTGCATTGAGGTCCTAGTCAAGGCAAGAGTTTTTTACTTAAAAAGCTGAGTTTGATAAATGCTTGAAATCACTGTGCCCATGAGAATTCTTCCCTGCCTTCCAGTAAGCTCAGGTTATAAAAGATGTGTTTGAGAAACATAGTTTCATTTTTCTTTGCTTTGGAGAACAACATTCTGGATATAGACTTTTGAAATCACTGGTTTGTTTTGCAGCTACTGCCAGAATCATCCAAGGAATGAAGACAGTTTCCTTGAGTCATATTGAGCTACAAATTGCTATTAAGGCAGCATGTCTTTCTGCAAAGCACAATTCAGAATTATAGACCTATATTGTATACATACATTCAAAAAAACATTCTAACAATGCATCTAAACTTGTAGCAATACCTAACAAAAACACAGCTTTGTTATTCGGAAAGAAAACTGCACCTGATCAGTAACCTGGCTCACAGCCATCTCCAGTATTGATATAGACCGAGGGATGACTGCATTGAGAGCCACCCTGCTGAGAAGGAATGGGGATGCTGGGGAACAAAAAGAAATTGGACGCAGGCCAGCAACATGCACTCGCAGGCCAGAAAGCCCATCTTATCCTGGGCTGCATAAAAAGTAGTGTGGCCAGCACGTCAAAAGAGGTGGTTCTCCACTCTCATGAGACCCCACCTGTAGTACCACATCCAACTCTGGGGTCCCCAGTACAAGACAGACGAAGACCTGTTGGAGCAGGTCCAGAGGAGGGAGAAAGTTATTAGAGGGCTGGAGCACCTCTCCTGTGAGGACAGACAGAGAGTTGGGGATGTTCAGCCTGGAGAAAGCTCCAAGGAGACCTTATTGCAGTGTTTCAGTGAACAAAGGGGGCTTATAAGAAAGGGAACTTTTACCAAGGCATGGGTTTTGCTTGGTTTGTTATGTGGCTTTTTTTGTTTGTTTGTTTGAGTGGGGTGTTTATTGTTTGTCTCTCACACACACACAGTGAGGGTGGTAAGACACTGGCACAGGTTGCCCAAAGAAGCTGTAGATGCCCCCCTCCCTGGAAGTGTTCAAGGTCATGCTGGATGGGGCTTTGAGCAACCTCATCTAGTGAAATGCCCATGGCCAGCGTGTTGGACTACATGATCTTTAGCAACCCCTTCTGACCCAAATCATTCTATGAGGCATCCAACAGTTCATTGGGATAGCCCTAATTTTCAAGAAAGAAACCAATATCATGGACATTTTTGGTTTTTCTTCTTTCAAATGTTATTAAATCCAAGATATTTTAGATAAATAGTAGATAAAAAGTAGTTTTAGACATGCATGTAGCACTTTATACCATGTAACTAGACAACCAAACACATTCAGCTTCACTCTCAATACTATCAAGAGAAGTACTTGAAAGTTCAGAATATTGAGAGTGCTTTGCTTAGTGTCTTCAAAGGGGACCTCAAAGTGTTTATTACTGTAACAACCTGTCACTGGAGAGCCACTCTTATGCAGCACATGCTATATATAAATATATGTTTTAGTTATAAGTCTGAAAACCATGGATTTCCTGCAAAACAGAAGCATTTGTGGGATAAAAATCATGATTCAAAACCTAAATAGTACCTTTAAATGCCTATTGCTACATTCAATCTCTGCATCTTCAAAAGAGATCTACACAGCACATACCTCCACTGAGATTCACCATGTAAACGGACTTCTGCTCCACATTGATCACAAACCCTGTAGTCCATTCCAGACACAGGATTACAGTTTTATTCAAAGGTTTTTTTCCTTATTGCCAGGTTCCCCCAATATTATCAGAAAGAATGAATGTTTGAATTAGTAATCACCCAAGTTATGCTTTTGCTTCTTTATGGTTGTTTGCCACTGTGTTTCAAATAAGCTCAAATGCAATTTTCAGAATTTAATACAGCCTTTTTTAGCAGTGCAGAAGGTGTGATTACTATTTTTTTTTTCATTTTACTATTCGGTATAAGATGGGCATTCACATTTAATCATATCCATAGATTACCTCAATGAATACAAATGTGTTACATTATCTTTAAATAAATGAATGTCAATATGTTCTAGGGTAACAGAAGTAATTGCATATTGATAACAGTCATTATCATAAGTCATGGTTGCTGGCAGAAAATCCACTTGTATTTTTTAATAAGGTGCAATATTATGGTCTATTTTGAGATGATAGCTTTCTATTTCCCTATATATAATACAGTATCACCTCAATATAGCTGGCAGACCCGGGGAATAGATAAAATTCAGAATGTAAACCTGCAAATTGTAAGATTTTACAGTCTTTTGAAACTAGGGTGGATATTCCAAGTACCTCAGCAAAACTGATATGAGGGAATCATTATCTGTGCCAGGCTGATGTACCTTCCATTCCACTCAGCACAGCAGATAACAGTGACTAGCACATTATCCTGAACTCATACAACCAGATATTTCAGATTTTGCATTGTAGTTTATTGCAGTTTGCAAAGTACTCTGAAAGACACTTGAGAAGGGACATCTCTCCCTTATTTTTAAGAGGCACAAAACTTTAAAGCTAACTCTATTCCGGATGCATCTGCTATGGGAGAGTAAGGAAGTTATAGCACCCAATATCAAGATTGGAGGCTCTCGTTCTGCACTGCTGCTCTACTTTATTGCTTTAAAGTAGTAGAAAGATAAAACTTGATAAAATAGGTAGACAACTGCAGAGTCCTGTGCCATAGACAGAATATTCCTGAGAAAGTCTACATATAAGCTTTGGAAAAAAACCCACCGAACTAACAAAAACTAAACCAAACCAATGTGGGGGACACATCTGGACAGCGATTTTAACATAAGTCACCAGTAGCTGGAGCAGCAAGAGCACAGCAAAGTCAAAAAAAGGGTGACTATCCCCTATTTGTCAGCTGTGAAGCCATAACTGTAAGAGTCTGCCTAGTTTTGAGTCTCCACACTTAAGAAATACTAGCAGTAGAACTCCAGCAGGAGTTCTCAATGGAGACGAAAACAGGGCAGACCTCTAACAGCCCACTGAAGGGGAGGCTGGAGCTCATGAACTGTAGAAAGAGATTGAAGAAACAGGGTTTATTCACCCTGGAGAACAGAAATCTTGTATGAGGTGGATCTTACTGCTGTGCTCAACAGCCTAAATCATGATACAGAGAAGACCTGACTTCTACTCTTCCCCAAGACAGTCAGTGAAAGCACAAGAAGCAACAATCACAGGTTGCAGCACAGGAAATTCCAATTACATACAAGAAAGGGGGAATTTCAGTGGGAGTAGATAGGCACTAGCATCACCTGCCCAGAGAGGAAGTGTCCCTCTGAAGATTTTCAAAACTCAACTGGACAAAACCTGGATGTACAGGGCCTGACTAGAGTTAGTTTTCTTCATAGCAGCTCATATGGTGACGTGGTTTAGATTCTTGACCAAAACAGTACCAATAACACAGTAATGTTGTAGCTTTTGCTGAACAGCGTTTGCACAGCATTGAGGCCTTCTGTTTCTCACTCAGTCTCATCAGTGGACTGAGATTGGAGGGTGTGCAGTAGGCTGGGAGGGGACACAACCAGGCAGATGACTAACTAAATAGATATTCCATATTATATAACATCATGGTCAGCAATAAGAGAGAAACGAGGGGGTTTTAGGAGGGTTAGTCATCTTTTGCTCAGAAACTGGCTGGGCATCAGCCTAACCACGAGAAGTAGCAAGGGATTGCCTCTGAACCACTTGTTTTATTCTCCCCTATTATTCCACTTACCAAACAATTTTATTCAATCTTGACACAC
This sequence comes from Athene noctua, assembly GCF_965140245.1. NCBI lineage: Eukaryota > Metazoa > Chordata > Aves > Strigiformes > Strigidae > Athene > Athene noctua. Next base: position 32,997,947 of record NC_134043.1, on the reverse strand, counting down.
ACTCCCCCACCCAAGTCTTCTTGCTTTTATCCTTCCTTTCTCCAAGTATCCCACCAGGGATGAACCAAGCAAGGAAGCAGCTGGTGTGCTTAGCTGACCCACAGGATCAACCCACAATATCTGAGCAGCATGGTCCAAGTCTGAAGCTGGTCCTGCTCTGAGCACAAGCCTGGACTAGATGAGCTCCAGAAACCTCTTTCAATCTAAATGACCCCACAGAGCAACGCACAAGCTTATTTATTCCAAACTTTTCCTGTAGAAATAGCTTGCATTTTGATAACAGCAAGTACTACATGTAAAAGACCATCTGAGTCAGTCCTCTAATAGTCACAGCACACTAGATTGATTTGTGTCAGAGATTCAGGAAAAATACAGGTAATCAGCCTGGCTAGAGCACCGTGCAGTCCCTTGGGAACAGGGCCACCCCAGTCCTGCCACCCACACGCACCAGGCCCACCGCTATCACCATCTCCTGAGAAACAGCCGCATCCAGAGCTGCACGGAGACCCTCGTTTATAATTACTCATAACTTTGCAAGATAAATACACAATAGCATTGCTTTGTGGCACAGTTGTATCACTTTATTGAAGTCCCATGCAGGCAAGAGGAAAGCATCAGCTGTAACTTAACTTAGTCACAGATAGAGAAATAAAATGTTCAGGCACCCAGAGCTGTAGTGGCCAGTGAGCATATTAGTCATAAAAGCTTTCTCCTGAAGTGAGGAGCCTTAGGGGAAAAAGTTTGAGCGTTCTCCTGAACTCCTTTATAACGAAGTGTAATTTATATCTATGTTTGTCACTATGCAATTATTCACTCAAAAACTCAAGCCCAAAACTTTCTATTCAGCATCCAAAGCATCCGATTTTTAAAAAGCCAACTATTTCATAATATTATTAAGAAAAATCGCCCAAGACACTCCTTACAAGCCAGCTGCACTGCCCCCAAGCACCCTGAGGCCTCATCCAGGAGGGACACGCACAGGACCTATCACACACTGTCCCTCAGGGCGAGGCAAACGCTGCCAAGCCCCGTAACGCAACACATCGGCCCTTTGAAGCACCCACAAGCACCGGTTTGTTGTTTGTTTTTTAAAGTTACCTTCACCACAGCCCCAGGCCCGCACACCCCGCGGGCCCAGCAACCAGGCGGTCGCCTAGCAACCCTGTTCTGCGCCGCAGGCGGGGCCGGACCGCAGCTCGGCGCCAGCGGCGGGAGCCCGCGCCCGCCAGGCCCCGCGGGGACGTCGCCGCGGCCGGAGGTGGCTGCGGTGTGCTGCGCAGCGCTCAGCGGACGCCGTCCCCGTGGGCTCTGTCCAGATGCCTGTTAAACCAGGACAGACATAAATATGCAGATGTTGCCACCGTGGCCAGGCTCAGGCCTCACCCAGCTGCTACAGGCACTGGCTGCTGAAGCAGCAACGCCCCACCGGCACAGCGGCGTGCGGGCGGGCAGACACCAAAGGCTCTAACCCTGCGCCTGCAAAGCTGCCCGGCCAACCTTCCCACTCCGGTCAGCAGCGACACAGGGCACTACCACGAGTTAACAGCCACAACAAAGCCCAGACCTGCCTCCGGGTTGAGCTGCTGGTCTTCCTTCAGAGAGGAAACACGCTTCCGTCGTCTTCATACCTACTCCTGTAAAAGCCAGCCCTGAGTGAGAAGAGAGGTGCCGCTGCACCTCAGGTTTTGGAGGCTGGGTGACCACTCCGATTTGCTGCAGCAGCACCTGGGCATTAACATTGTTAATTGGGACCAGCTGGTGGGTGCTGCAGGCCCTGCGAGGTGCTGGCGGGAACACAGCTGGCCCCAGGTGCAAGGGGTAGAAGGGATGTGGTGGGATAACCAACCTTGCTTGAAGGGCTGGGAAGGACTTGGGGGATGTCAGCATTAAGTTTGGGTGCTCCCAGGGTGTTGGCTGTGTAATTGGGGCTCACCTAATGTCCCAGCCGCCTTGCAAAGCACATCAGGGTTAGGCCTTCAAAAGCTGTTCTGTACTGGGGGGATATGAAGGAAAGTCACCCCTTCTGCTGTGCCTTTCTTGGCCTTTACAGAAACAATACACTTCCTGAGAGTACCAGGAATCTTACAAAGCCTCTGGGATTCTCCACGGACCGAAATCTTCCCCAGTTCTGTATGTGAGCTGTGGACAAAACTCTACTCCTCTGTCATTTGTGTTACTGACATCTATCTAAAGATACAGCCTCTGTAAGGGAAGAATGGTCAACAGAAAGATGTCGTTCAGGATTCAGTTGGGACTGACTACATGAACTCAAAAATGGACTTCAGTATTCACATGCTAGGTTTTTTTAATGGTAGAGGTCTGGCAATGTTGGTATTGCAAGTGTAGTATACAGTTGACTTGAAAGTGTGCATGTAAAAATACTGAATTTGTAATACTTTACTGCCTCATGAAAGGCATCTAATTTGGACATGGAACATTTTTGCAGTGAGTAAGCATTTCTATGAATTTCAATATACATAGTTTCCCACAGATTGAATTTTTTATGGAAAGTTGCACATTTCTGAGCTGCAAATACTGTGTATGCTTAGTTAACAGTTTTATGAGCAGCCAAGTTGTGGTTGCTATCAGGTATCATTTTCTGCTGTGTGCTCTTCTTTAACTTCACAGCAAGTGTAAAGGTTGTTCTTAGGAGAAAATCACCTTTCCACTGTGAATTAATCTTTTTTGGTATGCTCCTTATTTCTGGCTTCTGCTGTTCCACTGCTGTCAATATCCAGGTTCTGTACAAGTTGATTGACACATTGAGTGCCCCTTCCTTCTCTCATTTTTAATAATAAAGGATCTACAGACATAGTTATTTGTTCATGCTTTCGTGCATTTTCTGGTGAAGTAATTTTTCATTTTATATGACTACTCTTCTCCAATTTTAATAATTTTTTGCAAATATTCCAGTTACAGTTAAGGCTGAAATAAAGAGCCACATTGTTAAAACTATCCAGTGGGGACCAAAGAAGCCAACACTTAGAACCAGCCTGTCCAGTCCATACAGACTATTTCCTACAATTTTCAGGGTCTTTAAGATTTAAAAGGATTCTCAGTTAACTGTAGCAACTCTGAAATCGAACAAAATTGTCATGAATATTTCAGTGCAGCTCTCTGCTCGATGAAAGCAAGAAGGGGAACAAACTATATTATAATGTGAATTATCCAACTAAAATAAATCCTTATTGAGGGAGAGGGGAGTTAGAAATAGCAATTATGATGAATTTTCAGCGTGGAGGGCTGGTAACTCCGTTACTGAGTGATGTAAATGAGATCATAATTTAGTCCAAGGATCTGTTCTCCAGTTCTAAACTGGTTACCTCCCACTGTGGCAGATGTGAATACATATGGGAGAAAGAACAGAACAGATACATCCAGTGGGTGGACAGGAACAATATACATACTGCTGTATTGTATGTGACCACATAGCAAAGTTAAAATTTTCACTCAGGACATGGACATATGTTTCATGTATGACATATCTTGAATTTTAATAAGCATTACATTTAAAATCTGGTAAAGTGATGTAAAGATATGATAAAGGAAAATCAGAAGTTATATTAGCAGCTCTTCTTTAAATCCACACATTCTGCTATATTAGCTTTACAGCTAATGTTAGCTTTAATATTTTTCTGTATTTGAGCTTGGAGTCCTTTAAATATTCCTAATATGAACTGAAATATTTCTAGTAAGAAATAGACCACAGTGGAACTTTATTATTTCTGTAATTCTGCATCTTTGCCCTGTCTGTGTTCTCACTCTTAATGTCCATAGTATTTTTTGATTTTACAGTGATGACTGTTTCTGTGAAACACATTTTCCAGAATAAGTTAGTGGTGATCACTCATTGCAAGATTTTGTTGATGTTTGTGTCAAATAGTAACAAGATATCTGTACAACAAAAGAGCTGAACATCATGATGGAATATCATCTAGAAAGTTTCTGAATTGTAAAATTGTGTAAATTATGCAAAACTAGGTCTTCCCTGAAGGGTGAGAGACAAGCCTTAAAGTAAGTTGACACAGTTTGTGAAGTGAGAAACAGACCTCATTCTTGTGCAGTTTTTAAAATGTTAGGAAATTCCAAAGAGAAAAGCCTAGTTAAACTAGATAACAGCTCCACAAATCTGAAGTAAACGTTTACTGGGACAATTCCTTCGCTGCTGTGAATGTCCAGCAGCTGGGCAAATGAGAGTCAGCCATGTCTGGTTCAACATTCAATGTGACATGAGTTCCATGAATACTTTCGCCAAGTTTTCCAAGATTTTCACATATCTATCCAAAGCAGAAAATACTTGGTATTCTACACTATTGCAAATGATGTTCTCAAAAGGGATTTGCTGCTGCCATGCAAAAACGCTTTTGATGATGAAAAATGCGTTAGATCAAATTACTCCTTCAAAAGGGGCACAGCCTTGCAGGAAAAGGATGAAGATGTCACATGACACTGGAGGATGTAATTCTTCCCCCTCTCCCCCCAGGTGATATGGGTAGATCTTAGCAGGGAGACGCACCCACTCACCTGCCTGTTGTGTTGTGCACCAGTTTTATTCCTGCTCCGTTAGTGCATGTGACTGGCTGGAAGTAAGAGAGAAGTGGCAGAGCTTTCAAAAGATGGTGGAAATTTTCATCACCGTGACAAGAAAATAGGAAACAAAGGGAGAGGTTAAAGACCTCTTACATCTGTCCTCTCTCTAGAAAAAATGTCTGCTTAGGCCCAAATGCTGTTTTACACAATTTCCAAGAACTAGAGTATACACAGCAGCAATCAGTGATGCAAACTCTTTAACATTCACGAGACTAATATTTGCATGCAGTTTCACCTAGGAGCTTTACATCTTTGACCATTGTGGTCAAGAGTATATAAAGAAACAACAAAAAGTTGATTGCTATCCTGTAGGGAAAATAAAACAGTTAAACCTACTAAACTGCAACTATTCAATTTTGCAATATAACTATATTCCTAGTATTTAGAAAACTGATTCAATGGGAAGTACATCTGGTTTTCTACGAGCCCATCCTTGTAAAGTTTCATAAATTATGTCATTCACTTTATTTTCTGAGTCACTGTGCTGGTTTCGTGGCATATTTGCCATGAAGCAGAAGTTCAGAAGAGTGCTGCAACCTGTCACAAGAGAAAATAAGAAGACTGGAAGAAGGAAAAGGAAGTAAATACTTTAAACATATACAAAGTTGAAGGCCTAAGGGCCTAATTGGTTTCCTGATGTAAGTGTGCAAACAAAAGCCTTCAGTTTAATAGCTTATATGGAACTGTGAGCTACCATTCTGTCACCCACTGCTGAAATGTTGGCCCCTTTTGCTGCACATTTTATTAAAAGAAAGAAGGTATATCTGCGCTCTGGGTGGCCACTGGACAGCTTCCAGGCCTACAGTAAACCATGGCAAATGCTAAACAAAAGACAGCTGAAAACAACCCAAAAGACGAGATTTCATATTTCATCAGAAAGCTCAATAACAGTCTAAATTCAGTGGTGACTCAGAAACAGGGAGGATGCAAAAAGGGAAAAACAAACAGAAAATCTAACTAAATCTAGACCATCTCAGCTCTGTGGAAATGGCACTTTTTCTTTAAATACCTCCAGTCTCTCGTGCACAGGGTAAATTATTTATTGAACCATATCCACTTAGGATTAGTTTATTTGTCAAGACCCAGCACAATAAATTCTTAGCAGTTCTAGATTAATTGTCCATATGTCGTAATGTTGGACTGTTTGGTATCAGCTAATATTTATTTGTTCAGGAGCCTACCAGTACTTTTCAGGGGTGTTAATAACACCTGAATTTAAATAATTAACTTAACCTCTGTATATTATTTATGCAGTCTGAGGGAAAAAATGTAGGACCTCCAAAAGACTATTCATAGCAAGAACTTAGTTTAGGATTTTGGATTGCCTACTGGAATGTCTCTCTTTATTAGTCATATGGTAAACTGAGGGAGACTATTTTTCTAATTTAAACATTTGAATGAGTTGCCAAATGGCAAGAAATATAAATATCCCCATTTTTCTTCTTTTAAATACTTCCCTCAGGATCTCATTTGATCTTGGGGGTGATGTACTATTTTAAAAGTAGCAGGATTAAGCCTTTAGCAAAAAAAGCAAGCAAAATTACAGAAAGAATATGAGAAGGAATAAAAAATGGAGCTGGCAAATAATTTAGCCATTTTTCTATGTTTGCATTTCAACCACTTATTTATATCTAATTAAATCAGGACATTTGGTTTTATTTTCTATCAAGACATTGATTTTTTTCACCTGCCCTCTCTGAAATGATCAATTTGAAACAAATTTTTTAGACTGTCACAAAAACTGTGTATTTCATCCTGAAACCATCTTCCATTTAAAATAGAAGTCAGTGAGGGTAGCTGCAGTGTAAAACAATCCACTTTAAAGATAGAAATTTGTGCCTTTTTAATTCACCTGGTTGAAAAATTCAGAAATGTTTGAACTTACTTGGTTCAAGTGAAAAGTGCTGGTTTGGTTCTTGTCATTTCTGAGATTCAAAAATATCTAAGCCTCACCTCAGGTCTCTTCCAGACCATTTCTTCATTATTTCTTGTAGCTTTTCCAGTTTCTAATTTTCTACCTAGAATTGTATTTTCATTAATAGATGTGACATAAAGTGAAGGTTTAAACAAAGTAAGTGTAGATAGCAAGCACAAATTTTTAACAAGGGTAACTGACCATTCAAACAAGCTCAAATAAACTGTGGAGTATTCATATCTTTATTTTCAAAGCAATGCTGGAAGATGTGTGTTACGAGAATAGTAACAACAACAAAAAAAAACATAATTAGGTTGCCCAGCCTCAATTAGTGTTTGATACTTCTAACACAGAGATATCAGGGTAAACATAGAAGCTTATGCTAAGATGATCCATATCCATAGAAGCCAATCTAAGATGATCGATATGTCTCATCCATCTCTACAGATACGTGATATTTTAAGGTCATCAGAGTAAATGCTTCACTTGAACTGCTGAAGATTACAGTTTGCAATGCAAGATCCAGCATTGACTTCTACATTAGCAAAACACATATATTATTTAAATGTGTGTATATTTACATGTTAAGTGTTATCCACACTACTGTTCCGTAGCTTTAACCTCATGTTTGCAAATCATGACTGGCAGAGTTCAAAATCCCAAAGTCACCAAGAACCATGAAGCCTTGCAGGGCAAGACATTGGCATAGAAAATACCGCAGCACTGTTCCACAAATAATAAACCATGCAAAATAATTTAAATGTTTGACTATATATTTTTGAACTTCTCTAGGGTTTAGATAAAAAGTGGGCCATCTGAACAGAATCTTAGCTGGCATGAAGCCAGATGGTGCCCCAGTTTCCTTAAGGAGACATCAGTGTCTAGTTTGTTGAGTCTGTTCTCATAAGAATAAAAAGAGGACAAATATTAAACCCTATTAAAGTAACCCAAATGTACCCCATAAGTGATAAAGTGGTTGATGAATCAGCATTGTGTTCCTTCCATATGCTAATTTGCAGCATAAATTTCTGTTCACTCCCCTCTTTTCTAACCAGGACTAGTATTCTTTGTGACTGAAGAGAGTGCACAGAGCAGAAGAGTAGTCCTGGAAATTGCAGTTTAATCACTTGCTGACTCAACGACAATTTAGCTAAACAAATGCAGGCTTCAAATTCAGTTATCAATGAGGAAAAATTGTTTTTCTTGAAGAATTATTGAAAGGTCTTGAAGAAATCAGGTATATTCTTACCATGGAAATCCCCCCTTACTTCCATTAAGTGCTTCTCGCTCATCTCTACAGAGAAGATGCTTACATTAGACTAAGGGTTGATGAAATCTCTTTCTGAGAGATATTTTAATTACTTTACATAACATATTTATATTTTCAAATATTAGCCAGTTTCATATAACTAAACTTTTCATAAAACATTCATTGCATTTATATTTATAATAGAGATCAAGAGAAAGTAGGAAGTGGAAAGAAACACAAGAGGTCCATGGAAAGGGAAAAATTTGGCATCAGTCTGATACAAGTAAATGTAAGAAGAATAAAGGTTATTTTAGACATCTGATATCTGGCTCAGAAATGTGTAAAATCAGAAGAGCAAAGCTGCTTTTAAAAGGGCGTACAGTTGTTTCTTTAGACATGAATAACTCCATGTGCAAAACAGTGGTTAACAGGGCATATAATTTAAAAATCCAGCTTCCACAACAGATGGCTTTATTTACCATGTTTAGAAACTTTACATGGGGGAATCTTCCACTGGAAGCACAGTTGTGTGTGCTGCAAAATAATCAGATCTGGGTCAAAAATCAGACTGCCCTAACACTTGGTGCCAATGTTCATGTAAGATTGTCACAATCTGTCCAAAACTGAAAATGATCCAAATAATTAGTCATATTTAGTGTGTGATATTTTCCCTCCTAAAATAATGGTGACTATGTCTCAAGTGGAACATCTGTAAGGGAACAGGTTTCCAGTGTTCCTTTTTTCCCCTTGGTACAGTGTGTGCAGTGTGTCTTTTGTAACACCCTTTCTTGCCATAAAGACCTATAACCATTCAATCTGTCAGCCATATGATAAACTCGGGGAAATACAAAACTGTGTAAAAATCATGATGCGCTGAAGAGTGGCTTGTGAATGGAAACAATGAAGAGCAGCTCTAGGAGACACTAGAAAGAAACACTGTATTACAGCACAGAAAAACACTACTTGATCCTCTTTAAATTTCTTAAATTTAAAGTTTATGGATCCTGAAGGTTTGTTTTTTTCAAATTTGCCTAATATTGAAATTAAGGTCATTGACCAGTTCCAGAGTGTGATTTGCTATTAGCAGTAGTAGGACCAAATATATGTAGTGGTTCAGTCATAAACTTGTCCTAAACTGTATTTTCCTGTTGTGTGCTTCAGAGGAACACATTAGTACAACAAAACTGCACTGGTCTTACTTCTCAGGCAGATCTTCAAACTGTGGAGCCAGAACAGAAAAATGACAAAACTGGTAGATAAAAGCACAGAGAGAATTGGGATGTTCTTCCACATTACTAGTTTCTCAACTAGCAAACAATAATTAACCTAGAACTTTACTAAACAAGAGTTTTATCAGTTCACTAACATAAAAAAATTGTTTAAGTAAAAAAAAAAAAAAAAGTGATACCAGCACTCATATCTAAAGATTCATTGTTATTGTACAAGAAACTGAAAAAAGGCTGCTCAATAGCGTTGCCTGTTTTAAGCTAGAAAAATTGTTATATAGGCATTCACAGAACAGCATAATTAGGATCTTGGAGGTCTTCAGAAAAAGAAATGAGGACAACTTTAAATGCATTTTTTAAGAGTATGTGTATGATACAAGGGCTGGCAGGCTGATTAATGTTCCTTTGGGGTTTGTGGCTTGATTAGCTGTAAATTCTATGTTGCTGTGACAACACTGAGGGCCAGGGTTCTTATTATAATTTGTTTTAAATTGTGGCATTAATTTCTGTGTTTGATTCTTTCATTTTTCTCATACCAAAAGTTTGTTGACTCGCTGATTTTTACACCGTTGACTGTTCAAGCTGTGCCTGAACAAGTCTGGTAGTCTGGTATCTTGGCTCTGTGAAACCAAGAGGCAAACTGACTTTTCAGTGAGAGAAGGATTTCATGTGTTCACAGCAGATGTAAGTTGCCTCGAGGGCACTCTCACGAAAAAAACAGGAGACTATTACAAAGTCTACTGTTTCTAACATGCATATCAATAGGCTGGAAGCTTATCCGGGTTTGAATGTGCTGTGGAGGTATTTTGCAACATACCAATATCAAAAGTCGCTAGTTCAACACTTTCCACAAATTTCCAGAGAAAGATCTAGAAGCCAGAAAAATATATGGGTTAAGTGCAACTTATGTGTCTTTTGATATCAGCCAACTCCTTTGAACTGTTTATTTAGAGAACCTGTCTCTTTACTCCATACTTCAAGCATAACTTCTTGTTAAGAGGCAACTGAAACTCTCTGATGGTGATAGAATTTTGAGATAAGACATTTGATAACAGTTCTAAAACAGAATAGTCCTTTTCTTCTTTAATTTTGGTTAACTATGTATAGCCTAGATTTATTTTGAGGCAGACTTGAGGGCCATCAACAAAAAATAATTTTCTTATGTGGAAATTTTTTTTCTAAAAAGGGGGTCTGTTTCTCAAAGGGCAGACAGCCCAATGGATATTATGGCAAAAATACTTTGTATTTGCCTCCATCAAAATGGTGGATGAAATTGGGAAGGAAGGGGAAGAAAAGAAAGAAGGGGACACTATTTTTTCATGTCTCTAACAATATCATGCTTTTTGATTTTGAAATTTTTCCTGACAGCAATATTGTCTCTTCAAGGATGTGAAGTTACTTAAATTGTTCCTGGATGTGGTATTTCTATTAATACTGCTTGTAAGCTGATTTCCTACGGAGTTTGATTCTGTGTCTTTCGTCGGCCACATCTGCCAGCTGTGTGAAAGCATATGTGCAAGATTAGTGACATTGAGGAAAGGCAATAAACTGACATCACATTAATTCTCTATGGCCAAGCTCTAAGTATGGTGTACGGTGGAGCAGTGACCCTTCTCCTGTCAGTGATCTCTTTGAAGGGCAGGCTGCTAGGCAGCAAGAGCTTAGCACTGCACTTGTAAAGTCTGAAAGAACCTCAGCACATCTGGGTCAGCAATAATAAACTAAGGCACAAGGATGGCACAGATGAGTTGAAATTTCTGTTTTAGGGCTGTGGTAGGAGTTAAAGCACCAGCAAGTAAAATGCGAGTTTAGTTTGTTGAAAGAATTAATAGATATGACTGTGAAAGTAGTCACAGAAAGGAATGTATTCTAACCCTCGTGAAGCCCATTGTTTTTGTTCAAAGCATTAATCAACATCATGTACCAGGCTAGATACTGAACATTGCAACAGTGATATCAAATTTAAACCAGGTCCTAGGAAAAGCAAGAGAGATTGTTTTCATGAGTTCTGTATCAAAAGCAAAAGTCTGCTCTTGATTTGCTGGGTCTTTTTTTGATAATTATTAACAATTAATAAATAAGAGGTTCAGTATTATCTCATTAATAGTTTTTTCAAATGTACATTGGCTTGTGCCATGTACATGCATGGACATAAAAATTCAGTAGATATTTTAGTGACTTAAAATCATTAAGCTAACATCTGAAAGAGTCCTATGGGAGGTGTTTGATGGTTTGAAATGTGCTGATAGTGATGGGTGACAATTTCAGGTGCTGGGCCTTCTAGAGTGAATTATCAGTCTCTCAGAGAAGTCACAGTGAGCAAAAGGTGAGCATGGAAAGTCAGGTTCCCACGGATGAGTTCAGCCCTCCTTCTCTGTGGACTTACAGCTGCCCGTGGGGGAGCAGCAAGTCCTGTCCTACCTGCTGGGGCTTTGGAGAACAGCATGTTGCCTTTCCGTGACCTGGCACTGATCTGGTAGACATCAAAAAGGGCAAATATTTTTAGATTATTTTATGGTTAATTCTACCAGCAACAAACATCTAAGGCAAAAAATCCTGAGTTGGCTGTGTGTTGAATGGATGTGACACCGAACATATCTGCCTGTAATTAGGAAGGTATATACACCGACAGTTGTGGGTTTTTTTTTTACTTTAACACATCATTAACAAGACACAAGCTTTGATTTGAAAGAAAAAGCGAGAAGACAAACTTAAACATTAAAATTGTTTTCAATCATTTAAGATACATAGTTCTCACTCCAGAAGCTTTGATCATGTATAATCCTGTTGAAAGGCTGAATTGTAATCAGCCTCACATACATTATGTTGCAATGCTGTGGCACTAGTGCATGACAGAATTTTATTTTCCATTAGTTCATTCTTTGCTGGAAATATAAACACTCTATATGCTTAATAGTCCAAAAAATGAATGTTATTGCTTTTTAAAATTGCCTGTTAATGAGAATTTTGCTTGCTATTAAAAAATCTGAGTGCCTTAGGACCATCTTTTGAATGCTGACATACCTATTTTCAACACCAACAGTGTCGAACAATCAAAACAAAATCATCTCAGACACTGCTTTTAGTAAAAGCAACTATGTTTTTTAACTGATCAAAATGGATGTTTACAGCATCTGTGGAACCAGGACTGATTTTGAAATGGCTTTTCACTGAACTATGAACAATTTCATATCTAGTCCAGTGCAGCAGTGATGGCTGTGCTAACACATTTGTGGAACAAAGACAGTTATTTTCTAAGGAAAAAGCCCACTGTTCTAAAAAGACTGTTTTTAAGTAGAGAAAAAAAAAGATGTTAGGAAAGGTTGCATTGACCTAAGACATAGAATCCATGCAAATACTCAAGAAAGAGTGAAAGGTCCAAATAGCACTTTGCTTTCTCTTCTGAGCTTGAGCAGGGTCTGATTTTCTGTAGCACCCACAGACCTCAGTTGAAATTAAAGATGTCTGTCCTTTCTAAAAATCAGGACCACACATCTTATCACACACCTGTTGAAACAGCACGTTTGCATTGCCTAACAGCCCATATTGATAGGAGAGAGACTATCAGTGGAAGCAAAACAAAGTGAAGAACGATTGAAAAACTTCCAGCAGATTGTATGCAATGTTAGTGTTGAAACAAAGAGCTTCACTCAACAGTCAGAACTGAGTATAACTGTTAAGCAGGTATTATTTATTTGCAGCGCTGGGCAGCATTGGGGATGGCTCCATCACATCTGCCACATCTGCACTTAGCAATAGCAAGGGCGTCTTGGAAAAGCAGAAGGTCTCTCCTCCTCGTCCTCCCACGCCAGGTCACCTCCACACAGTCACAGTGGAGGAGCTTGGGATGCCACTGGGACATGAGGACACCCAGCTGGCTGCCACCAGAGCTGCCCCTTGTGGGTAGAGGTCTGATCTGGAGAGGCTGGGGCAAGGATCTGCATTACACGGTATCGGTCTGAGGGGTTCAACATTTTGAAAAAAAAAAAACAAAACAAAACAAGAAGAACTCGTTCACAAGAGCAGAAGTCAAAGCATTTGAATAGAGTGGACATGTTCTTGCTACTAGCATTGTCCAGGAAACCCCACCAAGAAATCCCAGCAGGCTGGAGTAAATGCCATGTCGTTTTGCCCACGGTTTAGTTGCACAGAGCATGAGCCAGAAGTTTTCTTAATTTGGCACTAGATGTAGCATTTCATCAGTAACTCTAAGAAAAAAGTTGAAGTACAGAAGTTCCTAGTAACAGGTACAGGTCCATTTTATGCTATACTGGGTCAATAGCTTACAATTTGTTGTTCAGATCATCTAAGCTCCATATACATCTTGTATCCAGGCTTCTCAGATGCCAGTCATCTCCAAGATCAAGACTATCAGAAACAGTTTGCACAGACGGTCTTGCAAACACCAGATCAATCTCAACACCATCAAATTCAAACTTGACAACTGGTACATCCGCATCTTCAACTGCCTTTAGTGTGTACTCCAAGCCGGTAAGATCCAAATGTAAATATTTTGCCACCAACATTAGCTACTGCTGAAGGGGAAAGATTCTTGCTCTCACCAAGTTCTGAAATCCATTCCTTGACTACGTTATTCAGTTTACCAAGAACAACTAGCCTGTGATTCAGCTCTTCCCCATCTTTCAATACCCCAGATGGCTTCATTGCTTCAACTAGCTTCTGAGTATGGATTCAGCCTCGTCTGTCCTTCAGCTCCTGTTTGTTCCAGGGTTAACTTAGACCAGCTTCCAGTTGCTTATCTTGACACTGGCGTCTTCTTAGACACTTGTTTTTTAGGTTCCTGCTATTAGGGATGTACTCAGGAATTTTTCAGACTGTCCAAGGTCTGTCTTATCTTTCCTAGGCAAGGAGTTAAAGGTTTTAAAACATCTTACAAGTGGGTAATGAGTACAGAGGGTAGTTAGAAAAAGTAAAAATGAAATTACATACATTGCAGTAAAATACAGGAAAAAGAAAAGCTAGTAAAACACAAGTGATGGTTAATGTTAAAACTAAATGTCCTACTTTACAGGTCCCTGTACATTAGCAATTTCAAGTATACTTGTAGCAACCTCCCTTCAACATGGTGGTCCGTGTCTGTGGCACACTGGCAGAGCTGTTGGCACTTGCAGAATGAATCATCTACCCAGAAAGGGACCACTCCCAACTGCAGGAGGGGGCTGAACCCTTGCTGGAGTGTGGGAAGGGCTCCTGCAAATCCCAGTCACGCCCAATTTACCTGGTGCTGCCAGCAAAGAGGAGATAATTTGTAAGAGCTTCTGTATACTAACAAGCCACTTAATTAGTAATAACTATGAGTGCAACTGCACACTCCAAAGAAAGAATGGAATTCATACCATTATCAGTTTTACAGAACATTAACTAAATCTGGATTATCCTACCTGCAGTTTTTCAGGCACCGAAAAAAAAAAAAAAAAAAAAAAAGGTTTACTAAATTAATGGTTCTGTTCTCCATCATATTGGGGAAAAGAGATCATATGCACAAGGGCACACTCAAATATAGAGTATGATTAAATAATCTTCATCAGAAATAAACTTTTCATTATATTCAGGTAGGGTACAGAAAAACCAGATCTAAAAATATTTCATTTTCTCTTTCTGAAGTCCTAAGGTAGTGTTCTGAGAGGGAGCTAGAGAGCTATAGACAGCCAGGGGTATTTTTGTAATTATTATGCTTTAATTCTATGTTAAGATGGAAAAACCGAAGTAGGAAGAGAAATTAAATTTAGAAAAGAGGAATTTAGCTCCGCTCAGTTGTAAGTAAAAATATATTCACGTCACAAAACCTTTGATGGCAGCAGGTGTAGTACCTGAGAGAAAGGTGTCTGTGCTGGACAACTTGGAAGGGAAATGATGGGCCGTGTGGGTCTGATCAATGATTTGAGATGACATACTTCCAAAGTGATCACTTCTGTTTCTAGCTGAAGCATCTTAACAGGCAGGTATCTAATACTGGTTTGGCCCATGCAGTGTTACATTTTGTCTCCAGGGCTGTCAATCTGACATGCATCATGACTAACTTAATTGTGATGAGGGAGGCGGAGGGAGAGTGAGAGATAAAGTATCTCCTTCATTTACCACTTGATAATGCATTTTAGTTCTATGGCAGCATATTGGGATACTTTTTTTTCCAACCATTTGCATTTATTTTGTAACAAGTCTTTCTTTTCTTAAATCAATACTGGGAAAAAGAATAGAAATAAAACATTTTTTTAAACTCACTTGTCTTCATTGAAAACAGGCATTCATTGTGAGAAAAAAAATAATTCTGCAGGCAAATGTATCATCTACTTTCCTTCTATGAAAGCCTGCTGAAGGTATTGTACATAGCTAACTAGAGTGCTTACAAGAAAGGAGTATTTTTTTAAAAAAATTTTTTACTCCTGTTCCCATGATGCTGGCTTGGTTGTTTGTCTGAAAGAGGGAGCTAAGAAAGGAAAAGTGATATTAAAGAAAACACCGTTCTCATTATTAGTATTATTATTATTTATACTGAAAACTGAAAATAAATTTAAAATAATGCAGCATAAAACTATGTTGCTGTTTTAAAAAAGCTGCATTTGTAATGATACATCCTGGGTTTTTGCACAGCCAGTGAAGTTCTATATGAACCATCTAATAATGTACATATTGGAGATGTCCAGTTATAACTTAGAAAACCATATATTCCCAGCACACCACTGAGAATAGGGTAAAGAAATACTTTCTTTCATGGTTTAATGTCCAGCATTTCTGCTTGCATGAACTGTGCACTACTGCATTATGTATAATTTTTTTTTTTTTTCTCTACAAGCAATCCCAGCAGAACACACGGGGTGCAAATCTTAACTGTACATAAATAGTCCCAGAAGGGCTTGCTACTGCAGCTGTATTTTCTGATATTCAGAAATACATTCTCATGCTCTTTTGTTAGGTCTCTAATTTCATCATGCACCTAAAAATTATGCGACAAGGAACCAAGCACCTAATGCATTAGGAAACCCATACATGAACATGGAATTAATGGCTCAGCAAGTCAGTAGAAAGGTGTCTAGTTACTAATACTCCATGTGTCATACCAGTATTTCATATCAAGCCATTTGTATCAGGCATGAATTGTAACTTCAGAATAACCTTCTTTACTACACTGCTTAATATTTTGTCCTCAGTACCACAAGGTTAGTTCAAAAACTGAATCAAAAATTAAAACAGTTATCCAAAACAAATATAATTGATCTGTTTTCCTTGCTTAAGCAAAAAGGACATTTTCACACAAAATATTTTGGTTGATCTGGAACAAAACAGACCGCTCTCAAAGTGTAAGATTAGATTTCACAAAATAGCAGGAGGAGAAACCACTACCACCTCTTTCATCATTTGATAGCTCACACCATAAATCTTCAGTCTCATCTCCTACAAGATGTGAAACTACTTGTCTAAATTTCCAGGCATTGTAGCTAAAAGGCACTCTGGGATGAGGATGATGAAGGAACTAGGCGGAAGAAGGGCTCTTAAGCTCTTCTGTAGTAATTGATGAACTTGCTGTGAAGAGTTCAATGCATTTGCCAGGACAAGCGGAACAGATGCTGGCTGGGCTCAGCTGCCAGCTGAGTGAACAGGTTACTGTCCCTGATAGCTGTAACCCTTTGCACGCTGCCAGTGCACACAAGTGGCCCGGTGCCACTGCAAGATGGGGACTCTCCGGCCCCCCATTCTGAAAGCCTGCCTGGTACGTAGCATCCCCCAAAATGCAGAAAGGGCAAAACAATGTCCTGTCAGACATGGGGTGCCTATAGCTTATGACCCTAAGAGGTGTGCTTGAGCTCTGCTCTGAATCCAGCCAAGAATTATTTTCTTTCAGTGGAAAACTGTTGTTTTGTACATTGTATGATTATGACCACAAATTGATGTATGATATAAACTGTAGACATCAAGTAGGGAAGATAAGCCCTGTACAAAAAGAGTTTACAATTACTTTGCTCGTCTGCTATACTGGTGTCTGGAACAAGGATGAAGTACCAAATATAAAAGACTTAGAGTCTGAAAGAATGAGGAGGTATATGTCTCCCCGGTACCTGGCACCCAGTTTCTAAGGGTAAGGAAATGGAAAACTGTCTGATGAATTCTGTCATTTTAACCTGGTTGTCTAATAGCGTCCTGCAGCACTGTAAAGTGGTACAGATGTTAGTAAACTGGAACCTCAAATTAGCAGTATGTACAGTATGAGGAGAGGCTATACAAATTGAAACTATGATGTCTTAAAATGATCTGAGGAGGAAGGCAGTAGTGTAATTATAATACTTAAATTTTGAATAGAATAAATGAGGTCAATTCAAATTGCTATGTTCACAGAAAAAAAAAAAAAAGAAACATTTAATTGTTAATTAAATAAAAAACAAATTCAGATAAGATCTTTCTAAGTACTTTTTCATGTACGGAATTATAGTGAAATAGTAGCCTTACCACAGAAAAAAATTAGTAGCTCATTCAAGAAAGAACTAAAAAGAAAACACACAAATACTAGACTATAGAAAGAACCTGGATGTATTTTTTTTAGATGCTTGAATTACAGCCATTAAAAAAAAAACTTTTCCAGATCTCCTCTGCCCTTGTTTCCATAAATCAATAACATATTTGGGCAGAAATAAGGCTATATTGCACATTTGCCTCAGAAAACATAGGTAAAACATGTCTCCTCAGCCACACAAATCCAGGCTCCCAGTATACCAGGTCTAATACAAGTCTGTGAAAGCTGATGTTTTTTTCAAGCATTCCTGTTTATTTTACATGAATTTGTATAATGCCATTAATGTCCACTTATAAAGGTTTAGAAGCCTAGATATAGTCTTCCGCAGAAGCAATGGCAGTTTCCATGAGAACAGTGTAATTTTCAGTACAGAAGAAAGAACAAATCAGTGCTTTAATAGCAGAGTAGATATTGAGATTAAACGCAGCGAGTTAGCAAAACCCGCTTGGATTTCAAAAGGACAGTGCATGAACTGAGATTTTAAGAGTAGAGTGGACTTTCTCTGACTTCCTTACTGTCCCTGAATCAAGCATCAGAAAACATTCCCTTTGGCTCACATACCCTACTTTGTACATTAACTACCCAACAGAAACATTAAACAAATTCGGCAAATACTAAACCTCAAGCACTGTTTAACAACTGTTCTTCAGCTTTACCTAACACTGGGTCAGCCTCAACCATGCAATTAGGCCATGTAAGAAAAGAAGGGATGCCAATGGCATCTGCTTTACATAACTCGCTTCAGAACTTTCCCAAGGTCAAGAACTTTAGTCAGTCGTACTTCACAGAAGGGACAGTGCTTTTTCTTTCAAGAGTTTGGGTCCTATGGTCCAGACAGGTGATTAATCCCATACTTTAGAATTGCTTCTGTCATTGTTGGCCTTCTATATCGTACCCAAACCTGCTGAAATACAGAGAATTTTCAAAGGACAGCTAACTCCCTAGAGTCCTTCTCTGAAAAGAAGCCCTCTTTCCCAAGATTAGTGATGATATTCTGACATGCGGGATACTTGGCATACACATAGTACCTATATTACTATCAATGCCAAAAGAAAAATTCAAACTATTCATTTGAAAATTAAGTTCTTAAACTTTCCAATTTTCCCTCAGCAATAAAAGCCAAAATGTTCTGCTGCCGGAAGGAGATCAAGAGCAGAATTGTGATTTCTTTATTTTATTCCTCTAAACAATTACTATCTGACAAGTTTTAAAAGTCTTTTCAAACAGAACCTGAATACTCAAAGGCACAGCTGTATTCCTGTGCCAGAGAGCTCTGCTAGGCCATGCCCTTGTATACGACTAACTAGACTTTTTTGGCAGCTCCCATGTCAGCAAAAAGTGAGTATTTCTTCAGTATATGATTGATATCTGGTTCAAAAAGTTTCACCACAGCGTAACTGCTGTAGAGTCTCCATCCTTGGAGATACTCAAGCCATTTGGACATGGTCCTGGGCAGCCAGCTCTAGGTGGCCCTGCTTGAGCAGGGGGGAGGGACAAGATGATATCCAGAGGTCTGTCCCAGCCTCAATCGTTCTGTGATCTGGTAAGGGCCCACAGTATAATGATTAAAGGCTTAATAGGTTCTCGTAGGCTACATGAAGTACTTTCTACTGGAATTTTCCTCTACAGGTTGTATGTTTCTGCATTTATCAGGCCTTAATCTGTGTCTTTCTTCTCCATTTGAATCTCCATTATTACACCTGGACTGCCTGCAAGGCACATTTGGGTTGTATGAATGAAACTATTCAGCAGATAGAGACCATTGCAAATTTAAGATTCCCCATATGGATCTTGGTTCCTTGACTCCTTGAGTGCTAATTTTAAAGATTTTAAAGTAATTACTCTGATGGATATTATTCTGCGAGTTTCTTTGTGATAATTCTTCTCTGTGTGTTTTGCCCTTTATTTACTACATTTTATTGAAAGTTGCTAAGAACAGCAGGAAGCCAAACAAGTATAAAAGTCCAGTGGTACTTTCACATGCAATTACAGGAGCTGATTATCTGACCCTGAAATAGAATTTTTTTCTAGCTCTCCAGAAGAATCAAAAAACCTCCCCTTTGTCTAACAAAGCAACTTGGTGAACAAGGATTTCCAAACATTTGAGATTTGATAAAACATAATCTAAATTAATATAACCATCAACTATGCAAAGTCTGTATCCTGATTCTCTATATGAATACCTGCTAATTAAAGATGAAACATTTATAACATGGCTTTGAGGTAGGCATCAGAAACATATTTTGCTTTTTCAGCAATCCCCCAATAACACATAACGTCTATATTTGCTGTTGTACCTGTCAAATGTGCCGTAGATATGAGCCCCTCACTTAGGTGCAGTGAAGTGTGACCTTTCTGATGTGGTATGGCAGAGCCACCACCAGTTCAACACATCTCGAACAAGTAGCTTTTGAAAAGAGGAAAGTGGACATGCGGGCCAAAAGAAAACCATGCACTAGCAGTGAATCTTTCACAAGGTCAAAAATGTTTCTGTTCAGATGAAACCTGAAACACTGGCACTGTTTTCTTGCCCTGAAATAACTGATTTTATCTAAACCACATTACACAGGCCTACAGGAATTGGAAGGGTGAAAGCAGGAGGCAACTTCAAGGAAAAAAAAAAAAAGTATTTAGAATTTTTAGGGTAGAGTTTATCACTGTTCTACACCATTAATTATACATATCATGCGTTTGATCTGACAGTTTTACAGTTCTTTGTATCTTTAGTGAATCCTTTCCCTGGGAGGGAGGAAAGAGAAATTAAAAATTTGCCAGGGTTAAAACTCAGGAGGAGAACTCCCTTGTCAGGATAATTATTTTTTTAATGTCTATACAATCGCTGATCACAATTTGCAAAGCAAAAATTTGTGTCTAAAACTAGGATCCTAACCTCACACTTCAGAAACTTAAATAAGAAGCTTGATGTAATGCTGAGCAGCTAATAATCCCAGAAATGTCAGAGAACTGCTGAATGCTATGCAGTTTGAAAAAATCAAGCCAGCAAAATGCATATTACATTTTCAGGTTTTCATGAAGATAGAGTTGGTGAAAAGTCTCTTATTAATTGGAGAATAGAGCTGTGGTTATCTTACAAGAGGAAAAGAAAAATGTATAATTTAGATTTAGGTGCTAAAATTGAGGTCTAGAAAAACTTTCTTCCCACCTAACTCTCAACCTAAGTTTTCAAACTTCATCTGTAAAATGGTAATAACAGTTTTTCCTACCATTTCTGCTAAACTCAGGTCTCCAAAGACCCCATTGCTTTACTATGTTTGAGGATTTTATATGCCCAGACACAGCTCCAATGTATACCAGAATAATAAAACACCGTGCTAGGGAACATAGACTGGTGCTAAATGCCTACTTCTTAACAATCAGACCTAATTATCAGAAGAAGAATCCATCTTAGTTCATCATCTCCTTAGCCCTCCCTCTCCCCCTCCCTTCAGTCTGTTGGCTGCTCAGCCCTCAGAGCTGGACATGTAGTTTTCCCCCAGGCAGTACATCATACTGCCTTCTTCCACCTACACAGTAAGTGACATAATGTGGGGTTTGGTGAAAGGGTGACTATGGACTTTGGTTCCTTTGTTTGTTTTAGGACCTTACGACTGAGGAGAATTTAACACAAGGACCTGGCTGAGCACCTTCCTAGTGCATCACAGAAAGGTTCTGTCGCAGTGAGCTTCGAGCTGATTGACTTATGGGAGAGATTTTGGCCGCCTTTAACTCACCTCCCAAACGTATGGTCTATTAATAGGAAGCTTGACAATCAGCAGGCTCGTGCCCTATAACTTTGATTTAAGTATATCTCTCTCGTCTGTGCTCCACCTGTACTGAAGAGCGGTGCGGGAGCTGCTGAGCACCGCTGCCAAGGTCCTGGTTTGAGGAGCACACGAGTTAGCACGGGCAGCAGTCACTCCTAATAAGAGTTTGCACTTCTTCCGTGCACCTTGAAGCCTCGTTTTTTGAAGCATCTAGCATCAACCTGCTGTAGTTGACCCTTGCTGTATTTAACAAGTACCTTTTGTTTCAGCAGTTTCTCTGCTAATCTCACGCTTGTGTGAAATTGTTGTTGACGAGGTGAGACCCTTTGTGGCGCTGACTGCTGCAGAGGACCTGTAGCTTAAATGAAAATGACAGCACTTCAGCAAGGCCTAACGTAAATTCTTTGACAGAATATAGATTCACAGAGAGAAGTAATCCATGCTGCTGTCATAAAACGTTGCTTTTTTCAAATGTCAGTACCATATGGCACCACCGTGAATAGAGCAATTGCTAGCACCATCTACCGGTAAACGCGCTGAAGTGGATCCTTAGAGTGGATCTCAAAAGAGGGAAAAAAAAAAAAAAAAAGTGTATATGATCATCTTTCATATGTGCACTAGTCAGTGCCACACTAATGACAGCTCTCCAGTTGCATTGGTAGGGAAGGAGCCTGCAGAATAAACCTGATGTTTATAAATCCTATTTTTTTCCTCCAGCCCACGGATGATACTTTACTTTTCAGTTCTGCCTTGCAGTAAGAGAAAGCATGGCTGTTCTGCTCTCCGCACCTCTTTTACTGGGAAATGTGCATTAGGATGTAGTGCAACAGGAGAACAGCAAGAGCATCACATCTGAGTGCTAGAAATACCAAGTCCTGACAGAGGACTTGGCTATCTGAGAGGCATTCAGGATAGATGTAGCTGTGTCGACATTACAAAGGAACTGGGAATTATAAAAGATTTTTTTTAAAAAAAGTCTGTTCTGTAGTACTATGATTCACTGTAAGTCTGATCCAAATATTATCAAATAGGAACACCTTATTTTACTCTGTTGGGAATTAAAGCAAGCGTTCGGCAAAGTGTATTGACAGGGATGTTTGATACTTCATTAAAAAAATTCTGATTTAACTGTAAAACTATCTTCCCTCAGAGGGATGGTGGTGTAGTTGACTTAGATATATTAAGTACAGCCTCCTGTTTTTTTTGAGCTTGGACATTGTTTGAGTCAAAAGGAACATGCAGGTAAATAGCATCTTTCAATTAAGAAATCACAGTGTATTCCCCCATTTTTCATTGATACTGATTGAAAGATAATTCTGGGTCTTGGATTAGGGTCTAACATCAGAAGAATTGATTAACACTGTCATATTCAATCAATTTTGGTTGTGTTCTCTGCATAAATCAAGTCCAGAAGAGGTCTTAGCTAAGACATTTAATTCTGATCCTTTCACCTGACAGTAAAAACAGAGCCAGATCGAGATGATTTTATGCTCATTTATAGATTATCACAAGGGATCATAAAGAAATTCACCAACACCTATGTCAGAATCAGGATGACATATTCAGACTCACAATGAGGCAAATCAGGAAATGCAGAAGTCCCAAAGCCCTTGCCCCACATTTCTTCCTAAACAGTGCAAGAGTCATATCCACTCTAACGTACAGGACAAATGACAGCTTGAATCTGGTCTTCTGCCTAAATGTGAAGATATCTGAAAACCAGTCTCTTGAAGAGACTATCTTGTTTGAGGCAGTGGTCAGCAACTTTCAAGCTTCCAGACAATGATGCTGATTCATTACCACTTAAATCTTCACAATTTCCTGCTATCCTTTACCGGATAGAGGGCAGAAACTACAGCTAAATGCCAAAAAGCAGGAACTGGTACAAACATGATGTAACACAGTAAAGTCCCGAGCCAAGATCTGTTGAACCAGCCAAATTGCATCTCAGTGAACTATTTGAAACCATAAAACCATCAGTTCTGAGAAGCTGTACTCTACATCAGTGCCCAACAGAAAACACTGCCAAGAAGTCTTACTATATTTCACTTTAAGTAACCCAGACATTCAGGAAGCTTCCTCAGACAGCATGGACCCCCTCTTAGTATTTCCATCAGCTGAGAGCCCAGCTGTGCTCCCACAATTCATTGCTTTCACTCCTTAAGAGATTATGATACTTTGAAGAAATTTTAACCAAAAAGTGGTGATCCAGACCATGGTTCTGTACAGTCTCAAGAAACAGCCCCTTGAATCGTCATTGTGCTTCATTCAGGGGAGAATTTTCCTTTTCTTCCCTCAGGTGATATGATGTCTGTTGAAGAAACTCAACTTTCAGATGACAGTTGTAACAGCTGCTGGTTCAGGACTTGTGATAAAATGACCACTCAGATCTAAGATCATAAAACTTCCCATTGTTTGTTTTACATGCGAAGCATATATCTGGGTCATTGTCCTAAAACATATATGGACTTCCGACTGCTGAGATCCAAATATCAACAAGATCCAGGCTTAAGTTTGGAGAGTTCACCCGTAAAATAATTTAAACTGCTACAGAGTTTGTGTTGTGAAGTGCATCCACTGCCTGTGCCTTGCGCCCTGCTGTTCCACCAGCCCCTCTTGGTTTGCCAATGGCTCTTGAACCTAGTCCTGACAGCTCTGTAACCAGTTTGTGTTCGGTCAGTGCTTCCACACATGCAGAACAACCTTGCTCCATATATGCCTATGGATCCTTTCACTTACTCCTTTTTCTCTTCACTAAATATTGACAGACCTCTCCTTTCCCAGGCTGCCCTCCCCTAGCATTCACTGGGGGCACTGCCTTTGTTTCAGGCAACAGCCACAGGACTTATAAATGAATTTTCATTTAAAAGAAAATTGTTCAGCTTTGATGAACACATACAACTGACCTGTTTCTTCCCATGCAAGAGGGCAAAAGATCATCTCATAGCAGTTCTGACTGTTCTCAAGTCCTCCAGCAAGTATCTAAGAAACAAGAAAACAAAAGAAATAAAATGGTTTGTTTGACCCTCTCTCCACAAAATCCACCAAAATAATGCAATTTATCCTATATTTTGCAATTTATTTATATCAGAATTACGGTTAGAAACCAAAGGAAATAATTCTGGCTTTTTCTTCTTTTTTCATTTCCTTTTACAATACAACTGAAAACAGTATTATTTCTTGACAACACATGTTACTTTTGCTTCAATCTTTTTGGCTTTTTACATGATCAAGTATTCCAAGTCATGTTGTTTCTCTGCATGAAAAAGCCTACATAGCCCAAATTTTGTATCAGATTTCTTCACTTATCCTTAAAAGCTAACTGGTTTGTTGTTTTTCTCCAAGTCCTACCTTAGGTTTTATTAATCTGTAACTGCAGGAGGAAAGTTTTGTGGTGAAAGTATAGGCATAGTTATAGTCTGGATTCTCTGTCACAATTATGTGACTTCCCATACGTCATATTTCTGGGCCTGATTCTGACCATGTAAATCGTATAAGATGCTGCAGGTATGAGATGTCTCCATTTCCTTCTCATTATTTAATGAAGACAATCAGCACGTCATGCATTTAAGTTCTGTTGGTGCCAACAGCTCCCAGCTGGGTGACAGAACAGAACCAAGCTCTCTGTGCTTGTATCTTCTTTAATAAAGAAAATTGTGAGGCAGTGAAAGCATCTAAATGCTTATAAATACATCAAAATTCAGGTCTCAAAGTCTTCTTTTCTAAGGTGACTTGGTCATTAGATGCCTAGTTACTATACCGCATCAGTAGGACTTACAAACACCTGAGAATTTTATGCAATAACTGTTTCTTCTGTTGCAGCAGTGCAGCGATGTTTATAAATTGCTCCAAGAGACTTAGATGAAAGGACTTGTAAATGTAGAATACATAATTAACTCTCATTAATTCATTTCATAAACTACCTCTATGATCCCCTCCTGATGTCCTCCTTAAATTGCTGTTGCATCTGGATCTGTTTCCAGTTACAGTTGGGATTAGTGTTAGACAAAGTGCAAATTTGAATAACCTGGCTATAAAAGAAAAAGAACAGGCTGTTCACAGGATTTTTATTTGTGTTATTATGTATTTTTGTATATCCTGTAAACATTAATAAGCAAAGAAATGTTGACTATCTGTCTAGCTTCTTTCTGATTAATGAATCTGCTCATTTGAAGGTATGATCATTTTTCCTTTAAACTCTGTTGCCTGAAATATTCATTAATTTTCCAACTAAAAAATTCTTCAATTAACTCTTCTGCATCTTTATTGTTTCTTTAAGCATCCAAAGAGTGCTGGATATTTATCAGAGAAGCAACACCCATTTCAGAAATAGGAAATTCATATTTATTTACTATGAAGTAGAAGTAAGTCGTCTTAAAATTAACTGATTAAGTAAAACCAACAAAAACAGTACCATAGGATTCAAGTATGATTGATTGGTTGCAGCTGCTTTAAAACCATGTGCTTCGAAACATGTTTTTTTCGTCAAGGAAAAAAAAAACAAAACACCAAGATCTTGAGGGTAAGATTATCCCTTATTTGATATAAAAGAAAATAGTTCACTGGATGTAATCAGTTTTTTTAATCTCATTAATGAATAAGTCAAATTAATTTCAGGGAGTTTCTCATAACGTGACACACTCTAGAATGCTATTAATGTTTTGTGCTGTGCATATGGTGCTCTTTTTGAACTACCTATATGCTGTTTGCAGCACTTTAAATGATTACATAGTAGGTATGTGTTTATATATAGTATGTAATCATCTCAAATGCTAGGATTGCAATATGAATAGGTAATAAGAAATTTTTTTTTTTTTTATTACATAGGTCTGAGATTAATTGTTTAAAATTTGGTAAATAAAAA
The DNA here is from genome assembly GCF_965140245.1 of Athene noctua. Taxonomy (NCBI): domain Eukaryota; kingdom Metazoa; phylum Chordata; class Aves; order Strigiformes; family Strigidae; genus Athene; species Athene noctua. Next base: position 32,971,812 of record NC_134043.1, on the reverse strand, counting down.
AGTTAAAAAAACTGAAAATGGGCTGTTACTGTTTAAGGTTAATATATATTTTATGGGTTTCATGTGCATATTATAGCACTTCTTTGGGTTTTTAAAATTTTTTTTATTGAATTTAGTTTATTACTTTATTCATTGATTTCCCATAATAATGTTTGTGCTTACATACTGCCTTTCAGCTGAGGCTCATAAAGTACTTTACAAACATTCATATATTTTTCTCACCATGTTTATTTACATTGCCCTTCTAATGAAACTATCATAGACTACCTGTATATAAATTACACCGAGGTAGCAACAGAAGTAGAAGACAGAACTTGCACCAGAAAAAAAAATAAAAAATTACTGGAATGAAAGTCCAAAATGGTGCATCCTAGGTAGCTGTTCCAACTTCTAGTCTGCTCTCCTCAAAGAGAAGTAGGATTGTGGACTGAGCCAACTATACAGCAATCATGCAGACCTTAGTCTAGTCTGTTTTTAAAACTTTCCCATTATGGAAATTGTCTGGGGAGAGCACAAAATTTATTCTCACACTGAACTACCCGTACTGTTAGACTTTTTCTTAAAGTCTAATCTAAATCAGTTGCTTTGAGTTTAGCTCATTACTTCATGTCTCTCATTCACTTGGACATAGAGAAAATTTATTCCTGATCTTTGCAGCAGCATCTTCTGAATTTGAAGGCAATTACAATGTAGCACCTTTGCCTTCTTTTCTCTTCAGATGAAATAACACTAGTTTATTAAAGCTTCACTAGTACAGCCTTTCTCGTTACCTTACACTTACCTTTCTTCAGTCTGATCCTTTGTGAAGCGTAGTGTTGAAAATGGACACAGGATTTCACCAGGGTGCCTTTGCTTACCCCGCAAGGCATGTTTCTTCTTATGCACCCAATGGGTGCTTATATTTTACACGATAGCTTGACAGTGTTTAAGTACCTCTGCTAGCGATGCTCAATAAGATCCTAGACCTTCCCTTGCAGATCTGATACCCAGCTTATTCTGAACTGGCTCAGCTAGTTACTATTGTACAAGTTCAGCACCTCATATTTGTCCTTATTCAACCTTTCTCAGACCATTCCTCTAAATTATCAAGTTATTTTGAATTTTTTTCTTATTTTTACAAGCCTGAAGGTATTGTCTGCATAGTTACTAAGCATAGCCTTTATTTCATCATCTAAGTTACTGATGAAAATATTGAGTATTACTGCAACCAGAGTACAGGAGATCCTGCTTGATGGTTTGGCGATGAATCATTAGTAATCTCTCTGTGAACAGGGCCTTCCAGACAGTCTTATATCAACCTTAGGGTAGTTTAATTACAGACATGCTTGTCCCAGTTTACTTTTGAAGCTGCCTTGTTATGATTATAAAGGTCAAAGTACACAACACTGGCTACTTCTACTAGAGCTGCTCTATTCTGTCATAGAAAAAAGGTAGTTTGAAACTCAGATAATTTGGTATTGACAGACTTTTGTTGTTTCACACTTTCTTGGGTTCTTTCTGTTTTGGTGTGGGTTGGCGTTTTTTTCCTTAGAAATTATTTGATTGTTTCTTCAGTATTTTTTGGGGGGGAAGGCTGACTGGTCTGTAATTTCCCTGGCCCTCCTTTTTTTTCATTTATAAAGATAAGGATTGCTTTTGCCCTTTTCCAGGGTCTAGGACTTAATAAATCCTCCACACTTTCTCAAAGATAACCTTTAATGACTCCATTTGATCCACCTCATTCTTAGCTTCCCAGTGAAGAGAGACCGAGTCCAGCCAATTTCAAAAATCAAACCTTGTTTAGTTTTTTCTGATGATTTCTTCTCCTGCTGTAGCCCCAAATCCTGCCTTTTTGCCACCAGTAATATGCAGGCTGATCTTCCTACTGACAGTTGGACTCTGATCCGTAAAAAAAAAGTATGGTATGAAGTTCAATAGCTTTCTCAGTGGTACCTATCAATAAAATTGCTATCTAAAACAGTAGACCAGCGTTCTCCATCATCACTGAAATTCTCTGTATTCCTTCCTGGTGCATCTTATTTTGTACCCTAATGAAAAGGCTGACTGCTGCAATAACCAGGATAAACTCCTGCAGAATCCCGCTTGATACATCCTTCTACTTTTTTCTTACATGGTACAATATATCATTATTAAACCACTCTTATCAGCGTAAAGGGCTATCTGTAAGACAAAAATCCTTTGGACGTCTTCATATTCTGTCCAGTTTTTGTATGAGATTGTTACAGAAATATAGATTTGACAGGAGTCTCACAAGCAGTTTCCATAAAGGGTTCTTTAACCACAGGCACTCACCACTTTCATTCTGCTTGACATTTAATAGATTTCACCTACGTGGTTACAATATATATATGGTGGTGATATAACACTTGACATCAGAAGAGTTCAGAGCACTTTCCACATAGAACTTTTTAATAAGGCAAAAGTAAGTAAAGTGACTTTCCTGAGGTCGCCCAGCAAGTTATCGGCTGAGCCAAGAATGCAGTCCAGGCCTCCTGAATCCCAGGCTAGTGCTCCATCATTATGCCATCCAGCCTCCATATTATTAACGCTCAGCCTAAATATATTCCTGTAGCAATTGATTTAATGCCATTAGCTTCGGACAGCTAATCCAAAGCTCCTTTAGTTATCCAGCCTCCGTGGATTTGCTGGAACAAAGAACTTCAGGACTGATCCAGAAAATAACTTTTTCTGGAGGCCTGGCTACCTTTTTTAGTTGAAAACTTCTTTCAAAGGGAAACAATAACCTAATTGTAAATCCACTGAAAATCAAATAGATTACATTTAACTGAATGTGTTTGTGATCAAGCCCACAATGTTTTCCTACATTTCTTTTTCAGACAATAACATTCAATAAAGATGTATGGCAGCAATTAACAGGATGAAGTGAAGATAATGATCACAATACATGAAAAAAGAATTAAGTACAAAATCTTTAGGGTCTTAAAGAGATAATAAGGGTAGGTGGAAGTGGGGGCTGCAGAAAAATTACATTCATCTTCCACCTCTTGGGCACAAGAGCAGATAAAGTTTCTGTGTGAATAATAGACCAGATTAGAACAACAAAAGGGAGATAAAGTATCTCCACATAAAGATATGAAAAGGACTTTGGAGTGCCTAAATCCTTTGGGAATGCCTAGAAGGGTTCAATTCAAAGACCTCTGAAGATTACAGCAAAGTTGGAAAGCTCAAAGAAAGTTACATATTCATTAATCATCTGCAAGAGAAGGTAGAGGAATCGGGACAGTTAGAAAAATATGTGCTAAGAGACAGATCAAGAAAAGGTACAGAAATCTTCATATCAAATAAGCCACGTAGTCTTCTATGCTTTTGACTTTCATAATCCACTGTGTTGAACTAGGAAGAGCAGAAAGCAAATACACTTTTCAATCTAGTATTTTAGATCTGTATATAGATTTTCTTGCTCATCCGGATTTCTCCATGGTAAGTTTCAAGTTGTCGTAGCTTTCAGAAAGCTCTGCTTATGCTCTGCATTCTCCAGGCTTGTATATCAAATAATGGAATAGCCTCTTCTTTCTAGTTATGCTGTATCTCTCTTTCATAGGACATTTGTTTTTCTTGTACAGTTAGCCTTGGTAGTCTTTGAATCAAACCTTACTCTTTATAGTGCTTTTTAATTGCCATTATATAACTATGTCAATTACTAGGTTTTATGTCAATTAAATCTACTGTATCTTTTACAATTTAGAATAACTTATTTTTATTATCTTTGCTCCAATATGGATGTCAGTGTTCTTTACAGCAAATCTAGTAATGTAATAGCTCCTGTTTTCCACAGCTGAATACATTAAGAGAATGACTTGTGCTTCAAATGCTCTAATGTGTACACAGATAAAATATAAAATAAAAACATAAAACAGAAAATCAATGATTCAAAGAGAAAATTTACAAACCATAATAATGTAGAATGGAAAAATAATACTTTATTAGTTCTAAGCAGAAATAGCCCTGAAGAAAAAAAAAAAATTCATCCTACCAAAACTTTCAGCATGTTGATACCAGGTTTATTACAGGGATAGAGACAGGCTGAACATCTGAACTTTATTTTTTGTTCGGATTCAACGTCCACCAACCGTTTGTGATGTCTCTAGCAATTTTTCTGAAGTCTTTTAGAGGAAAAGGATACACAAATCTCTCCCAAAGTTTTTTATAAATATAAAGAGAGAATACATTTATTTTTATTATTTATGTTATTTATTATTTTGTTTATTTATTATACTATTCCTTAGTTTTAGCATGTCCTAATAATGTCAGCCAGGTAAAAGATAAAATGTAAAAAAAGCCCCTAGTCCCAGTTCTGCAAACTTTAAGATTTTTTGTTATTGTTGCAATTCATTTTTAAAATATTTTTCAATAGTTCAGAAACTACATTTTAAAATATTGCTATTCATTTGAATTTTCACAAACATTATAAACCACAAATAAATGATGATACATTGTTCATCCCATTTTCATCAACTGGTTAATGTTAGCATATGAAGTTATGTCTTCCAAGTCTAAAATACTTTTTACCCTATTTACTCCCATATCTGGCATCCTTTTCTCTCATTATCTCCTTCTGTGTGAAGGAAATCTTGAGAAGAAAACCCACCCTATTTTAATTGTGAGCTGAACTCAGCAATCAATCCATCATTCTAGCAACTGATATTTTGTAGTTCTGTCCTGATTGCTGGGTTGCCTACCGAAAATAGCTTTTTTTTAAAAAAAAAAAAAAAAAAAAAAAGCTATTTATAATTTCAAATAGTAACCAAAGCACTTAAAACTTATTTAAGTCTGAACCATACATCTATTGGGGGTTGGAACTAGATGATCTTTAGGTCCCTTCCATCCCAAAGCATTCTATGATTCTATGATCTTTCACCTAAATAGTAACTCTTTTTTATTTGGCCATTACATCATTGATTTAAGTAATTAAAGAATCTTAATTCTGGTTAAGAAAAGCTATGCCACCAGATGATGTTTATGAGGCCAAGCACTGATGCAATAATCAGATCTGTGCAGGTGGATTCTTGTTCCCATACACAGTGTTTTGATGGGCGTGAATGGAAGTTTGATCACTGCTATTTCATTATTTAGAATTACTCAGCGGGTAAACAGGGTGCAATTGTGTTTCAAGCTCTGGGTTGAACCTTTATGAGAATTTTGTGTAACCTAGGAAATTCCTAGCACAATTGACTGTTTCAGTCAGATGTATTCCGCTAATGCATTATGTCATCTGCATTTGAAAAAAAAAAAAAAAAAAATCAATGGTTCAAAGAGAAAGTTTAAGAATCACAATAATGTAGAAAGGGAAAATCATACTTTATCAGTTCTGAGCAGAAATAGTCCTGAACAAAAGGAAAACCATTCAATTTCATCCTACCAAATTTTCAGTGTATTGATATCAGATTTTTACATGGATACAGACTATTGTCCTTTGCATACAGATTCAGTGTCCAGCAAGCATGATGCCTTATATCATCTGAATATATTATATACTCGGAAGAATAACTAGAGCTTTGAAATAGTACATCTTAGAGATGGAATATTTAGAGAAACAGCAGATTTAATTCAAAAAAATTCTCATTATGTTTTGTACAAGAACAGGATAACTACCTATGTATCCAAGCTGAGATTTAAATGTATTTTTATGCAAATAAGCATACATAAACTATATACAAAAATATTTTTTACAAACTGTATGCAAAAATATTTTAAATATACATTTCATGACGAAACAGAAAAGAAAAGCCCATGACTCACAGTTAGACTGTAGGCAGGTTTACATGCAAATCTCTCAAGTCATTCACAGGAGATTTTTATCTGTAGGCAGAAAGCAAACACCTCTTAATACAAATCCCATGTGATTGATATCTCAGTGTCAGAACTCGAGCTCTGAATCTTCAGTAAATTGCTCATCCCACATATAATATGTTACTGTAGATATATATATATATATATATCTGCCATGAACACTGTTCGAATCCACTGCTGCTCATTTTATGTCAGACTGTTTATCACCTACTGGTCTCAAATCACAGGAGCAGTCAAACATCTGCTTCATGCACTCAACTGCCAGGTCTGAACTTTGAGTACTTGAAGACAACCCCTATAAATCTCACACACAGTAATTTGCAGCATTTTATCACAATCCACTAGTCACTGATCACATTGCAGCAGTCCACAGGCCTTCAAACCTTAATCCTTGCGATTTCTACTGGTGCCCCGTCAGCAGCCTAACCCACATCATCACCTGTCTCAGCAGTATGTGGCTACATAAGCATGGCTTATGCCCCATCCAAGAAAACATAAAAATTTTAAGATACCTACTTTTTCCTTCCTAAAACTATATGGTATCTTCTAACTTTCTTCATGTTTCTTAGTTCTCTGTAGTTGTATTTTCTGAATCAGATTCCAATAAAAGTGTCAAATGAAATAGTTATATCGGACTTGACAGTATTATTTCTAACCACTTGTTTTGTTTGCTTTGTCATTTTTCACCCTCAATAATGAGAAGCAAAATCTAGGGAAGGTCACTTTTATTGCCTTTTCAGACAACAGTAGCTCAGCAACAGAGATCAAAACTTAGAAAAACAGCTGCAGATCCTTGCACGCTAAAGTATATTGCCTGTGCTAAATTCTGATTATAGAGGGGGGTGCTCTTTTGTACTGGCTTTGTTCGTGCTGAGTTGCTGTCTTCTCTTAGCCAAGCACAAACCTTGTGGTTTTAACAGTTTTCAGAGTTCATTCTGCCTTTCACCTGAGTAAAAGCCAGGCTTTCTTTCACCCTCCAGGACTGACACTTGTGCAAAAACCTCTGCAAAGACATACATATATACCAGCTTGAGCTGAAAATAGATGGCTGTGAAGTAGGAAAAGCTTTTTGTGTTATAGGTGTGTTTGGACATTTTCATTTTGCGTCAGTCATGCTTCCTCTGTGTGCTAACGTATCTGTAAGTTGTTGGAGAGTTTCAACTGTTCTGTGCTAATGAAAAATTTATATTACAACAGGCTGATGTTTCACATCTAAACTGAGCTGAATCTAGTACTTATAGAGGTAAAAGCATAAAATAATTAGGAAGTATTTATTTTCTTTTGTGAAAGTTTTCTGTGGGTCAGACTTATGAAATAAATGGTTCTGAGAGAATTCAGTGCATCTCCTGAATATATTTTTTTTCAAATATCCTGTCAAACAGCAAGCCACCACATATCTATATATGTCTACACTTTCTACATCCAGGACTGTGTTGTACATAAATCGTTTATTTCTACAAAGCTGTAAGTCGGTAGCATCAGCATTTTGAATTCCACTCATGAAGTTGAAATGATAATGACAAACTCTTTTTATGGAAGTATCTAAAGAACCACTGAAAAGGAAAAAAACTGAAGCTACCTTTCTCCTTTGAAAGTGGCATTTCTAAATGCCATATACCTTTTCAGCAATTGAAAATATAATGATAGTAGAAAGTTTCCTTTATGAATTACCACACCATTTTTTTTCTACTAGAACTTCTTTATCAGGTAAAGCTGCAGAAATATTAGGATTATACTGATTCACAGATCTTTACCATCTTCCGAAAATCGTAACTGCTATATGACCATCATAATTATCGTGGGCCAAAGACAGTGAAAGAATGCATACATGCCAGGAGGACAAAACAGTTGCATTTGATGATATTTGAGGTATACTTGCTATAACAGCCAAGTGGGTGAGGTTTTCTTCTTTAGATGAACTTTCACAAAACACACACTTTTCAATACTAAATCTGGAGCCTATAAATCTGCATGAGAAATCTTAACTCAAAGCATGTATGTTTTCTTAAAAAAAAAAACCTTGAAAATAATTTTGCATATTATTGCTACACTCTTCACTGGCAGCTTCTGATAGCCCAGTAGTAATCTTATTGAACCAGAATTGATTTGTTCGTAAAATCCAGGACAGTCTCACACAGCTAATGGAGCGGCTGATGCTTATTCTAGTACAAACAGAAGCTTTTATGTGGGGCATCATGAAAAGTTTAACTTTATAGTTCATTGAGGTTGAAGAGAAGACAAGAGAACAAGAGAGAAACATTAAAACTTACATAAATTAGAGCAGGTTTTCTCATGTATCAAAGGAGGCAACTTCCTGAGGACTTTCAAATCTGTTTCATAGCATTAGCACTTCATAAATAGTCTTAGAATTCTTTGTTTCCACTTCACTGCAAGATATATCCCTGATGGAGCATCTCCTCAGGTAAATATCACACTGATTTTATCAGTAAGAAGTACCAGCCAAAAAAAGGTTTTGAACTCATCTGTTCCACTGACAGCTGAACAATTTCTTTCATTTTGGAAGGACAAATATTTTACCATGATAGGTGTTTTTAAAGCTAATTCAAGGCCTGATCTCACTATCTGCAAATGTAATACACATTTGCAAACTAAATTATGAAAGCAAAATTCAGTAAATACATCTCCAAGCGCCCGATTCATTATCTGATATTTAGAAACAAAGATTTGTGAAGACAAGTGCAAAGCTGTTGGCAAAACATTAGGTCACATAAAGAAAGTCATTATTCTTCTGAATATTTACTTCTTACCTGACAAGCAAGTCCAAGGACTTAATGCCCAAACGACGTGCCATCTTACTTATAATTGCCAGCATTAACTCCTGTGTTAATACCAAAGTATGTAACATTGTGATAGATTTAAGATCATAATACACATTCATACCTTTTTGGTTAAACAGTAGATTGGAGCATGCAAGGCTATGACATTTGTTATTTTTGACAGAGGTTTGTAAAGGTTTACTATGTGCAGTGAATTAAAATGCAAATCTCCTTAGTATAATAAAGGCATATGTACACAGTGCTGAAAATTTACCCAAAGTATAAAAGTAAGTGATAAATGGTTGCATTCTTAAACTATTCACTGACTTTCACATTTCTAATTTACTATTCTCATCCATGCTATTGCTAGAGGAGTCGTTTATTGAAAGCTCATTTCACAGTGAATACCAAAACTATTATGAAAGGAGGCAATTCCTTGCACTCCTTTGAAAGACAACAGCTTGACACGCTGTGTATACTGCTTGAATTGAAAGATATTTCATTTATCTGTCATAGGAAGGTTGCAACAAAGCTGTCTTAACGTAACACATCTTTTAATCAGAAGTTATAATAATCATGAGATAGAATATTCCTGGTCAGTTTCTAGTGACTGCATTTAATATAAAATGCATCAGTCAGCCATGTCGGAAAAATGAGACTGCAACTGCCATTTGTCTGCAATATCAAATCACCTGGTAATGGAAATAAAAACACAACACATCACAACATGTAGCTGAAGCTTCAGATTGCAGAATAATGGTATGAAATAATAACTGGCATTCAACTTTAGGATAGTTCCAGAAATAGTTAATGCTGCATACTCTAAAGAAATATTAATAGAACAGGCCACTTAAAGATCAGAGCACCTGTGCTTTTTATCAGCATGATTTGGCATTATATACCTGCATATCAGTGAAATCTGTCACCTAAGACTTACTGCTATTTCCTCATATGGAAGCAGTCTTTTTCATTTAATTTAAACTGCAGTTCAAGTCTTAAGGGGGTCATGGTAAAAACCGCTTACCTTTCTACAGATTTATTTCTATGTCCATTTGTAGTTGATATTTTACACTGTTAAATCTCTTCTTTTGCCCTCCTCACCCCATTTTCACTCTCACAACAAGCACAGAACCAGTAGAGCAAAGAGTGTGTGACCAGGTTACTTGTTGCCAGAGCCATCAAACCCATTTACTGTTATCAGAGTAATTATATTATTATCCATGTTAGTTCATTAATGGTGAATGATGCAAAAGGAGAGAATAACTGAGCTAGGCTCTCAGAGCCCCATTTGGATTTCCATGAAGGAAACAAACAGTTCTGTGAACAGGGAAACTACTGAAAGCTGTCAGTGTGGATTTATGCCCTGTTGTTCAACTACCACTTGTCCAAAAGTGCAAGTTCTCATTAAGCTTCCTCAGTGAGAAAAAATTTAAGAGTGTGGATGTTCTGGTGTCTAATAGGAACTGAACCGCCAATAATTTTCATTGAGCATGCAGCGTTTTGGAGGCAACATAAAAGTTACAGAACTATAACATGCCTTACAAATGGCCTTTTCATAGCTGATACTACATAAAATAACTTTACTAATGAAGTATCCACACACTGCAGAGTCCCCTGGTCTTTCAATTTCTTTTTTAAAATAACATCCTCTATATACAAGTCAAATACTTTCACTGGCAGTTGGAAATTTGGAGAAGGCATTTTGAACTTATAAAAGTGTAACTGTATGTAATTACAAATTCAAAATACACCTTGGACAGTCAAATATTCAACAAATTAGTTTAAACGTTTCTTTATATATTTCAATAAATATTAGTTTCCTGAAACTAGTGTACCTGATTTTAATTCTAACACCCTATAAAAGACAGTCCAGCCAAACCTGATGTCTACATGACTTCCCAGTAATTCATGATGACTGATGTAATAACTGATTTTTTTAAAAGCAATTATTATGTTTAAGATACAGGCATACAAAGTTTTTGTAGTGAAGTGGAAGAGCTCATAATCAATTCTTTTCCACGGAAACATGGAGAACATCTGTTCTTCAACAATATATTTTTAAGGAGATAAAAAATCAGGTAGTGCAGTGCCTTGCTGAAAGCTGAACACATATGCATTTTTGCCACCAAAAAAAATGGTCTGATATCAATTATTCAGGAAAATGATCAATAGAATAGCATATTTTCATCAATTCAACTACAAAACTGCAGGATAGACACAAAAAAGATGATGTCCTGGTGATGACTCATTCATTTACAACTTTGAATCACTTTGGACTTTTTGGTGCTAATTTACATAATATAAACACAAAAATATTCTCCACCAGTTACTCAGGCCAAAATGCCTCAGTGTACTTATTCTTGAAATGTACCTCAGAAAGTGAGATTCTTGCTTCCCACAAAGTATTGTGTGGACTCTGATGACGTGGTAAGACCTTTCGTTGACAAATTCATATCCGATACATTGTCATTGTTGGCAGAATGAAAACAATTTCCCAGTGAATTCATGTTAGATCCTTCTATTGTCTTCCTAAGAGTTTAAAAAAAAATGGATAGCATTTTATGTGTTTGAAGTATTATTTCACTGATTTATGAGTATTAATAACAGTAACTTAAAATTTCAAGTTATATATACATGTTTACATATTTTTATGTGCAAAATTTACACACCTACAAGAGCAAATTACTGAAAATTACATACATACACATACATTTTTCCTCCACAGCTAGAACACCAAAATGTAATAAATCCATTTATAATCATCCTCCAAGCACAAGAAAAATTTCCCATAAATGTTGTCATTTGACCTTTTCAGAAAAGGTCACCAAAAGACCATCGATCTCTCATTGGATTTCGATTACACACACTTTGAACCAAGGATCTTTACATTTACTGCTCTCATTTATCACAGAATGTTGATTACAGGAAACAGCCAAATTCTGACATTTCAAAGGTCAGTTTGCAATTTTTAAAAATTCCCCTCCATTATTCATTTTACTGCATGCTCTGTTCCACAAGTAAACCATTAGAAACACGAGTTTTCTTCTTGATCTAAATAATTTATGTCAGAAGCTCAGATTTGAGTGGAATTAAAAAATACGAAAATGAAACACAGCTGATTACACTAGTTATTCATCAGAGGAAAACAGTTCACGGAGGATAGACAGCTCTAAGTTTACATAGATGTAGGGGTGGTTGATTGGGGTTTTTTTGGGGGGGAGGGGGTTGCTGTTGCTGTTGGTTTTACTAATTATACTCTAGATAAAGGTGTGATACCAAATTTGAATACAAGCTGTGTGTATAGTTTTAATTTCCGAATTACCACACTGCCGTGTATAATGTCAGTAGCATTACACCTGCCCAGATTCTCTGAGTTCAAGTTCATGTTTAGGCAACACAGCAAGTATGTCTAGCCAGCTCCTACATTCCGTTTCAACATCTCAGTGAAACATTCTCTTTTTAAAAGCTCATAAAATAAATGGCTTCTCGCATACATTTTAGTCATTTGAACTGTAATAAATGTCATGGATTACACAGGAAAAATAAAGAATTTATCCAAAATCTTAATTTGGTGTTCTATTGCAACAGTAAAGTGAAATAAATTTTGATAGTTCTGAGCATTAACATGATGATCAATTTATTAGGAAAGGGGAACACTCATCTGTGATTTATTTATGTTTTAATGAGACACAAAGGTACTTGCTTCCCTTACCAACAGTAATTCTGGGATCTTTGTATGAAGGTTTTTGTAATCGAGCTTGAAAAACTCACAGATGTACATCTTCATACAGACACTGTTACTGTGATGACCTGTAAAGGATATTAGAATGTAAATTACTTTTTATGTGCTTTATCAACTATCTGATATGTTCAAATGCCATTAAGTACATTTGCAAGATCACCTCCAGGTTTCTTCCCCCTTTCTCCCCACCCCCATTCTACCTGCCCTGGGATTTTTCCACAAAATTATTTGCCCTTTTAATTAACTGGGGATATTTAACTTCAAGAGGACTGATAATTTCTGAAGTGGCAGGTCCCTGGCTCTATAATTACTTCACACTGATGAACCCTGTACAGCTGTTGACCTCAGTGACCCTGTTGGTAAAGTGCTCACTCACATAAGCGGCCCAGACCAAACCTGGTGAGCTCCACTGACTTGCATTAATCATTTATGTGGTTATGCATTTATATGCATCTTGGCAGGTATCAATCTGTTGGAAGAAAACCTATAGGCCTGGAGTAGAAATATGCCATTCTTGAACTTCAAGAGTAACAAAATATGAAACCTAACAAACTGTCTCACAAAATTGTGTTCAGCAATCCTAAAGCATTTTTTGCTGCACATTTTCATAGGTTGAGTTGATCTGCGGTATTACACCTTGACTTTATTTTGAACATATAATTATATACTGAGGTATATTTTGATAGAGACTATATGGGATACCATGGCTTTGCATAACGCAGTGTTGCAGAGTAATGATAAACTTAATCTAGAATAGCGGAATAAATACCAAATAAAATCAGTCTTGTAACTCTGGTATTGCCCCAGGACTGCAATAATAAAGTCCCATTCACTTTGGAATATTTGGTCAGTGCACTTTAAAATGCATAACATAGATATGCTCAGGAGGGGTGTTACAACTTTTTGTGTAGGAAACAATTTCTATATCAACATTTCATACTGGCTGCCATTCCTGAAAGCCATTTTTATATGATTGCACAGGGCAGAGTTGAGGTCCAGACTCTCTAAAATCTCTCAACTGTTTAAATGCCATGGAAGATGGTAAGAACCATGAAGTACCATGACCAAAATGTCTATAAACTGTATTCTGAACATACAGACTCACAGATGCAGGAAAAGGCCTTTGATGTGCCCATGTAACTTGTCTACTACAAAGCATGGAAGAAATCTCCCTGCATTAGTAAATTCTTATTTGTTAAAGATCAAAATGAGAGAAAAAAAATCATGTGCTTTCTATTCCCACAGCCCAGACTTTTTGACCTGTATTTTCTAGAGAGCTATTGCACGTCAGATGACTACTCTTGTTTAAATCAAGAATTGAACTGGTCCCTCAGGTCCTTCAGATTTGAGAAATGAAAAACCACTTTTAAATTACTTCCTCCTCCATCACTTCCATGCTCTGCCCCGATTATGGGCTTTCCTGCTTCGTAATTCAAATGAAAGAAGGAAGGATTCTAAACCACAGCTGGCAGGATATTGTACTCTATTTCATTACTGATTTTAATACAGATTAATAACATTCTCTCATGTTTCGATGGGATGATCACACTTCCTCATGCATCATGAGAAGTGCTTTCTCTAGACTAAATTCCAACTAGTGCTGTATGATCATCCAGGAAGAGATTTTAGGAGTTCTTTTTCTTTTTCTGCATTTGATAGACATACACTAAGTGTACAGCAACATAATAGGGACACCACATGCTATTCTCTCCTCCCATAAACTGTCCCTTGCTTTCTACCTGCACTGAACCATGCAGCCCAGCTCAGCATGCTGAGATGCAGGGGACAGAGAACACAGACATTAGGGAGAAGATTAAAAAGTTAAAAGAAGCTCTATTTTCCACTTGCAGATAACATTTTATCCACACATATTATCCAGGATGTACTTTACATGCAATATTTTCTCAATCCTCATTCAGAAATATTTAGGATTTTGTAGTGTTTGCAATGTGGTGTAGATTGCTGTTAATCTTAACAATATAAAGAAAGTTATGCAAACACTAATAAACTATACCTTTGTTATGGTATACATTTGAGCAACATATCTATTCAGAGCATTACAGCTCTTAAATGTGCATTAGATTGAATAGTCTGGATTTACTAGCAGCACCTTGATACTCTATGAAAAGTTAACTTTGGAATTGAATGGGGCAGCTATATTTTGCCTGAACTAATTTGCCATTTAAAATGTAATTGAGCAACAGAAACATTTCCTACAGCTGTTATTCTAAGGAGAATTACAGATGCAAACTACCTGAAAGGGCTGTTTGATACTCACTGCAGCAGCATAACACAATTCTTTTTACATCCTTTAACTCGGTCCACTTCATAAAGTGAATTAATTTGCACTGTAGGTGTATCAATTGTCTTGCATTGCATTCTACATGAAAACTATTGCTGTTAGCTGAGTAACATTTTCCTCTTGCTGAAATGTACTAAAGCTGGTTTTAAGGTGTTTTCTTTAGCATGTTTGATAGGTACTGGCTTTGATCTCAAATATCTACAGCAGCAGGAGTTCTTTGGAACATCATGCCTCAGAAGATGTATTATAGACTAAAGCTGAACAGACACCTAAGTGTCAGCTATAAAGAAAGGAAAGCATGCAATGTTATAAAAAGGATGAAGTGCTCCAAAAATGTCTGAGCTATCTGATCTCCTTGTTCTGTTTCATATAGTTCCATTTCACCATTATTACAATTAATTGAGTTAGGACAATTTTAAGCCATGTAGGTACTTTCAAGATACACAGCTGTAAGATACAACCAGCTAAAGATGGAACAAAAAATCCCAGTTCTCCAAATAGAAACAGTGTAGGTCTCAGACAAAGTACAGGTCATTACTGGCTGTATAGACCTCAAATCTGAGTTCAGCTAAACAGGGAAATGTCTGGATCTGGACCTAATTTCTGAAAGTCTAACTCACCTCCATTTCCCCCTACTACAGAATCATGCAGTGAAACTAGCTATACTGAAAACTGACTATATGAAAAGACGTATTTTCTTATTCAAAGAATAAGAATGTCCCCCATTTCTCTATTCGAAACAGAATTTCTGATTACTTAGGAAAACCATATTTTATTTTCAAACGGCAGCAAGTACTGCTGAGATAATATCCTCAAGAAGAAGGAATGGGCTAGACTCTTGGGAACACCATTTATTTTTACTATTTTCAAAACCCTTACTGGTCTAATAAGAACCCTGGTTTAAAGTATATATATATATAAATGTAGACACTTCAGTAAGATTTTCTACAATCCATGATGGGCCAAAGCTCTCAGGAAACCTTCATTTCCTGATTCAAGAAAGAATTTGGCCTAATATTATCACAAAGAGGAATTTACCATGAACTATTCAGTATTGTAAAAGTTGCTGGCAGTTTATAAACACATTCTATATATTGTCATTCCAGGGTTGTTTTGTTTTGAAAAAAGGTCTAACTTCTTATAACCGCTCCAAATGATTGTTTTCCTTTTACAATGGCCTTTATTTAAAATAACACAACCAAATATGCCCCAGCAGAGAAGGAAAAAGTTCTCATTTACAAAATTCCTCTTTGTCATAAACTAAATCCTCCTAAGAACTTTCTGATCAGAAATCATATGCTTAAAATCCATTCTTCCTAGCCAGAAGGCCGTATACAATTCTCTAATTACATTTATGCACCACTTCAGGACATGACACACGTATGCAGGAGTGATACTCAGCAAAATTCCTACATGCCACTTGGGCTTAGTTCAAAACTTTATTAATTTGAGAATACGAACTTTTTGGACCAGTTCAATATTTCTGTGTGAATAAGCACTTTTGAGACAGGTACATTCTCCCACACCCCCCACTCTATTTACAGTAGAGAACTCTCATGCATGAGAACTTGCCAACTATCAGTTTAGCCAAGGTATTAGCACTGTTTGTACCAATGAACACCAAGTGTCAGCGTTAGATAAAGTATTTAAGAGATTATTGTGGAGGATAGTCTTTCACAATGCTGAAAGCAGACAGATTAAAAGACTGAGCATATCTTTCAAACTCAACCACTGTGTAACTATGCTTTATCTAGTGTACACTCTCCTTATGTATTTTCTTTTCACAGCTTTTCATCTTGTGCAGAAGACAGAAAAAACTTTGAACCAAAGCATCAAGCTGAGGGCAAAGGTGGTTGAGCTTTGAAAGATGAGAATATTTTGGTTCCAGGGAGGGTAATTCCAAAATTGTCTTTAATGGATCTATGATTTCAGAATTTAAGTCCCTAAGACTCTGGAAGCACCCATGGACTTAATTTGAACTTCAGGGTGGGGCTTGAATGTGTGCTGGAAATTTTTTTGAGAACAGAATCCCTCTGCCCTTCTATTTTTATTAAGCCAGAAACATTGTCACAATTGCTTTTTTTAGTGATCCATAGGAAACTATTCCTTCAATAAAATTGTAAGTTCAAGGCACTAGTAGCCCAAGTGTTAATTCTGCTGACTATTGCTCACTACGTGACTTGATTTCAGCATCTAACCAGTAAAATCACAATTGCTTTGTCACTCAGACAGGGTTTACTTCTGAAAGGCCGAGCTTCATACCCAGCATACCCAGTTTCAGTAGGCTACAAAGAGAAAGATCAGCTTGTGCATTAAGACAAAATTGCTAACAAGCTTCGTAAGTGTTGTGCTTGCAGTCTCTGTTAAGCAAGAGGACAAGAAATAGGAACTCCAACCATAATTATATGGTCATGCAACACAATCCTAAGACTACAAACTTGCAGGCTTGTAGCAGTACCTGTGCTTCACATCTGCCTGTTGATACTGGTGTCATTTTTAAACATGAGCTGTGAAAAATTGCTTCTGTGAAGGAATAGCAGTAGGCCTGAAGTCAGAAGAGTGAGCTAAATTGCCTGGGTTTTATGCATTTTGTATGTTTTTTTCTGAGTGGAGAGCCGTGGTATTTCTTGTGGTTCAGCCTTGTTGAGGCTATATTCAGATAATGAAAACACAGAGGTCTATATTCAGATATCCTAAAAACAAGGTGTCCTGTGCACTTTCATCACGAGGCTTTCTCCAATACAAGGTGTCTCTACACTTTGGTTTTCAATTCTATTAAAGTTTATAATAAACAACCCTCTATAACATCCCCTCACAGTGGGAAGAAAATTACTGAGCTTGGAAGAGCAGTTTTGGGGAGATGGTGTGTGTACTTAAACCAGCTGTGCTGAAACGAGTGTCTCGTACGTTTGCAGCTCTTGACTGTTTCAAGGGTACTCACAGGCTGCAGTACCACTATTTTCCATTTTCACTAAAGTAATTGACACAAGACTAGATTCACGTTGTGCCACTTGCTGTTCTCACAGCCTTTGTTTGAGAAATAAAGACTCAAGAGTACAGTATCTCATTTGTCAGGAAATTGATAGAAAATCAGTGTACTTTCATCTTTTCCCGTATTCTGTAGTTTGACTCTCATTGGTTTTGATTTTTTTTTTTTTTTAAAAGTCTACAAAGATAAGAGAAATGGTAATCAGAAGGAAATAAAGGTTTCACACTATGAAATACCTTGCACATGAATGTATTATAGCCGTCATGACCACAAAGATTGCTCTGGTAGACAGTGGGGAAAAATGAACAAAAGTATTTCTCTCATGTCTAACAATTTCCTCCCTAATCATCTTCCTTAGGGATAGTCTCTTCACCAAAATAGAAACCTTTCTGTTGTCAAGGAATTTCACTCTAAAACCATAGTTTACATGTAATTCTCAGTCTTTATATGCTGTCAAACAAATATAGGAATGTAGTCCATTAACTTTATGAATCAGTAGAAAAATAAAGACCAAGGTGCAATTAACTAACATTTAAAATTAATAGCTAGTATATTTTTAAGCAATTTATGCTTTACTAATTCAAGAAAAAAATAATTGAAATTTATTCAGATTTTATGCTTTGAATGAAGCAAACTGTTGAAGAGCAGAGGAATGTGAGTTGCTCATGGACTGAGACCACACAGGCAAACATTAACCAAAGTAAATGAGAGGTGTTCATTCACATAGAAGAGGGATTCAGGTTGGAAAGATGGGCACGGCCTTAGGACACTGACACTGTTAGAAGCAGAGCTCAGTATGACACTGATGGGACTAAATTCTAACAGTGCGCACATTAGCACTAGCCACAATTTAAACCTCTGTAGGATGGTTGGAGTAGCCAGTGGGCTCATTTATGCATTTGCATTTTAATTGTATTACAGGAATTGTTGTTGACTGCCATGAGACATTTGCTCTTGTGGAATGACAGGATGAAAAAGCAATAAACTGGCAACATTTTTGTTTCCCCTTTTATCTAAAAGGCCCATGAGGGTCTCAAAGATCCAAAGTTGCCATTTTACAGGAGCAGACTAAAAAACCCTACACCAGTTTACCTGAAGTCTGCAAAACTGAATGCATGTCTCCACCTTTTCTAGTCATTCCCATTGCTCGCTGGTCTCTTACTGTAGATATTTTTGGTTTCTTTCTTCACTGGCTCTCAGAATAATCAAGAGTGTATGGCAGCCTCCAAATATTTGCTTTCAAAGTAACCTTGAAGAGGGAAAAAGAAGCACTGACTTTTTATGGACAAAGACACTTTTAAAACTTTCTACAATAATTTGCATTGAGTTTACTCAATCCACTGTCTCTCATGTGATTGACTCATTGTTTCCCATCAGTGAAAATGATTTCCAATATTTTTTAGAAAAAAATACAATGACAGTAGGGCGCAGTCAAACACAATGGCTGTGAATAACTCAATAGACTGAATTACTCTTGCACAATTCTCTTTGCCCTGCAAAATGAGACATTGCAGTACCAATTAGGTTCAGCAAACATTTCATTTAAAGTAAAGAAATGGAAGAATAATGAATTTCTTTGGAGTATGGTGGCAGCATAGGTAACAGTGCAACTAGAAAGAGAGAAATGGTCTGGAAAACTCATTTATGTAAGAAATTGTATCAGGTGAACTTTTATTAGATCTGATCCTGTAAGAGCTATCACTACATGAATTCATAATTCTCGTGAGCAATCCTTCATTTGAATGAGAGCTATTTGCAGCAAATTATTGCACTGGGCATAGTGACTCCCTAGAAAGGGTCAGTAAGAACAGAAATGATAAATACAACAGACAAGTGCTGAGTACTCAGGCCTAGTGAATTTCACAGTGTAGCTATATTAAGTGTTAATTTGCTCCAAAAGGAAATATCTGAATGCTAATGTATTTACCCAAGCCTGTCTCAAGTACTTTTTGGGGGTTTTTATTTTGCACAAAGGTACCCTTAGCAATATATTAGTAAATTGAAGATGTATACATGTATAGTCACATATTTCTAGTTCTTACAGATGTCACAGGACTCTCAAAAAATTATTTCTATTAGGAGCATCGACGTACAGCTTTTCAAGAAAATTTAAGTAGGGAAGGTGATGGAGACGGTAACAAATAGATATGTGCAAGGTTGGCATTGCCAGTCTTTAGCATATGGAAGGTATAGCACAGAGATACAGAAAGAAACAAAGGTGGGTAAACTGTGAAAAAATTAAAAGGAAATGATGAGTTGAAGAAAGGAGATTCAAGAGGTGTGGTAGCAACAAAGAATAATTTGAAACTGATAAAGATTCAAGGGTACAAAATGGATGCCTTGAAGTTACTGGGTAACAACAGCACTCAGTAACAGTGCAACAGAAACCATGCTAGTGAAGACTCCCTTTATGTTCAAGATTGTCAAAATACACCTTTTTGCAGTCATTTTCTTGGGGTTTGTTTAGCATGTTATGTTGCAATGAGCGCAGGTATTTCTTCTGTGATTTCAGTGCAACCTTCAGTAGCCTTCCAGTGAAATTATTTTCTCTTTAAAACAATAGCATCATTCAGCGACTGCACCAACAGTTGAAAACAGTTCACCATACACTGCCAAATCCAAAATGTCATTGTCCATAAGGATGAAACCAACTAACACTGATTTGTTTCTCCAAGAACTTGGTGTTACAACACCCAATAAATGTGCCAGCTTTTTTGAGAAAAATAATTTTCCATTCTTCAAAATAATTGCACATTATAAACTTATCTTTTTCCTAATCAGCTTATATTATTTTTACAATGAATCAGTCATTAATGAATATTTCTTAAAAAACGCATTAAACCTTTGAGCATGTGTTTATAATACAGCACATACAGATAGATAAATACAAATAATATTTGTTCTTTTATTTGTAATTTTTAGATTTCAGAACATTTGGTAATAGAAAACATTAGTGCTGAGGACCTTTCTTCTTGCTTTGCAGCTTGAGGGATGTTTTCATCCTGTTTTGTTCTGGGAAACTGCATAAAACCTTTTTTCCTTTGGCTTTTTGAGGAGAGAGTGAAGGAAGTTTTGCTCCTACAGGCATAAAGGCACTTTTCTATCATGCTTCCAGCATAGAAGTCTTAGTAAGATGAATCTGTTTCATGGAGACACAGTATTGTATTTCCTATATTGATGATTCAGTCTCCTCTCCAAAGATCATGATGGCATTTGCCATTAACCTCTAGTTCGACTGTATGACTGTCAAAATTAAATATCACTAACAGTCTTCCACACCATCCTGGGAATTTATACATACTTGAGAAGCTATTTTCTTTGACTTTACTAAAAGTATCTGCACATCCAGATATCATTTAAGTTGATAAGAGTATTTCTATATATTATATATTCACTCTTTGCTATGTGTCCTTTTTAGCATTCAAATGAAGGTCTAACTGGCAGGTCAGTTATCCTGCACACTTACTCAGACCAGTTTTCTGACTTAAACAGTGGCCATTAGCAAACTATTCATTAAAGGACTAATAACTGGGGCACCATTCCTAAAAGTACCTCCTGCACAAAATTATAACGCTTTTGATAAGAAGATGCTACTGAAATACACAGCCCACAAAAATGGTTGACAAATCTTAGAGTCCAGATGTCTGTGCGTGCTAGACCTGAATACAATCGTTGCATTAGGCTCATGGTTAGGATACCCAGGGACAGCATAAGCTTTGGGGGTAATAGATGAGAAATAAAGTAACTGAATACTAAGACTGGTCAGAAATGTTTTATTTCTTAAAACTGAGGTTCTGAAAAAATATCATGGAAAAATCTGTTTCTACAGAAAATTTTACACTCATCTGAAAACCTGAAACTGCCAAAATAGTTTGCTTTCTTGAACAGTTATCACAAATTATTTTTAGGATTCCCCAGAAAATTTAGGAAACTTTGGATTAATCTTCAGATCTGCCCTCTCAATAAGAGAGCTGATTTACTGGAAATCTGAATATATGTATACACACATACATATATATATATATACACACATACATATATGTATATGTATGTATATCTTATAGCTTCTTGAATCAAAAGGTAGAGTGTTGAATCCTACAATCATACGAACCAGTTAGTGGAATAAGTCATAGACATAAACCCACTGTTTGACTACAATTTCCATTAATAAAACTGTTCCCAATGCAGATGCCAGTGTGAACAGAGTGCTCTGAGCTGTTAATAAATACACTGAGTTAGAAAATGTCTCTATATGAACAATGCATCTGAGCTACCCAGATTAGAGGATTATGTTTCCCACTGCAGCAGTTCATATTATGGTGACACAGAAATGTCAAGGATAACAGAAGTTACTGCTGAGGCATTTGAAAAACTGAAATCAAAACCCATGACTTTAAAACAAAAACAACAAAAAAAAATAAAGATTCACAAATCAAATTAAGCAAGACATTGCAGAAGTAAATAAACCCTGAGTAGAAATTATTCAACTGAACTGAAAAAAAAAGTCATTAAAAGGTCAGGTCTCATACCATTCAGTGTGACACACCAAAAGCAGAGGATTCATTTTCTAACCTGCAGAAAGGGGCATTTAAGATAAATTTAATCAATTTACCTCTTAGTAACTCACAGCTTTCTAGAAGTATACTTACACCTAGGGAAAGTTGCAGAATGTCTCTTTCTGAGAAAACTATTAATCTTGCTTTCAAAAGACTGGAGTTGGGGTGAGGGGGTGTGTCAGAAAGAAGACCCTCATGTAAAGCAAGCCAAATTGCCTAAACACAGAAACATCTTGCTTTGAAAACTTATCGCATTTCCTAAAACTGTGTTCCTATGTGTTTTCATTGTGATTACCATAAAACCAATATTTGTTCCATCTTGCAATTATTTTTAGTAATAACTGGACAATAAATTGCACATTAAATAATCACATCAGCAGTAAAGAAGCCAAGACTGCAAGTATTGGCATTTTACTGCTGCCAGCCACAAAAAATTAAAACATGCAGAAAAAGAAATACAATTACAATGGGGGGAAAAAAAACCAAACAAAAAACAAAAAACAAACAAAACAAACACACAGACAAACTGAAGACAAAGCTCTGTCATTACTTCTAGTTAACTCTTCAATTTCATGTCATACCCTTCTTGCTAGTGCCCTGAAGGATTCTTGTTTCCTATTGCCTCTCCTCTGTGCCTACATCTCCTGACCAACTAACTCCCAGCAATTAACTCCTTCCTTTATATTACATTTTACCTTATGTCTTCTCCTGCTTGCTTTCTTACTCCACCATCACCAACTGCATCAATGTTCTACTTGCATAAGCTACCTGATTGATAACTTCTATCCTCCCTTTCTTTCCAAAATTAGTGTTTATTTAATTTTTTCACTAGTTTAGACCTCATGCCTGTCTAGATCTTTTCTAAGCCTACTACTGCAGTCAGTGCTTTTGCAGTCAGTATGTTTTACCTCGGCTGGCGCAGAGTCTCTGCCCCTCTCTCTCCCAGTGTCCGAGCCAAATGTAGGCACTCCAGGCTGCTCCTTTCCCCTCTGAAACACCTGAAGGTTTTACTGGCTGAAACACAACCTCACCTTCCTGCAGGCTCTGGAAGGGAAAACACTGAGATGTCCTGAAGTTTCCACTCCCAGCAAAGGCAACAAGCTTTTCAACATCAAGTCAAACTGAGAAATCCTCAGACCAGAGGACAGAAAGTAATTTAGTTGAGTCACAAATGCTAGACTTTGTCTACGCTAGGATATAAGGCTTTTAAGGTTGGAAGTGGAGATTATGACAGTGGTCTGTGTTACACCTCTGATAGAAAATGGAACGGGGGGAAATCATTCATTTGCGCTTTAGTATTTGCTCTGTTCTACCTTAACGAGGTGACAACTTTAATTTAATATTGGGATTAGAAAACATATAACAAACTACAAGAATTCCTAGACATTGACATTAAAAAAAAAAAAAATCAGTCTATCCCACAATTTATGGAAACTTCTTTGGTTCAAAAAGGTGGGAATTACTATCTTTTATGAAGTTAATTACAGAGTATAAACAAGATAACTGATGTCTTTGAAATACCATAGCCTGCTCTGAATTTACTAAGTATTTACTTTCAGTTTTCTTAGATCTGCTGTTTCAACAGTTGCTTTTGCATTGTTGAAAATAGGGGGGGGGGTTAAAATGTTTTGCTTGCATTATTATTATTAGGACCATAAGAAATACAAAAACCTTATGAACTCTATAACATGTTATATAAACTATTACTGTTCAATTTAAACTAACATTTGAAAGACTTTGAAAGCCTTTCTTTAATTTTCCTCATACTTCTAACACAAACAACTTCTCTGACTCATCTGTCTTCCCAGTCTCCTATTGTGCTCTTTTTGCTGTGACTCACACACTATCATTCTTTTGCTTCAAATCACAAACAATTCTGCTATGCTAATTCCACACAGACAATAACCACCACATTATTTTCTCTCTTACGACTTTGCATAGTCACAAGGTAGTACCATAACATGACAAAGATTCAAACACCATTGTTCTGTCCTTTGCCTTTTGTAATCTCTTTGCAACTGAATATTCTTTTAATAGTCTCCCTAGTCTTCTATGGCCATAGGATATGGTAGTATTTCCCAGTCAGTTGTAACCAAATGACATGTTTTCTTTGTTTTTTGATTCGTTACAAAGGTCTGATTTCTATTTTACCAGAAAAATCTTGTTTGTGAATTGGCAACAGGGAGTTCTGCCCAGTCGTACCTAATACTGCAGACAGGTTGTTCCTTCACACCTCACTTCTAGCAATGAGACAGTCCCAAGCTGCTACTATCTACTATCCTCAGATAAACCTGTCTTGAGTTTTAGAGTTCACATGTTTATCCTGATAAGGTGGATCTGACACCTTGCTCTGAACACTGTATGCTTAGTGCTTACAAGATAACTCAATACATAGCAACATGACTATTTAGGGGGAAAAAACAAAAACAAAAACAAAAACAAAAAAAACCCAAGACTTGGACAAGAAAATAAAGAGCCTAGATTAAGGATACATTTTTCTGCATTGGCAGTCGCTCAGCCCAGACCACACCAGAGTGGATCTTCCTTTAGCCCAGCAAACGCTGTCTAGGAGAATGGCATTCTACATGATGCCCAGTGTCCCTCTGTACAACACCCCAGAGTCCTTCCACCCTGAGACACAAACAAAGACTCCTTTCTTGAGGAAAATCTGTTCACGTGTCTTTGTGAAGCAGAGCAAGATCCAGAAGGGGAACTTACCTTCAGCATTGCAATATCCTTGGCTTCCTACTGTCTGATGTAAACTACACTCCTGAGTTAGATCACTTTACAAAACTTGGAGAGAAACTGATACCTAAGGATCAAGTCTCAAAAGTCAGTAGACCGAATGAAGACCCATTTAAATTAGGTAATTACAAGACACCAAGCTCCCTTCGCCACCTGAAGAATTCAGATCCTGTTGTTCACCTGGAGGAGTACACCACTATCTCTTAGGATTGCCACCAGCAAACTTTGTCCTGGAGAAAGACCAGTAGCCCAAGGGAGACTTTTCTCATAAGACAGTTTTAATAGGAAAAAAAAGAGAGACAGATCTATCTCTGAACATTTCAGAACCATCTACAGCATCTCCAGGTAACTGTGTATCTTGATTTGAGCTCAGAGGGCAACTGGTACCACACAGCTGCTCATTCCCCCCTTCCCACCCAGTGCTGAGAAGGGTAAAATAAAGCAAAGGCAACACTCACTCCCCCCTTCCCCACCCTACTGCTGGGCAGGAGAAAATAAAACAGAAGTCCCAGGAAATTGATATAAGGACAGGGAAGGATGATCTTATCCATTACAGCACAAGCAAAAGACTCGTTAAGGGAAGAAAAAATGTAAATTTTAATAGAGACACTAACACCACCATATATAACAGAGTAGGACTGTGAGAAGCATTACCACATCCCAAAAACACCTTCCCCACATCCCTCCCTTCTTCCCAAACTCAGCTTTTCTCCCAGTATCTCTACCTCCTCCCACCAAGCAGTGCAGGGGGCAGGGAATGAGGGGTGCAGTCAGTTCCACCACTTCTTCCACCTTGGGCAGGGGGAGCTTCCGGCATTCCTCCCTGTTCCAGCACCATCCCCCCACTAAGAGGAGACAGTCTTCCACAAACCAACTCCAACATGAGTCACTCCCATAGGCATGTGGGTCACACTCACGTGTTGCAACCCTCCCAGCTCCAAACTACAACAACGGAGACTTCTTCGGGCACAGTCACCTGTCCTGGCGTGGGGCCCCCCACAGGCCACAAATCCACAGCTGCTCCCTTGGTGACCTCTATGGGTGGTGGAGAGGGGCGGCCCTGCCCTCTCACCAGGGGGTACAGGGGGGTCTCTGCTCCAGCGTAC
This sequence comes from Athene noctua, assembly GCF_965140245.1. NCBI lineage: Eukaryota > Metazoa > Chordata > Aves > Strigiformes > Strigidae > Athene > Athene noctua. Next base: position 32,945,784 of record NC_134043.1, on the reverse strand, counting down.
CTCGCCCCCTTCCTCCTCCATCCTTACACTGACCTCAGTGTTCATACAGATGGTCTGCTCACAACTCCCACTCTTCCTCCCAGGTTCCCTTCTTAAATACGTTATTGCAGAGGTGTGGCCGCCGTCGCTAATTGGCCTGGCTGTGGTGCAGAGGAAGGTCCAACTTGGAGCCAGCGGAGCTTTGAGAAGCTTCTCACAGGAGCCACTGCTGTAGCCCCTTCCTCTGCTACCAAAAACCCCGCCACACACACACAAACCAGGACATTGTATGAGCCCTAAATCAGAGAGGGATCTGATCCTCTCTTTGGGCAGGACACCCCACACTGGGGGTGTGGGTTAGCCACCAGGCAAAAGGAGGTGTCACCTATTGACCTAAGCCATTTTGGGCTCTTCTTTGTATGAAATAAACTAAGTACTTCTGCATCCAGCTCCAATTCAAAGACCAGCCTTTTGCCTTCCTCTCCCACTAGCATCATGTAAAAGAAAAAAAGCTCTGTGCCTTTTGGTACATGCAAAAGACTGAGATTTGAGGAATTGACAAAGGCATATTTGACTGATTTTTCATATTATGGGGAACCTGGAGAGATACATAAAAATGACATCTGGAGCTCTTCCCTCCATAAGCATTCCTTAAGCATCTGTTAGTGAATCAAATGATTCTATTATAACCATGTTTGCTAGGTGTGATTTTATATTGTCCTGCATTGTTTTATATGTTTGGGGTTTTTTTTAACTTATGCATAACTTAGATTTATTTTGTCACAGTTGTGCTGTCCCTCAGCAAGACCCCAGCAAGACAATGAAGCAATGCTGGACGCTGGTCTCTGTGTGTTAGAAGTTCATATTAACCCATGAATTGAATTGCTTTCTTCTATTCTGCTGAATAAATTAAGTACTTTGTTCCATTCTAAAACCTTATTTTAGAACTTCTTGCAGACATGGCAAATTGCTGTGGGATTTTTGTGGCAGCCTGATTAGACCTCTCTTTCCTCAGTTGCAGCCTTGTACATCAGTGATGTATTTTAACTCTTGTGCATGAAGAGTCACAGCTGGGGGATGTGAGCTGTATGGACCAGATGCCTCTTGGCCTTACTCAGCAAAACGACTACCGACTTCAATGAGATTTTAGCTCAGTTAATGAATGTAAAATGCAACTCTGTATTTTACTATGATTTCCGTTAGGGCCCTGAATACACAGACACTTACACATATACTTAATTTTATGCATATGGACCCTGATTTAGTAAGGTAATTAAGCACATGTTCAACTTAAAATACATGAGTGTTCTCAGTGAAGTCAATGGGACAATTCAAGTGCATAACATTAAGGGAATACATGAGTGTTTCCAAGGTTGCAGCTGATTTTCTTTTCACAGGTAACAGACATGGCAGAGGTAGGCTTTTAGGACCCTCTCTCTGATTGTGCCACTACAACCTATAGATAAAGCAAGAAGGAATTCTGTGACTTGACAAGTAAAGGCTGAAAACAACACAGCAGTGTTATTTTAAAGGGAATTAAAATTGTCTGAAATATATCCAATCAATCATAGAAATAGTAGACCATACTCCTATAAAGAGAGTTATACTTGCCTGTTCCTAGACATTGCTCATAAGACAAACATCAAACTGTTTGAACGTAAAAGCATTTGACAGGGACATGAGAGAGCTATCTGTCCAAAGCTCATGTCTTCTACAGTTTTCTTGGTTTGCCATTAGAAATTTCTTGGACTCAGACAACTAGCTTTGAAGGCTCACAGCCAAAATTCTGTCCCTATGAGCAGTACAGGATAGAGGGATGTTAATTGGAGTAGAAGATACAGCTTTTCCAAGACATCCTTCTCAAGGCAGGCTTGTTTGAAAGACTGGTAGGAGCAAGCTCAAAACCACTCCTACACAATTAACCAAGAGCCATGTCATAAGGACATGGTGGCCATGCCCTTCAACCTGTCAACCCGACTGCTGTCTGCAATCTCATCCAGCCACATAAGATCTCCAGTCAGTGAGTCATTTGAAACACCTCCAGACATCCTATTCTGCAAGTGCATGGCAGTTTACAGGCAGAAGTTGCCTTTACTGAAAGTTTATATAACTAGATAGGGTACAACAGAACCTTGTCCTTTATATCAAAACTATTTATTATATGCATACTTTTAAAACAGTCTTTTTCTCTCTTACCACACATACACCATTAATATAAGATCCTGCTTGTATCAGGCTGGGCTACAGACATCTTTGTTCACGTTTGTGTGAGCTAGGCAACCCGTGAGTTACTCTGGATACCCACTGATAGAAACTATCTGAGTGCAGGTAATTTTGCACAGCTTGGTCATTGGACTGCCCCTAGAGATAACCTTCTACCATTGCTATCCTGCTCAATCTTTCATGGATAGAGTATATCATTATATTCCTCATCTGAAAAGATTCCAGCTAGAAAATCTTTCAATCGAAGAGACTTATTTTGCCAGCATGATGTCATCTCAGAATCCTTTGTTTTCAAAAAGTGAAAGTCTTTAGATACAGGGATTCTGGGACAAATTCTCCCTGACCTGGGATTGCTTTAAGCTTAGAAAAACAACTCTAAAAGATAAATCCATCCACAGCAGGAATGAGCATAGGAAGATTGTCATCAACACACATGCAGTATATTAACCTTTTCCGTAGTCATCACCTCTATGGCTGACATAAGGATGTGTCTGAGACAACAGGGACCTCCCTGGGATTTCGGTGAAAGCCTGGTAACCAGACTTTGTCCTCACAGCCCCGCAGGTTCCCTGACATGGATGTATGCCATTTAGAGCATCAGAATCCAAGTGGCATACAGTGACTTCTGGAATTGGGAAAGTACTGTGCAATACAATAGTACTAAGGGCAAAAGTCTCTGCTCAGCTCCACTTTTGATTTTCCTTTTGTTTCCATTCTTTTGACTGCTCTGCAAGCTGTCACTGATGTCCAGTCATAGTCTTACCATGTGAGTCATGGATACCTCCTCAGCCTGTCTGGAGAGGAGCAAATATTTCTGCTTTTCTTTCTGTTATGAAGTCTGATACACTCTTCCAATTAATGCCCTGTTCGTGAGCTGCTACCAACTAAATCGTGTCAGATGCCATGTCAGCATAGTTTCACAGACTCCAGAAAATCTACCTCTCATTGTCTGGAATGAGAGCACTCTGGTCAATGGAATTAAACTGACTTTAAAAAATAATCAACCTCCAAGTGGAAGCAGTTACAGAAAGACTAGGAGGCATAAAAATGGATAAAAGTAATAGGAGCTCACTACATGTCACTTACATGAGTAAAATCTGTAATAAGCTACTTTTTAAAAAAATTCAAAAAGGATAAAAATGCAATTAAAAAAAAGTCAACCTCTTCATGCAATTAATCATCAATCTAGAGAGAGCATCTCTTCCCAGGCAAGGGTGTTGGAGCAAAACCACTGGAATCATTCACCAAACAATTAGATGTTCCTATGGGGAATGATGCACTACAAAGGTAATGAGCCACCTAGTTCTTACTTTCATAATAAAATTCTCCTGCTGTTCTTAAAGACTCTGGGGAATGCAATATCCAGCAGGCACACCAAGACTCAAAATACACTCTACAGAAAGCTGGCTGGCCCTCTGATACCACAGGTCCCTAGTGTATAAAATAACCAGCTGTATTTAGAAACCACACACTTCATTATGGGAATTATTTAAGTTCTATTTGACTTTTTAAGAGACTTAGGTATATGCTAAATGCCTTCCTTCACACTGCTACTCTTCTGAGCTGAAGAAAAGCAGTGATCAAGCTGAAACAATAACGCTCCAGACAACCAAATAGACACAATAGCTTAGCCAGCAGCTACCCAGGAGACATCTGTGTTCCCGCTATGGGCACACTCGTCCCTGGCAGGAGGGGTCTGGGAGAGAGGAAAGTGTTAACCTCAAACTCTGGACCCCTTGGTGGGAATCTTACCTGATGTGCCTAACAGTTTCACTATCCTGAATTTGGGGAGTGCTAGAGCCTGGCTAGGGAACAAAGGGGTTAGGTGCCTCAGGGTGAAGCTCAAGGAAGGCAGAGCCACAGAAGGACAGTTTAGTCTGTTAATACATTCGCTTGCTCCTTCCTTCCTCAGACAATGCAAATAACACACGTTTTAAAACACTTTCTACTGAGCCTGAACATAAATGATTTATTCCACCACTGCATTTGTTTTTCTGTGTACAGCAGAGGCAACCCCATATGGCAAGTGATTTGTTGTCATAGATGGATATTTGAATAACGTACCTCCAATACTTGGGATCTGTTATAAACAGGCATAAGTACTTCAGGGACAAGAAGTACCACAAATGTTAGTGAAGCACATCAAATATTTTAGGTAGGGCATAAATCAAAACATATTGACAGGAATTAATTTTGGATCTGTCTTTGCTTGTGTGGCAACTATGATTGGTTAATCATCACTAAAACTTTCATAGCTTCAGGATACAGCTACAGTACATTGCCTTATTATTTAGACAATTTTAGTGAAGAAAAATACAATACTGAGAGTATAACTACAATGTAAGTATGCACAGATATTCTTAAGTAAACTCAGAAAGGAGTTACAAAGATATAACATCACATATATAAAGATAACATGCAAGCAAACGAGAGAGTGAAAAGGTCATTTGTAGTTGCTGCTTCATTTAATTTCAATAAAATAACTATATATCTTCTAAGTGTCATCTGTCATAAGGGACAAAAAAGGAAAGTGAATTTTATTTCTGAACTTAGAAGAAAAACATCTTTGATGAGCAAAACAAACATCTGCATTTCACTGATGTTGTATATAGCAAAATGTTGTATATAGAAAAAAACCACATTTATTTACTTCATGCCAATATCTTTCTGTTGTAATTGTAGCACTGCTGAAGTCAACCAAGCTATGATAAGAGAAAGCTTGTTTCATGTCTCCAAGTCATTTCAGTATAACACAGATCTGTGTTTTATTTCTGATGGTACCAGTATATCTCAGTACCTCTTGAAGGAGGCCCATTTTGGTGCTTAGAAATCAGCTGTACCAACACTGGTCTGCTGTGCTTGGAGAGGAAGGCTGAAGACTAACTGTCTCTAAGAGAGAAAGAATTCCCCAGGAGGAAAGAACTCCACAGTTTCTGTTACAGATGGGAATATGTAGCACTACTCACCTGTACTGATTGGATTGTGTGTCCTTCAGACATTGCAGAGACATGTTCAGCTCTAGTGGAGAGTGGAATTTGGAATTCAGTCATTTAATAGTCTGACCCAGATTCATTAGTGTGTGCATGACCCACTGCCTTCAGTCAGCACATGTGTGCATATGAAAATTTATGTAAAACAAGCTTGCAAGATTCAAAGTTGACATTTGGTTATTTCACAGCTGTCAATACAACGTAGACATTTTGTAGCAGGAGAAATTGATTTTAAAAGAATAAAAATTACCTACCTTTAAGCTTAAAAAAAATCATTTATTATTTAGGCATTGCTTAAAGAATGTCTCATGTTTGACACATGATTAGCTGCTGGAAGAAGCAAGTTCTCTTACATAAACATTATTATATGCTATTTGTAGGGTTTGGTTGGTTTTTTTTTTAAATCTTTAGTTGACAGAAGACTGCCTGAAAAAATAAGTGGCTCACCACTGTAAGCCAACAGGCAGTCAAAGCTCTCATTCACATTATTGTCAAATTCAGTTGAAAAGTAAACCTCCCACAAAGTGACTTTTTGGTAGAGGGTTGTGCCAGACTCCTGATTGCAGTACATAGGCTCACACAGTTATTTTCTCCGACCTGCCAAAGTTAGATTTGAAATGGCATGGAAGAATGGTTCAAGGAAATGAAAGTATAATTGTTCTGTCAATTATATTTCTGACTCTGGCAATCACATGCATGTTGTGAGAAGCAAGTTCTTCAGTCCGTTTCATTATTTTGTTTTGTTTTCTTCCTGGAAAAGAATAATGATGTCTCATTTGCATAATTCACTATAGGGAAGAAAACCACATTTTTTTATAGGAAACAGTAAATTCTGCAGTAGTTCATAAACACTAACCAGTGGTTGCTGCAGGATGAAGAAAGAGGCCTTGAGGACTATTTGGCGGAGCACTGCATATGAGAGTATTAAATGTAAATTTCTGTGGAGAATAACATTTATGACAGTGACATAACACTCTCAGGACAAACCAATACTTAACACTAACATTTCATGAAAACAATCCATGCATTTCAAATGGATAATGAGTTTGATTTAAGGAAGAACAAAGCTCAAAAAAAAAAAAAAATAGAGTGCTTATTCAAGCATTGTTTTGAGCAATGTTTTCTTTCACTGACAATTAGGTTCAAGTAAAGCAACAACAAACTTTCTTTGAAAAAGAATACCTTCCTTTTCAACATTTTCCTTTTCCAAGAGAATCTTGTTTGTTGCCGTTTAAAAAAAAAAAATCAGATTTGATCAATTTGAACTCTGCAAATCAGAAACAACTTTGAAATGTTTTTCAACTATCTCTAACCACATGCAGATACTAGAACACACAATCAAAATCGTTAGCAGCAGCTTTCCTTTAGAAGCAAAACAAGATTTTGGTGATGACTAAACTGCCTTGGATTAGCAGAAGTTGAAGAAAACCCACAAGCACAATGTAGTTCCCTTTCTTCCTTGATTTTTCCCACTAGAATTGCTTCCCTTCCCTATTATAATGAAATATCTTTTTATGCAGTAAAAACCTGATTTCTTGACAATATATTATCAAGAGGCTGAGCACAGAGTAACACAAATATAGTAGAAGTTATAACATGGGCTTGAATCCATTCCGGTAGATTGGGGAATGAACCCTTTTCTCCTGGTCATTTCAAGGCTACCATGGCACTGCAAAAGTGCTGGAACTGACACCGGGAGCTCTGCAGATCTTTGCCTGATTCTCACCACAAACATAAATATGTTTGCTTGTATTGTCTTCTTTTTATAGTCTAGGTGTAGGAGTCTGCTTATTTCTCACATTTGTTCACATCAATTTTTGCCATTGACTTCAACAATTGTATTTTTGGTGCAACACTTTGAGGGGGATTGTGCTTCAGGGCAGAGGGAACTGGGCAAGAGGAAGATTAAACTGCATAAACAGAAATAAACCTTCCTATTTTTGTTCAGAAACTTATCCTGTGCTTCAGCAAATGCTAGTTGTGCATTCAGTTTCCAATAGTATGGTCCCAGAACACCAGGTACTGGTTTCCAACCTGAGAAACCCTGATTATAACAACCCTAACTGAATTCAAGGTTTGCTGCAAGATGCTGTGCCTTGCACTGGTCCCAAACACTCATCTTCCATAACTCATTAAGATCACCTCCTTGGATCTCAAGAAAAGGCTTTGTTCTACTGCATGGTAATACCGATTTACTTGATCTGAATGAAGATTCCAAACTCTTTTCTTATACAAATGACTATATGCTAAATAAAAATATAAACTATTTTTTCCCATTTTCTTATTTTCTTCTTGCTCTTCAAAGGCATTATCTAAAGATCCATTAGTTCATGTATTTTAAAATGACATGATTTAAGACTATATAGACCAATGTAGACTCACTGCTGGGTTCATTAGTGAATTATTTTAACTGGCAATGAACAAAATTTTAAACAAGTAATTCCTAAAATTAGTAGCAGGCAGATTAAATATATACAATAACACAAGAACTTCAAGTTCTTAAACTTGGAAGTGCCACTTACCTCTTCCCCCCATTAGCTGCACATGCCAAGGGCCTCATTTGGATCAACTTCAGCTCTATAATGCATCCGCAACTTCAGCTGTCTCAGCCAGACCGATGAACCACTTGGCTTTATTAAGTTTCTTAGCCATTTCCCAAAACTCGCTACTTAGTCTTTTGACAACTGTTCTGATTGCTGCAGAAATAGGTCATGCAATTTGTTAATACATAATATTTTCTGCTCATTTTTAATTCGGTGCTCTTGGGATTCGCAGGTGAGGAGCCTACATTACAGGTCATGAGGTATTACCATGGTGGAAGCCTCCATGCAGCATGAGACCATGCATGGAGACCACCATACAGGGCTTGTGAAAATTTCATTAGACAACACTACAGGAAGTCTGACTGTAGTTCAGAGTAATTTTAACTGCCAGTTAAAATCTCATCCCATTACTACCCAAGACTGCCAAGAATTTCTGTTTGTCCATCCGCAAAGAAATTATTCTTACGCTTTCTGGACCAGAGCCAATCATCAAGAATTGAAGTCCAAAACATTCCTTATTCTTTACCTTTCCTGATTAAATAAGAATTAAAACCAGCAATCTTGTTTTCACTAGGCATTCCAGTCCAAATTCTTATTTGTTTCAAAATTCTCTTTGAATGCAGAAAGAACTTATCATGAGGTGGTAAACTGCCTCTTGACCACTAGTTTCCATATTTCTTCCTACCCTTTGCAGTTCTAATCTGTGTCAGATTTCATAAACCTGACATCAGATACAAGTACACCATTACTGCCAGCAAAGTTTTATGGGTGAGAGGAAGCTCTCTTAGTTGTATTTTGCTAATTTCCATCTACCATGGAAAATGGACATAAATGGGAGAATCCTGTATTACCTATCTACACTTGCTAACTGACTAAATCTCTGCTTCCTTTTCCTCAAAAACCTCACTGAAAACATCCATTTTTCATGTCCTTCATACTCCTACTGATGATTAGACAGAATTTACTGAGGATTATTCTCTTGTGATAACCAACATGTTTATGTCCTGAAAAAACTATGGGGTATGGGGGGAAGAAATCCAAAGAGAACAAGCAGAAACTTGAAATTGTTGATTGAAACATTGAAAATGTTTTCCAGATCACCACATCTCTAAATTATTTGCCTTCTCATTGGTTGAGACAACTTTGCCAGTCGCATGAGAAAATGTCATGGCTCATTTTGACTTTAGCAGCAGCTTTCCTAAAGATTTCTTATTATTGTTATTTTAAATCTTAACAAGTAGCTGAACTCTAATACCTTTCTCTTCACTAATATAAAACCCACAATTATCTGCCAGTTGGTTTAAGGATTTAAAATTTTTACAAAAGCTTTGCCATCAACTTTTCACATTAAGTTTGGGAATTAAATCCCTCAAAAAAAAAAAAAAATCACCTTCTGCAATGAAGTCAAATGATACAAATACTCTTCTTCCCACCCTTTTTTGAACAAATAAATAAATAGACTGAAGTTCACAGCTCTGTTTCCAGTTCTCCTTTGACACAGACAGTGCCTGAGACTTAACAAGATGGAAGTGTGTCAGAGCTCTGAGCTGTTTCTTCTACTTCTTCTGACTTGGTGAGTCAGCACTTGCTATTAAAGGTAATGAATTACAGAAAAGGTTGTTTTCTTCAAAGCCTGAAAAGAACAGGGGGGCTATGAGGTTTTGGTTGGTTGGTTTTGTTTTTTTTCTTTTGTTGTTTGGTGGGTTTGTTTGTTTGTTTTTACACACAATTAGAAAATTAATATTTGTCCCTTGAACTGATGCTTCTGATCTTCTTTGGGGTCCCCAGCCTTTTCCTTTATTTGTCTTTAAATAAAGAGTATGTCTAGCATCAGATAAGAAAGGGGAGAAGGGAACTGACAACAATTGAAACTTTTCCAAGAAAATCCAATAAACAGGCATTTATAATGCAGACATTTCTGAGCTACCTTGTTGAGCACCATCAAATTCACCTTTAAATTGCAAATCCACCATACCAAAACATCTGAGACATGCCAGCAAACTGAACCACAAAAGAGTTTCTGTCAACATACCCAAGTCTCTGAAAACTAGCCTGGTGACAGTTATTTATATTTTAAATCTTTGACAGACATAAAACAAACTTATTTGGTGCCATATATGCAAATGTGCCATCAAATACTGGCGCCTTTCAGATTTCAAAGCACGTATATTCTTGTGCTGTTTTCCACATAATCTAGCCTCAAATAAAGGCATCAGTAATTTTGACTTGATTACACTATAATTATTCAAATATCTTTAATTTTATACTCTGGACTAATTTTCATATCCGTTGTTATCATTAAAAGAGATTGTTATAGATAATGTATCTCATGTATTTCCCCTAATTGAAAAATGCAGTTCTTGAACAATAACAGTTATGACAACAACAACAACAACCCTGTTGAAAGGCTACTTCGGCAATATAGCTGTAATTATTTCAAACATAAACTATGGAAAGCCACCATAATAAATAGCAGAGCAGAAATACAAGCTGCCAACAGTTAACTTTGTCCTTTTTGCCTAGTTTCTGTTTCTTCACCATGATCCAATAGACAGTGTTGGAACTTTGCCAGGGAACTCACAAAGTAAGCTTATTATTTACAAAACTCAATGATACCCAGGCTACATCCCAAGTAAATTCAGTGTAGTTGTTTCATACTGAAGACACTCCAGAACAAGAACCCCCACAGCTGGACCTTCCAGCAGTCAGTGACTCCCAGCACAGCCCTAAGTCATGGCAGCAGCATCTTCTCTATTAAAAGGTATGCTTTCCCCAAATAACTTTTCTTGTTGACAGATTCTTACTGGGTGTGGAAAGTGAGGAGGGGTAGAACAATTCACCAGAAAAAGTACAGGTAGGACAAATTAAGACAAGTTACTTCTTCCTAGATCTCCCTCAAAACTGGAAAAAGAACCAAGAGGGAAAATGTCAGACAAAAACAGTGCATGGAAAATATGAAAGAAGTGAGAGAAAGGTAACAAAAAAAAGAAATTGGAGACTGAGACAATAAAATAAATAGGGCAAGAGGAAACAAGAAAATAAAAGAAGGGGGAAATTAACTACGTGAGAAGGAACTACACACTGAGAAGAGGAAAACCAAAGGGTAGTGAGAAATAGAGTGTAGATGCATGAATTTCATATTTGCCAAACACCAACACAACTCTGAGGAAGAGGTTCAGGTGCCATATACTAGAATAAAAGAGAGGATGCAAATACCAAATTAAATTATGAAAAAGAGAAAAACCAGTGTGAAAGACTGGCATTAAGATTAAAAGCTCTTCAGGGGAAAGATTGCCTTTTTATCGTGTGCTTTTGCAAGAGTCAGTAGAATAGGATTTTTAGCATAACTCTTTTCTCTGAGTGCTACTTCAGTACAAATAATTAATAACAATAACAGTCAAAATAATTCATAAGACTAATGACTTTACAAATTATTTTGTGCAGTCCTCAAGGGTAAGTGTTCCTTTCTCTCAACTTGCTACCCAAAAATCAAGAGCAAATCTAGCTGCTTCCCTTGACAGCTCATCTTATCTTTCTCCTTTCCTTATTTCAGCTTGAATTATGGACCAATTAATATACTTTCTACCTTATAAGCAGAGCCAGAGAAACCCCCTACAGTTAGCTCCATGCTGAAGCTGACTGCATGTTGCGTTGAATTTGTAATGAACACCCTTCTGCTGGCACTCGGCACTGCTTTTTCAAAGCCAAGTGTTTGGATAGGTAAATAACAAATGCTGGATTTGTCAGATCTCTGGAACATTGGCATTTTACCATGGATATTGCAGTGTCTGATTACCACACTACAGTGTTAATATCTCTTTTTAAATGTATGCTCTCCAGAAAATGAGTTTCCCTACAATCACATTTGATCATTAACTTACACTTACAAAATATGGACCAGTTCCAGCAGAGCCTACTCACTCTTCCTTCATACCGATGTTCTTCTTTTCCATTACATACACTGGGCTGATTTTTTCAGCAAGAACAAAACCACAGAGAATGAAAGCCCAGAGAGAATTATCTGGTTTGGTGGCAGACGCGAGCAGTGCTCTGAGCTATCTGGATGCAAATCCACCCCAGCCTAGAAGCATGCACCCATGGTTTTTAGCACATGCCAACAGCCCCACCTTCCTCAGATGCACCAGTGGTCTCCCAGACCCACTCAGTAGTGCTGCACTTCTGGCAGTGAGCTGCCAGCTGCACATGGGAATGATCCTATTGCTCTGTTATCCGCTGCACGCGTCCATATTCTAGCTAGCAACAAGCACCTATGTTGTGAGAAAGGGAGAACTGGAAAAACTTAGCGTTGAAAGCCTTCTGTGAGCTCCTTCTAGTTACTTACTATCTTGATTTCTAAGTGAAAATATTCTTCAGGTGCAACTTCTCAAGAAAATAAAAACCAAAACCAAAAACCAGAGCATATCTATCATCATTTTCTCTTACGGTCATTTTGAAGTAAAATAAGTGGACTAGCAAAGATTTCTCTCTCCTTACATTTCATGCCTCTATTGTACATGTGAATGACTCTTCCCAGATGTCAGCTGTCAGATAGCACTGTGGCATTTGGTCAGTGAAATTTTAATTTCTGTCGATGAAATAATTGTAATTGAATTAGAATCAATACAGATTAAAAGAGAGGCAGGCTGCTGGACTGATCATCTCCAGGATCCTTCTCCACAGTTCTCTCCATCTTCCCTCTGTTGTTACCTATTGACTAAGATGTAAGATTCAAGGGAAAATGGAAGGCAGTAGGGATTTTTACTTACAAATTTTTATTTACAAAAGTTATTTTGTTTGGCTGTGCATTTTCCAACATTGTGGCCTCCCAATTCTTGAAAAACTGGTAGACATTATTTTAAGAGAATAGGGGAAGAAAAACTAATTTATGTTACTTTGTACTGGTATGCTACTAACATTTTACCTTTCTGCTGTGACACTCGCACGTATATAATGTAGAGGTGGGGTTTTTTTCTGGCAGAGGTAGAAAAGGGTCTGAAATTTCACCAGCTCTGCAGAAGCTAAAACAGTAGATGGACATCCATCTGTAGAGAGTTTCCTTAATTCACAGAAGTGACTTAAGGAGAAATGTCACTGTGCAGGTCAGTCGCCACCTCCACTGTTCTGGGGCCTCTGCCACCACCAGTGTTTTCTGGAACTCAGTGCATGCATTTTTAAGTCACAGATTCATTATTTCTAAATAAAGCCTCACCACTATCTCTTAAGAACACATTGTTGTGCTAGCAGCAGCTACATTGCAGAGTATGAACTTTTACTAGTGTGCATGCTGATCATGTCTCAGCACATTTGAATGAGCAAGGCTGCCCTGTAATTGCAGTTTTGTTATAAATCCAATAAATAATAATGCAACATGAAATTACATTTGCTCTTTGTGCTGTCATATCATATCATAAATTCGTATGGAATGATTTGTCTAGTCTCAAACTAAAGGACCCACTCAGCAAGCTGCTCTCCAGTTTTTCTCTTCTGTGTTTCTAAATAGTATTCCCTCATACTGTTGGGAGAGCTAAAAATGAGCTGGGGGAGGGGGGGAAAGTGTGTTGCCTAGGAGGCAAAATATCCTCACATGTTCATAAAAATAAGTGAAAACAACAAATCTGCATCAACTTTCCTTAAATAACAGCAGTCACACAATGGCAGGCAGCAGCACTCACAGAGACAGCTGGTCCTTATTGAAATAAGGAGGGAAAAGAGGAGAAAACAGAAATCAACATCCTTGAGTACTGATACGGTTCATTTTGTAAATTGTAAGTGTCTCTAAATAGCTCCTACAGTGCGGGACACAGTTTTAGACAAACCTATGATAGAAAAACATTTCCAACTTTTCCTACATCAAGAGAAATACGATTTGCAGCAGCTTCTGGCAGTACTAACATAAGCTAGTACAACTTATATCCAGCAAGTAATTTATAGCTAAGCCAGACTGACACTTCAAGAAACACCTTCCAGCAAGAGGGAGGAACTGACCGGTTTGAGGAATATTCTTAACACTGAATCTGCTTCCTTTTTGTCAAAACTACCTTCTGATGCAAACCTCCAGTGCACGATTGATCTGACACTAGGTCCCAACAGTCCTTGCCAGCCTCCTATGTCTGCTGTAGGCAGTAAGCAGCCTGTTGTCTGCTCTTCAGAGGTTTGGCAATTAACAATTCATTTTATCATGCAATATTAACAGCTGTAATAACAAAGCCAACCCGAGCAGCAGCAATATGAATAACAACAAAGGAAAAAACAAAACCTGCAACACTTGGAAAGCAATTAAAAGGAGCTGGTTTCATCAGAAAAGTGGAAGTTAGTTATTCAGGGATGAAAAGATGGAGAAGGAAGTAGACAGGCTGGAGCCAGAAGGGCTGCCTCCCCAAGTCAATTCTGGGCTAAGAGGCAACTGGTTTGACTTCTTTCAAACCAAACAGCAAAACACATTTGCCTTCAATGCAAACCAGGTGCATTTACCAATCCCATAGCTTCCCATACACATCACATTGTGCAGCCAAGGTACCATGAACAAGAGACCACCACCTTCACCCAGCCCCCGGGGCTGCCTCACTGGCATAGGGGTTGACAAAGGCACCTGTTGGGAACAAAATAAAGTGGGAGTAAAAGAGCTTGGCCAGTAGGCTCACTAGATGGGATCACTTAACCCTTAAGCAAAAATCACAAGGAGGAAGGGACTGAACGTGCCACAGATGGTCACAAAGGCTTCACTTGTCCCCTGGTTTCTATTGCAGCTACATCAACACTTTTCTTTCCGAGTTTGGCAAAGGTTTTAATAAAGCGTTGATAGGGCAGGGGTGTTGCTAGTAGTTATCTCTTCAGGTGAAGCAGACAGACTGGGGAAGAAGTGGCTGAACATCCTCCAACCCAACAAATGCTGGTAACAGGTGAGATCAACTCCTCAGTGGAACAAAGGACACAAATACAAGAGTTTAATTTTTACATATAGGTATGCACATAGGATCACTGCAGGTACAGAACTGCCCTTTTACAAAATACAGATGTCCAATTTCCTCAGCCCAGTGCAGAGCTCTACAGGCATTCTCACCTTGTTTCACATCCTGAACGCCTACTGGAAATTATTCATGAAGACCAAAGGCCTAACTGAATGCAAGTGATCTGCATTGCAGATTAGGGAGCTAAAAGACGTGTTTGGGAAGGAAAAGTTGAAATGATTGACCAAATTACTTGACTTAAATACTTGTCTCCAAAGATTATATTATTTAATCCTGTTGATATTTGCATGGTGATAGCTGGGTTTTATGCTTTAATCTGAATGAAAGTGAATAAATTGGATGATAAATCTTTAAAAAGTAAGCTGGACTTCCTATCTCACCGATTTTATCTTTCCGTTGGGACTCAGTGGTACTTTGATGAGACATTTGCCCTTTTCTCTGAATTCCATATTATACCAAATTCATTACGACAACTGCTGTAATCTGTGTAGCCCTAACTGTAAGCCTCTTCAATAAATCTCTTATGCTTTGTTTCTGCCAGGTTCTGTAACGGCATAAGGACATGTAAGAGAGGATAGTCTAAGGCAAGACCCAGCCTGTGGGATCGTTTTGTCTATGCCATCCCTGCTCCAGTTCTGGTGGGGTTGGGGAGCCATGTTATCACTTGCAGTAAGGGCCATACTAATGATAGAAAGGAAAAGGCCCTGACCCAAGGGGGCAACAATCATCTTTGAAAAACCTACAGAGATCATAATAGCAATAACTTACTGCTCTAAGATATATGGGAAATGCCAGTTTTCTGCTGCCTGGAAAGGAAGAAAAAGGGAGGGGGATTTTGTGAATGCAGTAGATATTTTAGTGAGAAGAAATCGGTTTTGTGAAAACCACAGAGTTTCAGAAGGGGAAATCTTAAAATATTTGCCATGAAAAAGTTAGTTAAGATTTATTTAAACAATTACAGGGCTAACTCACTTGCCATCAGAAAAGTTATTTAAAATTAGCATTCTAAATCAAATCCTTAAAAAGAGACAGAAGGGGTCCTAGTCCCGCAGCACTGCTGCTTAGTCAAAGCATTCAGAATTCAAATCAGACTATTAAATGCAAAAAGAATAATGCACAGCAATTACTTTTGTTCAGTGCTTCCAGCTTTGCTTTACAGATATAAAACGTACTTAGAACTCTGGCACTTTATTATCTCTAAAGTTACTTCTTGTTTATAGTGAATTCCTGGATATTCTTTCCTAATCACAACTGGGGTGTGGTAGAAAGTTGAGCTGAAGTGACAATGACAAGCTTAAAATTATAAACATAAGATGCTTTATATACAATCAGTGCATAAATTCTACCAGGAAATAATGGGCTGTATGCACCCCTCTCTCCTTTGCTGAACAGATAAATCAGCAGTGCTACCCCTAAACCTTAAAACCAAAGAGGTAAACAATCTGTTTAATTTAGTAATTAAGAGTTTGCCCAGGGCATTAATATGTGAGATTAAAAGACCTGATTTCTGAGTAGTAGAAGAGTATCTAATAAGTAGCACAACCCTGCAAGCCTCTGACTTGGTTTTACTTTTCCTGACTAAATTTAATCAGTTCCTGCAGTCACTGATCCGTGTTTGTTGCGCGGTGTGTAAAACAGCAAGTGCATTTTGCCTTGCTGCAAAATGTGGGAGGAAGAAAAGAGCTTGTGCAGTAAAGGAGCCCATAAGCTCCAGTGGGCTTAAAGAGCAGGAATGCCTGCTGCAGTCATGCCGGGTGCATTGGGAAACAAGGATCAGGTAACTGACTGCTCTGTGCAGACTTCCCCAGAGAAACATATTGTGCCCAAATTCCCGGGAGGAACATGAAACCATTCTCAAATCATCATCCACAAAAGAAAAACCCGGACCATCTGCAGCAACATGCATTTCACAACCATGCAGGCCTAAAGCCGACCAAGGAGAAAAATGTGGGGACTACCCACCGAGGGTCAAAACAGCAAGGAAACACAGGACATGTCTCAAAGGGAACAACCGAGAAATGAAGGCAGGCTCGTTCACACACTGGACAGCCCATTTAGGTACTTTATGCTTACTTGCACTGAATGCCAAGTGTACCCTTCATCACCTTATTATTCCTTAACTTTGCCCCATTATGCTGTGCAAGAGGATGATGCTCACCTGTTTACATACTGCTAAAGCTCCAGCTATACTCCATATCTATTTGTAGACTCTTCCAAGAAATGAGAAAGCAGATGCTTGAGGGAAGGGAGCGCTCCTCTCTGTTTATGAAGACCACAGAGGTCAGTCACACATTGTTCCTTTTGACAAATTCTAGTGTTGCTTCTAGTCTATAAGACAAAACAGAAAGAAAGAAAATGGTGACTTGTCTTCTATTAAAGAACTAACTTAAGAGACTTTCAGATCTTGTTTACGAGGGGCATCAGGAATTGATCCTATATGCAAATCAACAGGCTTCAAAATCCACCTCAGTAACAACTGCATATTGAGAACAACAAGAACTGCATTGCACTGGTTGGGTTTTTTAAATATTTTTGTAGTTTTCATAGGAATTCCAGCATTATGGATTACTGCCTCTTGGCAGCAACTGTGGAAGAGCTTATCCTCCGAATCAATCAGGCTCACATCATCTCCAATGAAAAAGTCATTAGAGTGTATTGCTGTAGCACTCTGCTTCTCACCAAGGATTATTAGCTTGGACAAAGCCTCATGCTAATGCACCTACAGAGTTTCCAGTTTAGATGAGGTCTGTATCTGAATGGCTTAAAATGCAAGCAGAGTGTAGGTGGAGGAAAAAAAAAAACCACAACAAACAAACCACCATATAGGTTTTAAAGGTGCTACACATGTAGATTAGTCATAAATACAAAAAAAAAAAAAAAGCTAGGGAAGACTCATTTTTCTTTTGCTTTCACATATATTAATCAGGACCAGTCTAGCAACGAAGCACTTTCAGAAAGCATATCAGTCAACAAATTTGACATTGCCTCTCAGTGAAAAGCCAGGTTGATGTTATGTTGCAAATTAATGTCCAGTATGGAAAATGAGTAACTCCACAACTCAGAAATGGTCACAGAATTAAAAGCTGAAGACCCCAGTGACACTACGCATTCTGTACCAGTCCACAAGATGCAGCAGATGTACTGCTCCCTCATAATGACTGTGCCACAGCGAGACTTTCCAGATAAGACACATCATACTCCGTGACTTGTCACTTACAACCAGAGGGGTTGCATCAGTGCCTGCTAAACTAAAAGATTTCTATAAAATGACAAGAGTTATATTTCCTCTTACTAGGACTAAGCTTGCTGCTTCTTCCATGTTTCCTACACCACAGCAGCCCAAAAAGTTAATCTTTGAACTCTGGATGCAAACTTGGATCCTAGTACTCCCATTTGTTAAAATAAGCACTAAATGGCCTACGGCTGATTTACCACCAAAATCCAGCAGGCACAAGAAAGTAGGTAGGTTGGTATTAAATTGATTCTGATTGCATTTTCCTGGGTTTCCCAGAAGCATTTTGCTCACATTAGTGCTGCATTCAGAAGCCCACAAAAGGAAGAGTTAGAAACACAATTTTAAGAGATTTAAAATATTTATAGACTGCGGTTTCATGATTACAATAAAAACTATTGCACTTTTGGGGCATGTCCATTGTTCAGGAGATGTCTTCAGCTCTATGAGGACTTTTCCATTATTAACAGGAGGTTGGCAAGTAATTTAATGTTCTCTTAAACACCGTAAGCAAATTGTTGAAGCAAGCCCATATAACCCTGGAAGGAATTTGTGCATGCTCTTCTAGATACAGTTTGACTCCTATCTCCAGAGATGACATGATTTTCTCCTTACTCATCACTTCTGGCTCTAAAGCTAAATTTGTGTAGTTTACTCAGTAATGGAGTAAAAGATAACATAGATGAAGCATTTGCTGCAAGGGGATCAAGCCTCTGTAGGCTTTACAACTTCTCGCAATTCCTCAGCATGCATTTTTCAACATTGCAGCCTCTCAGAAGTTTTGACTAACTGGTGGGCACACTTTAAGAGAAATAGAAAAAAAAAACCTAATATCTTTGCACTGCTCTGTTACTAAGATTTTCTGCTACTTGTGATTTCTGCTAATTGTCACCCCAACATACATATATATACATATATTTGCAGTGATTGTTTATTTAGGGTTTTTTGAGTAAGAGTTGTAAAAGGGATGTAATCAACTCTGCTCATAACCAGAAGTGGTATCTTGAGGTATTCTATAGAAAGTTGGACAACAGCATTTTGGCCTGGAATTTCCATACTATATTAACCCTTTAATTTTGCATGAGAGGGACAGCATCAAGAACAAGTGGCAGACTATCTGCGCAAAAATCAGTCTTCTAATTAATTGCAATTAATCATTATTAAGTGGAAATACAGAGATGTCTTGTCTGGCACCGATTATTAACATCAGGAAATCACTGTTTGGCAGTAGAAAATAGCTGGTTTTAAACTACCAACTGGCTTTAAACTGCAAACATACTATACTAGGAACTGACTTACCTCCTGTAGACATGGCTTTAAGCAACTCTTGCTTCTTACAGGAGTCAAAGGTACTAAACCCTCAGATGCTGCGAGAATCATGGGTGACAAAGATTGCACTTCTCCGTTTACAGGGAATAAGCAAAGTCATAGCTTCCCTAAGAGTTTGGTTCTGTTTTCATAAGTGTTTATAAGCATAGGGGAGGTATTACAGGAAGTTGATTTTTTCAGAAAAAAAATACAGAACCTGTATATTTTTATTTCTAAAATTCAAATTTTTTGAAAATATTAGCTTCAGATCAGAGCATATAAAATGACTTCATTTCATTTCCACTCAAAGGAAACCTCAAGATCTAAGCACTTCTGTAGCTTAAAAAAAGCCCATTGCACCATCTGCCGGACACTTTTTAAACCAAGTTCTGGGAAAAACAACACTGTCCACAGGTACAGGCTGCTTATTTCATACCCTGCTCTCAGGCAGCAGCCCTGTACCAAAATGCTGTAATTGCAAGCCTGTAAAACCATTCTGAGCTTCAAGATTTCTGCTGAAAGGTGAAAGTGAAGCTGCAGTTCACCAACACTGAGTGTAAGGCTTCTCAGCACTTTCTGGTTTGATATAGGCAGCCCCGTAAAAAACAGAATGAGCAAGCTCTCCAAACCATATTCAGCCATGCATCTGCAAAGACGATGACTGGCTTGCAGCAGGCTTCTTTCTTTTTTTTTTTTTTTTTTAAGAAAAAAAGCAATTGCATATTTCCCACTGCTATAAACGTTTTCCCATGTTTGTACATGAGCTCTTACCAACTGGCAGTGGTAGATGGCAGATAGAAACAATTTTTCATAGGTTTTAAAATCTGAAATTTTTCAAATCTAGGTGTTTAAGAAAGTGATTTTACAAGTTCACTGGCAAGTCTAGAAGAATTTATATAAACTTTTAGTATGATTGTATAAAAAAACCCCAGGGTCCTAAAGAAATAAAAAATTAATCCTCAAACCTTGTAGATGACTTGAATCTTCACAGCATCCTCAGGGTGAATCCTAAATGGGCTATATGGTTATACAGTAAACCCACTACTGTCATGGAGCTGATTTTGGTTTTGCCAGATAAAAATTCAGCTGATTTCTAGTCCATGTTTTGATGCTGGTTTTAACCACAAAAACAATACATGGCTTGGAACTCCAAATCCTGACAGAGTGATACACTACATCAATCCATTCAAAATGCCCAAACATCTTATTTTTAAAAGGACAGCAGGGAAGAAGGGGAAGAGGAGTATTATATTTTTACATTTCAATTTATCTGGCTGTTACATTTTGGTTAGCAGTTTATTTCAGACACAACTTTTCAGCTGACAGAAGCAATGATTGCACTTTGTATTCCATAACAACGTGTCTGTCACCTGGTTGTTCATTTTATGCCTTTCTGTCCCTGAATGCTTTGTCAGCAAGTCTGAAAAGACATGAAAAAAGTAATTACTATGTTCACAGATTTTACATTTAAATTTGGACCTTTGAAAAGCAGGTGTTAAAAGTTAACACAATTAATGAGGATGAGGAGCAGAAAAGCCTCCTTAAGAATTCCCAAAGACCACACCATAAAGACTGAATTTCCCTAACACAATTTAGACATCACAGGAATTGATGCTACAAGATAAAGCAGTAACAGTTGGCATATCTAGAATTTCATGCAATGTTTCTTCCTTGTATTTGTCCTTCTTGTCCCTAACCCAGTGGTCAGGGACTCAGAGTCCGTTTCTGCTCAAGCACCCTATTATTCTCCTTCTAGACTATGGGGAAGCCACACTTCCATCAAAACCACAGGTATAAAACTCAATAGCTCAGTATACTACCAGTCAGATAAATGATTGAACAGTGCTAAGTAATACCTTACACTATTTTTCAGTGACAGTAGTACCGAAAAAGCTACATTTCCTTTGCTCTTTGTGAGAGGGGCTCTAAACAAGGTGAAAAGCATCCTGCCTGGCAATGCCAGGCTATGCTAGAAGATGTCACTGAAAATAACATCTTCCAGCCCCAGCCTGTAATTTTATTCACCTGCAATTCAGCTGACATCATTGCCCTGGATTTCTCCTCCTTGATAGAGATTAAAATGGCTGAAGCCAAACATGAAATACTACACTATTTCAAAAAATCTGTTTGGGAATTCAAAACTCAGGGGCAACTGGACTCTGCAATAGCTCTTATGCCCTACTGACACTTCCTCCCTCCAGTCTCAGCAGTAAAACCAGATTTAAACATTACTGCGTTTTTAATGTAGATGACTGATTTCTGCTGAGTATCTTTGCCCTCTCCTCCCCTCCTCCTTCAGTTGCATCAGGTTGACAGGCAGAGAAAGAGAAGTTAAAGCAAGAAGCATCCAGGAAAAACAGAAATTCTAGCTCACTCTGCCTCATACAGACAAGGCAGGCGTGAAAATCATCCTGAAAATTCAAGTTTCCATAATTTTTCAAGTGGCCCCTTGAGGAACTCCCTGGTAATCAAATTGTTCCTAGATCTGCTGGAGCTTATTAAGAAACACCTCTGTAAGCAGAAACAACAAGACCTCTCTGCCGACTGCTTTAACTCAGTGGAGAATTTGTTGGGTATGGGTCCCAGTTGGCTTCCCCATAATTTAGTCCTGACACTGGCTGCATATATGGAGAGGTCTCCAGAGGCTGAAAGACTCTACTGCTGTTGCAAGCAAAAAACAGCTTCCAGAGTTTACAAGACTGAGGGCACTCAGACGGGATTTAGACATCCAACCAAAATTGTACAGCAATGAATCGGCAGTCAGTAAGTGCAGGACCTCTAGGAAATAAACTGGATAGAAGTATGAGTGATTATCATTTCGAGCATCTTCTATCCTGACATCCCTTACGCATGTATCAGAATACATAGGTACGGCTTAAACAGTAACATGATCCAGGTAGAAATCATAGCCAGACAGAATAAAATACAAAGTAGTTTTTGGCTGCTCTGAGCTGACAAAGCACCAGTTTGGGCTTATTAAGTAGGTACTCAGCTGGGAGACTGGAGAACTGGGCTCCCCATTCCTGGTACTGACTTCATGCCCTAAACCAAAAATATTAAGTACACAATGTATTCCATTAGAATAGACATCATCATGGATACAGGTGTAAAACCCCCCACTTGATTCTTAGCATGCAGCGCTGCTGCTGGATGACAAATTTAGAGCTAAGGATAACGGGGAAATACACAGAATTACAGCTCTACCATACATAAGTGCATGCCTAACTGCCCAGGAGAGACTTGAGAACCAAACACTGCCCAGCTATCTGGAAAAAAAATATTAATTTTCTCCCACATTTGCTCTGGCTGCTTGCCAAGCATTTGTACACAATTTCCACATGGATTTCCAGACTTTCCAGTCTTCCTATGTTTATATTTATCTGCCTAATCTCAGTGCACTCAGTAAGGTGTTTGGAGTGCAATCAGCACAGACCTGGAGGGGAGCCAGCTTCCAGAGGTCACAAGACATGAAAAGGAGAGCCATGGTGTTTAAAGATGAAGGATGAAGTTCATTTACTTACGATAGTTTGCTGGGTTTGGCTGGGGTAGAGTTGATTTTTTCCATAG
The DNA here is from genome assembly GCF_965140245.1 of Athene noctua. Taxonomy (NCBI): domain Eukaryota; kingdom Metazoa; phylum Chordata; class Aves; order Strigiformes; family Strigidae; genus Athene; species Athene noctua. The sequence goes on along the minus strand of NC_134043.1, from coordinate 32,922,974 downwards.
CAGCTGGTATGAGGCTGTGTTTTTGGTTTGTGCTGGAAACAGTGTTGATAACACAGGGACATTTTGGTTGTTGCTGAGCAGTGCTCACGCAGAGCTGAGGCCTTTTCTGCTCCTCACCCCACCAGCGAGGGGGCTGGGGGTGCACAAGACGTCAGGAGGGGACACAGCCGGGACAGCTGACCCCAACCGACCCCAGGGATATACCAGACCATGTGGCGTCATGCTCGGCACAGACAGCTGGGGGAAGAAGGAGGAAGGGGGGGACGTTTGGAGTGATGGCGTTTGTCTTCCCAAGTCACCGTTACGTGTGATGGAGCCCGGCTGTCCTGGGGATGGCTGAGCACCCGCCTGCCCATGGGAAGGGTGAATGAATCCCTTGATTTGCTTGTGTGAGCGGCTCTTGCTTTGCCTATTAACCTGTCTTTGTCTCAAACCAGGAGTTTTCTCACTTTTACCCTTCTGGTTCTCTGCCCCATCCCACTGTGGGGGGAGTGGGTGAGTGGCTGGGTGGGGCTTGGTTGCTGGCTGGAGTTAAAATGCAGGACCAGTAGGGCTGCATTTAGCTGTAATTCTCTATTGGACTTTAAGATATACATAATATAGACACATATGTATGATAGAGATATAAAATATTTATGTTTTTAAACACAGAAACCGTTTTCTTAGTAGCAGAAGAAAAATTGCTCATCAGCTGAATTCTTCCAAAGGAAAATTATAGTCAAAGGTATCCAAAAACCATTGAAATAATGAAAAATCTTGAAGTCGTGGCAGAAGTGTATGTATTAAGTGCTCAGTCCCCATGAGGGAACGATAGGTTTGGACCCTGTTTCATTGCTGGGGCATGTGTGCATTACTGCACTCTTGACAGATGGCCAGCAACCAGAGCCATTGTTTGAACCCTTTCAGTCATGCTTTCATTGTCTCTAACCTACGGGAAGCAGAGCCATAAACATGCTATTACAATAAATCATCTACTGTTTTCATGAGTGAATCTCTACACACAAATAGGCTGAAGAACAATGCAGACGGGAGGTCTTATCCCTAGAGCAATGTAGCTGATGTGATGCCATTTTCCATGCACCAAATAGTAGCTATTCTTTTTGCCAACACTCAGACATTTGGGTAAGACACCTTATTCTGTCTTGTGATATAAAGCCATTTCTAATCACTTACCCACTAAAGTGTGGTAAAACAATCAATATAATTAAGACTAATTACTCTGTTAGTGTGAAAAACAGTGTCCCAGACCTTTATATTATAGCTCAAGAACACCAAAGATAAAAAGATACTCAAGAATCCTCTCCAGAGGACAAAAACTTCCCTTTTCTCATCCAACAAAAACAAACAAAAAAAAGAAATAAACCGATTGACTTTTTTCCAGAAATGGCTTCCCATACTGCCATTATTTAATCCTCAAGGTGACCTGATTTAGGCTGAAAGTACCAATAGATTACCAGAAGGAAGGAATAAAAATAGCACAGAAATGGTATGTGCCGTTCTCCTGAGACTTACAAACATGAAGGACAAGGACAAAATCTTGCTGTTGGTTCAAGGAAAAAAAAAAAGAGAAAAAGAATAGCAGAATCCAACGCCCCCTCCACTCTCCAAAGTATAAACTTCCATCCTTCCAAAAAAACAGTTCTTGTGAACTGATAGGCTTTGCTTTCCTTAACAGAAACTCTAGCAGGATTTTAAATTAACCTACAGATTTAAGAAAGTGTCATTTTCTATAGTTTTGCTGAAGCGTGGGATGGAATTATGAATCATTTCAGAAAATGATTAGCATAGTCTGAATCTTTTGTGTTTAGATCAGGAAACACACATACTAAAAAATGCCCGGAAGTAATTCCTCCCCCAGAAACCCTTTCTGTTACAGTTTACCATTTGTTCCTTTTAGAATAGCCAGCATATAGTTTGCAAATAGCACATTTTTAATATACCTTAGTGAGATGGGTTTTCCTCCCCAAGCGTTTTGTATCACCTTAAGGAACACAACCACTACAGTGGCTATCACTTGTTGGAAGTCTTTTTTCTACCAGAATCACTGATGTCAAGAAGAGGCAACAACTGTGACTTCATCAGTAGTTTAGTATCTGTTTTGTTCTGGTTTCCAGAAGACTGCCATTCCTCTTGTTTCACAGAGAGAGAGAAGACAGAACAGGAAGCCCAAAAGAGACAGCAGCTGGAAACAGACCCTTTGTGCTCCTCTAATATAAGATGAATAATAATCAAAGAAACAAGGGGTTTTGCCTCTACACAGCCAAAAAAGTAGGTCAGAGAACAAAGGCAATACAGCAAGATCTGGTTTTCACTGTCATTTTTCACAAGCAGGAGTTTGCCTCACCCTTCTGTGCACAATGAGCTCCAGAAAAGGCATCTGGTGCTCCTGGTCTCCAGCAGTGAGAGAATATGTTGTAAACCATTGCCCACACCAGTCACCTGAAATTATATAATGTCCGTGGCAGAATTTGATAATATCTATAGTACATTCATGCACATATAGAGGAGTCTGAGTGTTTGGGGTAACCCTACGTAAATCCCCCAGGAAAAGTCCAATAGATAATTATGGGCAAGCACAGCCCTACCTTAAGTATCTGGGCTTTGTCCTTCATCTTTAAACACCACGAGTTTCCTGGGCATGTGCAGGACTTCGGGAAACTGGCTCTCCTGCAAAACAAGTCTGTGCTCACCACACTCCAAAGACCTGACGGAGCACCCTGCTGTGCCCCACACAGAAGGATGCATCACTGCTGGTGAGAGTGCTTCCAGGGCAGAAAAGGTACTGACAGATGGCAAGTTTCTGTATATGTACAGTGCTCTGCCCACTCATCGTTTGAACTTGATTTAATATATATATATATACTTGCCATAGCTACATCAACAAAATAGGATTTACAAAATGCAGAAAATATATGCACTTACTTGCATGTGATTGCACTGAAAAGCACTTTGTTTTCTGTGTTGAATGCATTAAAAGATTATAGGCTTGCATTTAGGCATATTGCAGAACTTGCTAGATAGCACAATCATTCAAGGAGAAGACTGGAAAGACGTAGGAAATTCTGACTTTGGGCTTTTTTTCACTATTTTTACAAATCATAAAGCAACACTTTGGGAACATCCCAAAATCCAAAACCAGACACAACTTCTGTAAGGATTAATTCAGCCTTTAGATATGTACACCCTCTTCTCTGACTGCTTTGCATAAACATCTAGGAGAATATTAGCCCTTAGTAAGGGTTTTTAACCATGTTTAGGCCAGATTTTGCAAACTAGAGTGCAAGTTCAGAGTAAAACCTATTCTGAGATCTATTTCTCTAGATAGCAGGTTTGATTCTTGTCTTATTTGCAGCGATAATTCTGCAAAAGGCACTTTGCTCCACTGCTTGTGAAACAAATCCAGAGACTTCAGAACAGGTTTTTGAATAGATGAATATGAATCCTGCACACTGCCCTCATGTCAATGCTGAGTGGAGGAATTTCTCCACTAATTACAAGGAAGCTTGGTAAGTCAAAGCAGAAGGAAGTTAAGGTACTGAGGAAATTATATTTGCATGAAGCTTTTCATTTGTTTGTGGAATTTCACAGCTATCTAGATCATGATATTCTTGATGCAGACAGATATGCACATCAAGAGTAGGAAGGATGAGCCTCAAAGGTATGTTCACAGATGGCACACACTGACACTTCATCTTGCAGTGGTCTTCTACCCTACTTGCTTAAATCATCAACGTTAGAAGACAAACAAGCAGCACACAAAATGTAACCCTTCCAAATTGCCACTTCTTTAAGAACAACTGCTGTTGATGAAGACTGATCCAAATGACCATTTAAGATTAAAATCTAAGTTGAGTGCAACAGATCAAGCTCTGCATGCTACAGGTAAAATACTTGTATGCACCTTTCACTTGTTCATTTCTCATTACATACTGCTACAGTTTACCATAAAAAGAAAAACACTGCATGTATCATCAGCACGTTCTCATCAGAAAAATTAAGTATATACTCAGGAGACAGAAAAATGTGGCTGAATGACAGACTTCAGTAAGGCAAGCCATGGTGAACGTTGCTGTTGTGGGTCAAGTTGGCCCAGCTCTAGCTACCCACCCTGCAGGCTGCAGTGGTGCCAGGCCAGAGGGGATGTGCAGCCCCTTTTACAGGGCAGAGCTTCTGCTCATCTCTGAGGAAGCAGTCCACATTGAAATGCAGGACTATGAGATGGATCATGTCTGCTGTGGGGATGGAAACACTCTGCCAATGGCTAGTAACATCTCAAACTGCTACAGCTGTTCATTCAGTGAGCATGAGCCCTAAATCTTTACACTGTATTTCAAGGATTAGTCCAGCTTTACCACTATTGTCTGAGACAGGTTAATTCACCTCTTTACATCTCTTTTTTTTTTCCTCCCTATCCCTTCTGTTCCTCTCATGCATTTTGATTTTTGCCATTGGTGGAGGGATGGTGGATCTCTCGGTCTGTTTTAGCTTATAGCCCCTACTATAACAAACAAAAAAATTTAACTCTTAATGATAGTTATCACAAAATCAAATACGCAGGCAATAAAATGAGTGATTATCCTAATATGAATATTTGTTTGGTGCTTTTAAGTCAAAAAGGACTGCTTAGAAATTACAATCATTGCAATCAAAAATCAGAAAGTATACATATTTGCAATCTAGTCACCAGGATTGCTACTGAGTAAAGTGTCAGTAGCCATTAAGTTCTCCTCAGAGATCCTCTGTTGAGGTTACATCCCAGCTTCAGTAGAGCTATATGATAAGAATCTTCCTGAGAGAAGAACACGTTTCTCAGCCAGCATTTTTTTTTCCTCTTTTTTCTTTGTTTATTGTTTCAAAAGTTACTAAAAATTTAGAGTTTAATACCATAGTCATTGCTCTATTACCCAACATGAATTGTATCTACTTCTTTTACTTGCAGGTTTCTTTGTAGAAGGGAGGATTTTTGGTCAAAAAATAACCTATGTGTGAATTTCTGCTCTTCAGTATGCAGCTGAGTCCCTGTGTGATAAAGAAATAGCTAAGGGAGAAATTCAACCATGAATCTCCTATTTCGTGGAGTTATATATACCAAATTCCTTAGCAGTTACAACAGTTTATATTTTATTTTAACTAGAAGGGCAACAAAATTCAGAACAGTATCAGTTGGTATTTGTATCACCATGGGTATTTGTTCTCAGAATCAAGAGGGGGGGGAATCTATAGTGAACTACTCATTTTGATCCAGGCAATATCTACTGTCATTCTTTTTCCTTAAACACACAGAAACAAAAATAAATGGCCCCACTGGCCAGTAATTTTCCTCTTTTCTAAGGAACTGGGAGACTAATATGTCACTTTCAGACAAAAGAGACTTGGGCTGCAGGCTTTTTCAACACACAGAAAATGACTCTGTTACTTCTGGGATTTCTTTAAGAAGGCTGCCTGCCTCCTGTTTCTCTCTTCATTTTGTTGTTCCAGAACACTCAAACAAGCAAACAATTAGCTCAATGGGCTACTACTGATTACAGTCTCTTTGGAAGGAGTGAAGCATGAGCTCTTCAGTTGCAGAGTGATAGACCTGAAACCTCCCATAAATACCAAAATGGAAAGAGGAATACTGTTTCACCATCAACAGCACTCTCCCTGAGGTCTTTCTGTAGCTAACATCTCTACCTCAGAACAGCTGGTGGCAAGTCTTTCCTTCACAGGTTAGTTTCATTGTGGTTAGAAATACTTAACTGCAAAATGCCTTTTTGCCTCCGCCACCATGCCCCCTTCTCACTACATTTTGTACTGATTTTAACCAGCTGGCAAAAGGGTTTTTAAGGGGTTTTTTTACAACTCTGTAATTGTTGTTGGAAAAATTACTCTTGCCAGAATGCTGTGCTGCTTCAGGGCTCTCGTCTCCAGTTTGAGAGAGGCCTGAGGCTATAGACTAAGTGCTTGCTCTGTGCCGCTGGCTTCAGCACTCCAACAAGCTCTTTTTTACAATGTGGCCGGAGATTCAGGCAGTGCCATACTCCTCCTGTATGCTCTTCGGGAAAGAAGAGTCTCAACACAGATTTTATCCACGGCCTCTTAGTTCAAAGAATCCCCAGAACAGTAGCAACCTATAGATCCAGCAATGAATAGCGTTTCCATAGAACAGCAAGTATGAATCACATTACATCGTGTCATGGAGAAGAGTAATTTTCTTAGTTGAAACTAGTACAGATCCTTGATCTATCTATCTATCTATATCAAAAAGAAGACTGAAAGACCTTCAGTCTGCCCAAGAAACATGCAACACCCAAGTTCTTATTTATCTATTTTGCCTGGAGAAAAAAGCAAGCTGTAACTGCTGGATTTTGAATTTATGGTTCTTAAGAATTTAGGGATTAAGTTATACTGTGAAGAAGAAACTGTCATCTCAAATCTTAAAACTGAGGAAGGTTCCACCTTCTCCAGGGTGAGTTTATAGCAAAATACTTAAAGTCATCAAATCAGAACATCAGGTTTTGCTGTAGATTATTACAGTGAAAAGTTCTGAAGGAAAGATGCCTTCATCTCTTTCACAAACTGCCATGCCCAGTACCCTCCCACCTCCTCAGTTCCTGCATAGACTGGTGGGAGGGAGAGTACGCATGGAAAGGAGTTCACTCAATCTTCGCACACTACAGAGCCCTTACTAAGCAAATTAACACCGCAAACCATTTGGCCAGTTTAGCTAATGGGAAAGCTACAGATGTTATAAAGTGAAAAAAGAATGAGCCTAGTGCATCTACTTGGTGACAGGTCATGGCAGATTCAATTGCAGTAATAGCAAGAGTATTTTAGACTTAGATTAAGAGGCTTTCATAGCCTCTATATTTGCAGCACAGAACACAGGGTCAATTGATTAATCTTCATCAAACAGTAGGTTGTACAGAGAACAATAGAGAAGATAACCTCAATTTTAAAGCTGATTGTTTTCCCTGGCCTTATTATAAACTAGTTACTCCTAACCTGAAAAAACCATGAGATTATTTGATGTCAAACTTCAACAAGAATGCCTTATAATACTCATCTATTTAAAAATTTAATAAAGTTTAATTAAAATCTGTCTGCCTGTCCTCTGCACCCATGCTTCCGCAGAGCAAGCATTTAGATGTGCATTCACATTCATGAAATGGGAAAATGAGCTTTGCAAAGAATGGCTATGGGGTTGCATCTACCACCATTCCAAATAAATCCCAAATTTGCAGTAGCTGGAGTTTGTTTTCCTTCACATTAACTGGACAGAAACTATGTAGTGTGAGTTGCATCTTCATTGTGAAAAACATCTATACAGCTTTTCTTTTCTTTTTAACACTTGATATTCTCTGACACAACACTGAACTGGCTATATGTACCATATCTTCTGATCTTTACTAGTGATCCAAGACTAAAGGCACTTTACCATGGATATACTAAGAAGCTCAGTTTTGTTGCTCATATTGCAATAAAAATAGAATTTTATGCTATAAGAAACAGTCACACAGATACGACTGGTTACTCCTACCAGTTTAGTACCTCATAATTCCTAATATCTATCACTGCAAGGTTTTGGTCTTCCCAAACATGCAAGTGCTTACAGCCATTGAGCTCTGATACTCTGTTGTAATTTGATTATTTTGTGTTCACAGCTCTTCAGGGTACAGTGTTTGTAAAAACAGGCAAATACCCTGTACATAAAGAACAGGCGAGTTCTGCAGCTTACAGCCTAGTCTTTGATAACACTCAATAACTTCACGCCACTACACAGAAAGTACTTATTTTACTACAAGGTCAAGGAAAAGCATCCCAAAGGTCACTAGCACTAGATTTCTGAAGTATCCTATCGCCAGCAAACACAGCATCTAAACAGCAATCACAGTGCGATAATCAGTAACATTCATACGAATCCAACTCAACCTTTAATTACTTCTCAAAAGGTGGGAGAAGGCTGATTATTTTAGTATTCATAGCAAAAGTTATTTCTGAAAATTCTCAAAAGGTGATTTAGACACAGACTTCATGCAGGAACTAAGTTTTGTTAGCACTTTTAGAAGTTACTCTGAATTTTAGAGAATCAGACCTTAAAGCAAAGTCCAGGGCAAAAGCTAAGGGACTTCTTTCCTACGTTGTAAATAAATCCGTATTGTTCACTGGGCCCCTGCAGAGATGCTGTAACCAGCCATGTGTAGTTCATATTTCTAGTCTTCACTGTTCTCCCCATATTTCCAGTCTTCACTGTTCTCCCTATAACTTTTCTGATAAGCTTGTCACATTTTCAAGAAGCACCTCAAAGGTAAGCCTTATTTATTAGAAATTATCATAATTCCATCCTATACAATGGAGCTGTCTTGAGTGGCACAAATAAAAATTCCCTGGTTTCATCCGGTCTACTTTCCTATTATACTTTATACTATACTATAATATTATACTATTATCTTTAGCATGCCACATGTAAAAGCATATAGATAAGTTGTGTTTTATAAGTTTCTTTCATCCTTTTCTACCAAAGCAGAGTAACTCCTCTAAGAAACTGCATTGCTCTAACTTTGTCAAGCCTACAAATGGATACAAGTTTTTTTCACCTGTAACAGCAAGAAACTTAGGAACTACATCATCAATTTGCTACTGTTAGTGCCATACAGAATAGTGACACAAACTCCAAACTGAGTGAATACTTCTGCAAGGTCATCCCTACCAAATACATCTTAAAATGGAACAGAGAGACCCTGGACTAGGAGACAGAATAATATATTTATTAATCTCAGAATCCACTTTTTTTTTCCCCCCCAAAGTACAAAAACTGCAACTACAAACATCTAAATACAGCTGTTCTTATAGCTCTGACAGCAGCCTCTGCTCACCCAAGTTGTATTACTCTCTAGTGTAATCTTCATGTTCTTTAATATTTTACTTTACACCTGATTTTCTTTACACCTGTTCTTTTATTATATTTTTGTACATAAGCTACTTTTATTCAAGCTAGCAGTAGAAATGGAATGTAAAGTAAATTGGTTTCCAAAACCACTATGACACCCCAAAAATAGTAGGGGGAAAAGGTAGTAAAGTGCAGCCCTCTAAGATTTTGCTTCATTAGAAATAAAGAAAAATAGTAGCTGCTAATAAAAATGCCGAGTGAATTGATGTTTCATTAAACAAAAAAATTCCAGTGGCACAAAAGACTAATTCCGGTCTTAACACATAACATATTCATGTTTACTATTACCATAGATAAAGGCTAAAATATGTCTGCAGTCTGGTTGTCTGTATACATATTTATTAAGCCTAAGGCAGCTACTATGGGATAACAGTGACCTTTAGAAAACAACTACAACAAGAACAATTATCCTATTTTAAAATAAAGTTACTTGAAAACCAAGAAGCACAACAAATAACATTTTTCATAGCCCATAATCCCAACCTAAACACAAGTTTGGAAAATAAAGACATTTATGTCTTAAATGTTTTCCTAAACCAGAGATTTTGTTCATAATGTATAGATTCACAGTTTACCAACAACACATTTTTTGCACTGTTTGAAAGACCCTGGAAAATGGAATAGTTGTTTCCAAAAAAGAAACAAACCTAAGGAAAAAAAAAATGCATGGCATAGGATAAAAGATTATGTTACACTGCTCTAATTCTGGGCTACATGCTAGCATAAAGAGATGCTGAAGGGCAGTATTTTAAAATAGTTAAAAAATGACAGCTATAGCTTTCTTTGACCTGTTTCCAGGCTGCTCAGTGTGGTCCATTCTTTATTCATGAAGTAGGTCACCTTTCCCTCCAGTTTAATAAAGGCTTACAGGACAATTTATGAACTTCCATGAAAGCTTTCTATCAGCAGTGTTTCTAGCTGTGTCCAGAAGCTTCCAGAATAGGGACACCCTTATGGAGCCCTGATAAGACCTTCTGATCTTGTGGATTTATGTATCTGGTTGGCAAACTGTTAACATTAAACTACTATTATAGCCATCAGGAATGACATCACCAAATTTTGAAAAATAAACCAGGAGAAAGAAAAATCAAGTAAACCCCATTGTGCTAGGAAGATATAATAGACAGTAAGATGTACCGTAGACACAAAACATTTCAAATTCTTTCCCCACATAGTCCATCACACTTCCACTCATGAAAGTGCTTTGGGTTAAGACTAAACCTTCCACAAGAAATAGGCTCATAAAATAGCAACAATTAATATGAAAAGGGAAAGCATGAAATTAAAATTTACAGTCATCTCTCACATCCTCATAGCTTACCTCTCAATTTTCTAAGTCCTACTTCCCCAGTAAATGGACTTTCTCCCCCCTTGTCTACACATAAATTATACACATATTATGTGTGTAATTATGCACATAAATTATAATGATTAAATAATTTTAATTGCTCTATCTGCTTCAAAAAGACAGATACTCTATTAAGGATGCAGTATGCATGCTCTCTCTCCGTGTAAGCAAAGTATTTCTCTGCTCTGGAATTAGCTATAAACAGCTTGAAGCTGTATTGTCTAGTGAGAGAATGGTAAGAGTGTGAGAAAAATTGCATAAGTTTGAGGGCTGACCTCACCTACAGATAGCATACAGGCTTACATTAAAGTAGGTGGATAAAAAAATTGTTCAAGTAATCCTTTTTCATGCTTAAACTTTTCCCAAAAAGTTATTTACATCTGGGAAATACTACTGAGCTCCTAGCAGTCATACATGCATAACAGAAGTGGCTCCTGTTACAGAGAGAGGGAGACATGTATGGGCTTCATGAAAAGGCAGTCTGCTAACCTACTTTGGGTCATAGCGACTTATTTTATATGATTTTGGACTACGGAAGCATGGTTGTCACACAGCATGATTTTCTCTATACATTTCCCAACTAAAGAGTCATATCAAATATTCTGATAACAGATCCCTTCACTTCCTCCCTACCCTGTTTTACTGCACATTTTATGATCTTGAATCCTTCCTCCATTTAGGTAGTTATCCACAAAGCTGTTTAGCAAGAACAATGGCAAATTTTTACTTTTAGAGTTTGCAGATCCAAATTCCCCATAAAGCAGCGTCAGCAGTGTACAAGGGTTCTAGAATCAAACCCTGATCACAGCAGAGTCAGTGTTTTATTAATGATTTAGTTTCAGTGGTGGCAGAATTTCTTGGTCTAAAAAACACTGTAAAGGCTTGAGAAAAGCCAATACTCCAGGAAATAAATATTGCTGGAACTGCTGGAAATGAAAACCCATTTTTCTCTCCATTTTACATTTGACACATTTTACCTTTTATAATACTACCCTCTTTGCCCTAGATCATGACTACTGTTGTCAAACAGTACTTGATATAACGACTAGGATTTATGTGGGGCTGTGACTTTGCTGATAAGCACAAAAAAAAGTTGATCTGCCAAAGATAAGTTGAAAAAAATCTTAACATTTTATTCAATATTGATCTGTTATAGAGCACAAATTATACTTTGAATTGTCTTCAACCTCACAGAATACATTTTAGAAATAACACTTCATATTTTAAGAAACACGAGACTTGTTTAAAGATCATTTTCATTACAACATCACAAATGAAGACTGCCACTTTTCTAAATGGGTAATTGTTGACAAGAGCCATTTAAGCTGTCAAACATGCTAATAAATAGCCATGCACTCTGCAGGCATTTGGAAAAGAAAAAAAAAAAAAATAGCTGAAAATGCTTTTAAGCTATAGAAGAAGCTGAGCTGCGTAAATGGGAATAGCTTGTTTCCAAGAGCAGGGCAGTGCTCTAAATAAGAGTACTGCCAGCCCACAAACACAGCGGGACAATTACATACTGCGGTGAAAGCGAGGAGTTCAAAGTTGGTATCAAGCTCTCAAGGACAACTGGAACTCTGCTGATGCAACTTTCTTAGGTTTAAAGCACATTCTGAAAAACTGACCTACAAGAGTTCTTGAAGCAGCTACTGGTAGTGAAAATTTCTATCCATTTTTATTGTCTGCTGCTGCCAAGGAGTGCATCAACTCAAAATAAAAGAGCCACACAATATGTCCTTCAGCATAAAATCAGTAATTGTTATTAGTAACAAGTACCTTTATTATTCACAGGAATTTTCACTCTGATGCTTTTAAACAGAAGAGGGTTAAGTTGCAAAGAGTGTCCTTTCTTTTTTTAAAATTTTGATTCTTAAAGCTCACAGTTTTCAGCTGATGAATATACAGTAACAGTTTTCATTTTCAGAACCAACATTAGTTTGCTGCACCATTGGTTGAAATCCAAGCATTTAGTCAAGCTTGTTTCCCTTGCTGCCTGGTTTAGCACATGTAATGAGAATTATGTCTTTCACATTCATGCCAACTTGAATACTTTAGATGCAAGAATAACAGAGTCAGCACTATATCAAGATAGACAGCACTGCAGAAAATAATCCAATACTTTCTTACCCAGGTGGCATTCCAGTTCCAAAATGTTAAAACTAATGAACCATAAAAAGCTAATGATAAAATAGAGTTTGCTTCTACAGTCTAACCTTGCTTAGTTTAAACTGTTGTTGGATGATTTTAAAAAGTATTACCTTGAGAACGTATCCGGTTCCACACTGGTTAGGTCTTGTCATAACATTGCTTAAGCAGTCTTTCTCACCTTGCATCCAGATTGCAAAAATTAAAAAAAAAAAAAAAAAAAAAAAAACCAACTTGAATTTCAGCATAAACTACTATCTTTTTGTTAATCTTCCACTAATTGCAACCAAATCTCCACTTTTGTACATTATTTTGCAAACATATTTTCACATCTTAAAACTACAAAACAAGTCAATTTTGCACATGAATGCACATGCAAGTGTTGCATTGTATTACTAGTATGGTAAGCACAAATGATGAAAAATATTATTAGATTATTTTTTAATCAAAAAATTATTTCAGTTTAACATATTACTCATATTCATTGGGGTTTTTTCCTATTCAGCAAGGCACTGATATATAAGGTAAGCTCTAGGCTTCCTGCGAAGTCAACACTATCTAAACATGTCTTCTAGATGGAACATACCCCAGAGTAGTTTTCTAAATGGGGATATCGTAAGGACTTACATATTCCTTCCTTGAATTGGGATCCTCATCCTCAGACTGGCTGAACACAAACCTGAACTGATCATTGCCAAGAAACAGTATTATCAAGGACTATTGTCAGGCTGAGCTACAGTATATGCTTAAACAAGAAATAAAGATATAGTTGAGCAGTTACTCAACAGTTCATTTCAGTAGTATTAAGGTATAAAATACCCCAAAGATTTTATTTATTAATATGAGAATATATTCACTGAAAACCCTCAAGGAAATGACATGGCAAGACATGAGAACACTGCATTTTAATAATTGAAAACTTTCAGTGGAGATAACAGAGTGCTGGGTGGTCAGTTTATTCTATCCCTGTGACAGCCCTCCTTGTGAATCATAATGGTCCCAGTGCCACCTTCCTTCTCTTTTTTCTTAAGTTTTTTCTCTTCCATTTGCTTTGGTTCTTTTGCTCTAAGTTCTCTTCAGACATAAAGCAGGGCATAAACACCTGTGTGTGGATGAATGAATTTTATACGACAGATAGATATGGATTATATTTTTTTTTATATTATATAAGACATAAAAGATTACTTACCCATATGATTATTTTTCCATTACATAAGGTCGTAGGCAACTGGAATAATCAAATCTAGTTACTTACTGCCCCCACAAGACTGGGTGCCTCTGTGCCTTGCTCCCCTGCAAACCCAGTGCTGGGACAACTTTCTAGTTTCAGCACAGCAGGAACATTTGAAGCCAGCTCCGTCGCTGAACTGCATTAACAGAATGCGGCACTAGAACAAGTCACCTCTGGTTGGACAAAGGTATCCCCACAAAACCAACCTGATACTCACAGTATTTGCAAATCAGTTAAACCAGACATGAGATAGCAGAACATGAATCATATTTTGAATTATAGGTTTTATATTTTCTTGAATATAAAAATATCTTAAAATGTAATAAATTAACACTTTGTTTTAATAAACTTACCTTGTATTTCCATGAATAGGATTATCTTTCCAGCACTACAAGATGGTCAGTTAAGGAATGAGCTCTTCAACTGCATTATGTGACATGGGACAACCTGACAGACTAGTTAGGCAAATGCCACTTTAATTTTCTCCAGTAAGACTCTGGTCTCTGGTAGGCAAGTATTTACAAGTGGAAATTACTATCAATGACTTCCAATTTGGGCCAAAATCAGATTTCCCATTTCAAAACAACCTAATATATTTTGTGTTTTAAACACTAAGTAACACTGTGAAAGTTCTCCTGATTTTGCTAACATAAAAACAGAGTTAAAGTATCATCATAAAATAAGACCACCAAAACAAACTGCTCCTTTGTAAACCAACATCAGATAACCTATCTGTTGCTCTGCTCTAGGGTTTTTTATTTGTTTTTGTTTACCATAACACCCTTACCCAAGGGGTGATCCTGTGAAAATACTTTGTCCATTCAAGAACTAGGTTCCGTGTACCCTCATGGTGATGCAGAAGCAAAGGAAGAGCTTACACTGTGAACATCTAATGAAAGACAATATAAATCTAAATGACATGACCAAGTCGATCACACACCCCCAAAGGGAGTTAGATGCACACATGGTTTAATTACTTAGCTCAATTTTGTAACAAGTTAGTTTCAACACAACAGCAGATACCCAAATTATCACTCCCCTACTGATCTATTTCCAATGCTTCCAATGTGGTGTTTGGTTTGGGTTTTTTTTAACACAATGTGAGAGTTTCAGTTTGATTCAATTCTTTATCTCAGATTCTAAGTGATATAGGACCTGCAGTCCAAAAATTGATCTAATATCACTGCTATTAATAGTACCTAAATCTTGAAGTCAATACAGCAATTTTAGAGGACAGCAAATTAGACTTTTTTTGAAGTCACTATTAAACACAAAGTAACATCCTTTTCTCCCTCATATTTTTTAGTGGGTAGAAGCAAGACTAATGTGTCTGACCAGAAAATGCCAAGGGGAAAACGTGCAAGTGTAGGCATTCTGTTGGTAGGACTACCCCAAACAGCTCTGGTAACTCAAGCCCTTGTGTCCTTTTTACATTTCACAAAGATTTTTCTCATCTTGGGAAACTTTTGCAGAGATCTTTGTTCGAAACCAAGCTGCCACTAGAGAGACCACATGAAATCTAGTGAAAACCTTAGCTGCAACAGCCACTTTTGAGATCCTAATTAGACACAATTGGATCAATACCTGAGACAGTCTCTTGCACTGCTGGTAAACGCCAGGTCATGAGCTCATTACTTTTTGCAATCAGCTCTGTCAGCTTTCAAACCCACGTGGCTTCTCCAGAGGTCAAGGCCTGCAGAGCCTGTGATACACATAGGCACACAAGAGATACATTCTTTCCTGCTGCCAGGATGATAATTTTAAGCTTATACTCTTTATCCTTGGGAAGAAAATATATACAGTAATTCACACAGATTATTAAAAAGCAAGGGAAAAAAAATTGAAAGTTTGATGTATCACTTCTATTTATCACTGAAATCTCAATCCACCAAAGCATTCCCACCAAACTCATGCTTCAAAAAAATTAATAAATCTTTTATTCAAATATTGGGATATATATCAGTTTTGTAAAGTAGATTGGGCATTTAAATCTCAATATGACAAGGCTTCTGTTGGGAGGGAGAAAAGTAAGCTTACCTCCCCCTCACTTACAGAAGCTGTAGTATGCAGTTAATACTTCAGATATGGGAGTATTTTTCCCCTCTCCTTTGCGTACCACAAGATTTCTTTGTTCTCTATTATTTCTGGGGTTTTTTGCATGAGAGTAGGCCTTAACCTTCATGTACATATTTGCTACTGCTCTGTGCTGCACCAGCCCCCCTTTGCTATTTCTATTCTTCCCTTTGTTATTATTCTACAAACAGCTGCACTGCAGTGACAACACTTGTGTACAGATCCCAATTTTCAGCTGATAAGAGGTGCTATAGCATTTTAAGATGACAAGATAAAGAGGTAGCATGAGGGTATTATTTCTACCCCTCTCAACAAACAGCTTCCTGTTCACAAATAACTGTGGTTTTCACCAACACTAAACACTTTTAAGATTCAGCTAGACAGGTGGGCCATCTTGTTTAGACTGTGCTTTTGACAAGAAAGTTTGGACAAAATGATCCTTGAGGTCCCTTTCACCTGGTATTCTATCATTCTATGAAATACAGAGCACAAAAGCAGAGGGGAAGAGTGGAACAGGCATTTCCATCTCTGTAGGTCTATGCAGCAAAAGAAAGGGTGCACCAACACAGACTTAACCACAGTTCTCTAGCAGAAGCTACTAACACTGAGTTCTCTTAAAAAATAAAAATATTCTAGTTCCATAGCAACATTAACAGGTAGTAAAAAACCCTATCTATCACAGCACTAAACCAGACTCTGATCTGCAGATGTTCTGCTGCTCCAGATCTATCACGTAACCCTGGAATCAGTCATTTAATCTTTCAGTTCATCACTATCCTTATCTATAAAATGAAGACCCCAGTGTCCATCAACCTCACATTTCCAGGTTTAAGTTCTGCAGGGTAGTACCTCCTTCTTCCAAAGCGTCTGTACAATGCTTACAAAAGGTACTATGACAAGAATGGGAGTCTAAAACCAGTACGAGACCACAGGTACCAGAACAAATCGTTCTGTGTTCCAGAAGGTCCCAGACATCCAAGCAGGATTTGAGGCATTTAAGTTACCAGAAGATTCTGGGTATTTCTGCTGAGGACAATCTTTGGCAATTAAGAGGGGAGATCCCTGGGGTCCAGACAGATTCTCCTGCAAGAGCCAGATCCTGTCCACATAATAGTGAAACTCTGGAAGCACATGCTTTTATGGTAACCTAAAGCTTCTAGTCCATCGTGTTTTATATGATTTGCTATTCCCGTAATTTTTCTCCCTGCATGTTAAAGATCATGCGACTTTTTTCACTGCCTAGAATCTTGACATTTAAAATGTATGAAAAGACTTCACTGGTTTATCATATGAATTGCCAAGAGATTGGTGTCTCCTTATATTGAGGAAGGCTTTTCCTGCTGTGCCAAGGTCAGCCTGAGATATAATGAGAACAGATGTAATCAGTCAATCTCTGAACACTGATGCAACACAAAGGCTTCATACGCCCACTGAAGTACCCTTAAGAAAGAGATAAGGCAGTGGCAATGGTGGGATACATTTTATACTGTAGAACATTTCTTTGTATTCCACAGAAAGCAAAAATGTTTCTTTTGAACTTGAGCATGCAATAAATTTGGAAGAAAACTGTTGGATAAGAACAATGCACAAGGTAGCAAACTGTGATCAAGAGGGAATCATAATCAACCACTCAACAATAATAGCAGGTTAATAACAGTTCTTCTGTTTTGCAGCTAGCTGTAGGAAAAACATTCATATTTAATCCCAATATATGTGAAAGTCCAAACCCTTCCTAGGCTAATGCCAGATTAGACTACTGCTTGAATTTGGTGCACTAAATAATATTATTTTCCTTTTAAAATGGCAAGTTCTATATTCTCCTTGTATTACTGAACAGAAAGAAAGTCTACTGTAGCTCTGATAGTGCTGGGCTGCTGTTGCAAAACCAAAAAAAACCCCACCAACAGTCAAAAAAACCTCAAACTAACCCCAAAAAAACCCATTTTATATGAATGTTAAGACAACTTAAGAGGTGGTGTTGAATATTGGAGGCCTTCTTCCAATAGCTTGGGAGCTGCATAAAACTTTACCCTGCTTCCGCTGAATTTTTTTTGATGTCATTAGTACATTTGTTTGTATGACGTTATTAATAAACTATACCCACAATTCATTTAACACACTGTCAAACTCACCAGCTGTTAAGTCTTGTCATTACACAGCTGAAGATTGCAATTTTAAGAATCCCACTGACTTTAGGAGACAAAAGTTTAAGAAAACATTCTTATGATTAAAAACACAGAATATAAAATATACTATTGTAAGAATAGAGAAAATAGTAATAATTAGATTTACAGTTGAAGTAAAATGATATTTTGGCTCTTAGAGGTTTCAGAGAACAATTACAATATACTCTGTAGCTGGAATTTCAAATGCAGTTAACAATAAATGATCTGGTCAATGATCCAAAAATCAAAGTCTGTATACACTATGCAATAAATACAAAAAACCACCCCCCAAACCCCAAAACTTAAGAATAACTTCTGTGGTAGCGTTCCTCAGGTTTTTAATAATATATCTTCAAGAACTCCTTCCTGCCATTATACCATATCTTCAGGTTTTTTCTGCTACACATGCATTATGAAAAGAATTCTTTTAAATGACACCCATCAATTACTGTACAAGTTAACAATGTAATACATATATATGTATCATTAGAGTAAAACCTCATAATCCTACGGAGAGCATCATTCATGTTCAGTAACAATGTTCAACCTGAAGATAATCCAGTGACTGCCAGATGTTATCTACACTGCTAGCTCAGATTTCAGTAGGCTAAAATACTGGTACAGCAATACTGCTGCAAGGAAGCTTGTAGAGCTTTGGTGTATCTTTCTCTTTAGGAAAGAAATAGCGTTTTTGTGTCTGAACAACAGCTAGCATTATCTCATTTCTTTCACTTCTATAACTGACCTCTCCCAATTCAATGCCTCAATGTCCAAGCGGAGAGCAGTGACAAATGGCGTCCTCAGGGGTCCGTGTTAGGACTGATGCAGTTTAACATCTTTGTTGGTGACAAGGACAGTGGGATCGAGTGCACCCTCAGCAAATTCACTGATGACCCCAAGCTGTGCGGTGCGGCCAACACACTGGAGGGAAGGGATGTGCCATCCAGAGGGACCTGGACAGGCTGGAAAGGTGGGACCAGGCAAACCTCATGGAGTTCAACAAGGCCAAGGGCAAGGTCCTGCACATGGGTTGGGGCAATCCCAAGCACAAATACAGGCTGGGCCATGAGTGGGCAGAGAGCAGCCCCAAGGAGAAGGACTCAGGGGTAACTAGTTAATGGAAAACTGCCTATGAGCCAGCAACGTGCTCTCACAGCCCAGAAAGCCAACCACGCCACAGGCTGCATCAAGACAAGTGTGGCCAGCTGGGCGAGGGAGGGGATTCTCCCCCTCTACTCTGATCTCATGAGAACAGAACTGCAGTCCTGTGTCCAGCTCTGGGGGCACCAGCACAAGGAGGACATGGACCTGCTCGAGTGGGTCCAGAGGAGGCCGCAAAGATGGTCACGGGACTGAAGCACCTCCCCTGTGAGGACAGGCTGAGAGAGTTGGGGGTGTTCAGCCTGGAGAAGAGAAGGCTCCGGGGAGACCTTAGAGCGGCCTCCCAGTGCTGAAAGGGGCTACAGGAAAGGTGGGGAGGGACTCTGCATCAGGGAGGGTAGGGATAGGATGAGGCGTAACAGGTTTAAAATGAAAAAGGGTAAATTTACATTAGATGTAATGAAGAAATTCTTTGAGTGTGGTGAGGCCCTGGCACAGGTTGCCCAGAGCAGCTGTGGCTGCCCCCTCCCTGGCAGTGTTCCAGGCCAGGTTGGACGGGGCTGTGAGCAACCTGGGCTAGTGGAAGGTGTCCCTGCCCGTGGCAGGGGGGTGGAACTACATGATCTTTAAAGTCCCTTCCAACCCAAACCATTCTGTGATTCTATAAGACAATGCAGAACTTTTGAAAGAGGAGACAGAAACATCTAATAACCTAACACAGAGATTGTGCAATCAAATCAGAATTCTTTTCCAGTCCAAAGACTTTATACAAATTGTATGCATAATCATTCCCAGTCCATCCTACAGGGACTCAACTGTCAGCAATTCCAGATGGTCAGAGAATGATACTCACAAAACCACTTCTAGTTGTTAAAAAGAAATCCTTCATCCAGCAAAGAAAGACCTGGCACAGAATTCCAATCAAAAACATGCCAGGTGGAGGAAACATTGCATTTCCTTCACTACAAGCATTTACAGCACTGCGATGTCAACTGTATTTCATGCACTTCCACTTCACACAGTGCAGAGGTGGCAAGATTTCTTCCAGAAACAGAGGTGGCAATTCTTATCACACTAATTTGCACCAAAAGAAAAGTCAGAGGAATACTGAAAAAATGCTACTGAACCAATTCTTACTCTTCATGCTGTGATAGGTCTGAAAGCAAGTGACAAATTTATGTAACCTTGTCTTTTTCATGCAAGGTGTTAAGGTTCAGAGATAAGCACACCATTGTTACAGTTGTGTGTCAAAGTGAAGTCAGAGGTTGAAACTTTTCAAACGCACCTGAAGTGGCAGAAGATACCAGAGCACAAGCTTCCAATACTTGCTGCATTTAACAGTAGTTTGGTGATAAGTATTTGTACACTAGGAAAGTTCCCCAATCACTTCTTCATGCTATTCATCATGCCTTACAAATTTGGTAACTTGTTTTTGAATAATTATTTTTGATCTGGCCAGTGTCACATTATGTATTGCATCAATGATACCCTGATTAGGTCATGTACACACATAACTTTTCTCAAGGTTCATTATAGGCCCATCTAGAGTCAGATGCCACAAAAGTCTTCTAGAATTAAAGAAGCTACACAGTGCTCCTGCATCACATTGTGATATGCTATTACAGCTTTAATTCATCCAACTTGTTTTCATCTCCTGGGGCACAGAATGCCAGCTGCCACCACTGTACTACAACTAGTAATAACATATACTAGTACCATAGTGGTAGTGCCGGGAGTTGAACTCAACAGTCCTTATGGGTCCCTTCCAACTCCATGTATTCTATGATTCCATATTATTCAGTACCTTTTGCAGTGGCAACTCTACATAAAGGTAGAGAAAACGTTTTAAGACACAACTAGTATGATGCTCAACCCAGACTAAATGTTCAAAGCTGAAAAAACAGTCATTATCACCATATACTCTATTAGAATACAAATATTGCAGTTAAACATTGTGTATCTGCCAGGTTAGTTGCATATAACAAACAACGAAGAGTACGTTTTAAATTCTAAATTATACAAGTGCTTGTGAACATTATTTTTTAGAAAGATGCTTTAAGGCTTTAAGTCAAGATGTACATTCACCCTATCCCATTCCTACAATTTACCCAGAGTGAAAGCTGCTTGATACTTCTCATTCTGAAAAGCCACCACAGTCACTAGAAACTGGAAAGCTAACAAGTCTAAATAAGTGCATAGGAATAACAATTAATGTATTTCTTTTCCAATTTATCATTAGCAAGAACCTGTATTATACAATATATATTCAAGCTTCACTGTTAACGCAGTCATCTTGTAAAAATCATGTAATTAATATTAGACTGTTCTCTAGCCTGTCTATAACGTTGACATCTATGCAATTTTTAGTTTATGACCTTCAACCTGCAAATGAACATTTTCATATGTTCACAAGCACAACTGAATTACAAAGAAACTGTGGCACCTAAAAATCAATAGCCCATTATAGTATCCTATGATGAGCAGTTTTAACTGTCTTTCATCTACTGAAATGTAATACTACATGCTATCATATTGCATGCTTGGAAAATAATGCAGGCTTTTGCTCAATCTCATTGAAGTCAGCACCAGTGGAATTCTACACAGTACACAAATCAAATTTGCAAACTATAAAGAGAGCTAAGGCACTCAGTGAGAAATCCCAGTAAGTCAAGGTACATGCCAGCTGAGAAAGCATGTTGTGCAAGAGTAGCTGGTTACTTTGCAGCAAAGACTTCTTTTAAAAAAATAAAGAGGAAGTTTCATTAAATTTTTATGATTTTATGGATGCAAGGCCTAACTTCTGTCATAGCCTGGATTGCTGAGCATTTTTGAGCAGGACACTGGAAACTGACATTAGTTTAACTAATAATGTATATTATTAATGTATTAAAATATCTAAACAGCTTAATTCATTTTACAGTGCTTTATGTCATGACAGCCAGTGTTGCAATCATGATTCTTTCAAGCCAGCTATATGTTTAGTCGCCAGGAGGAAACCGGAGTTTTGGCAAAAGTACAACCACCAATTAACATATCAGCACTCAAACAAACTCACCCACTCTGGGTTCCAACTAAATTATTCAGCAACAACAATTCATGTGATAACCAATTTTGAACTGTCTGCAAGTTTCAAAACAAACAGTCTATTATTAATATCTGGATAACCCACATTACAGAACCACAGCTTCCAAGATCTCCCAGACATCCATTTGTCAGGTTATCATTGCTGCATGTATTCAAGGTTACCTTCTTAACACCAGGGGACTGGAAAGATCCTTGAAAAAGGAAACAGTGGTTTTAGAAATTTAATTCTGCAACAAGGGACAGA
The DNA here is from genome assembly GCF_965140245.1 of Athene noctua. Taxonomy (NCBI): domain Eukaryota; kingdom Metazoa; phylum Chordata; class Aves; order Strigiformes; family Strigidae; genus Athene; species Athene noctua. The sequence continues at coordinate 32,900,654 of NC_134043.1, read as the reverse complement.
TTCTCACAAGAATAAACAGGGCTCTAAAGGCAGCTAAACAAGATGCTCATTAGGTGGCTTACATAAACAATTGGAAAGAAAAACAGAAAACAACACACAGTGAAAAGGCCTCTAATCCCTACAATGGAAGATATGTTCATAAACTGATTTCTGCAGTAAAATACACCAAAAACGGGTGCGATAAACAACGGAGCAAAAGAAAACAATAACTATTCAAAGAGCAATTCTTTACTTTCATATTTCCAATAGGAGAGTCTCCAGCTTCACACACAAAAGCACTATAATGAACAAAAACCAGCGCTCCCTCCCCAGAGACCAGATTTCTGGGGTCACTAACTGCATCTGCTTACCTCAGCAATAAACTCTTTAAGCTCAAATTTGCTTACAAAACTTAACTTGAAGAAGAATCAAGATATTTGACAACATTATATGGGACATAAGAATTTACAGCTTCTCAGATGTAGTCTTGATTTCCAACATGAGCTTTACTTGCAGAAAAGTGGAAAATATGACTTTGTTGATGGAAACACAGTTTATATCCATTGCAGAAAAACATACTTGAGACAAAGGATTCCTTGAGAAGGCCAAAAGCATTTTAAAAAGTTATTAATTATGCAATCATTCTTAAAGGTAACTTCACCAACTGAACTCTCATTTATAAACACTAACAGAAGTTTGACGCTTTCTTTGTACTTTGACACTTACTGCAGAACACCTTTTACTCTTGTCCAAACAATTAAAACAAGGCATTACCACAAAGCCATGAAGTTGCCAGAGGACTGATGTTTTTACTAGAGATCTAGAACATTTTCTTTCCAGAGCATTCTCACCTGCAGTCTGAAATTCAGCAAACAAACTGCTGATTCCAAGTTGCTTGTAAGCCAGTTTGTTTTCCTTAACTGAAGAGCTTACTATTTCTAAACATATTTAATCAGTACGTTTTTCCAGACTCTTCTGCTGTCTAGTCATCTAGAGTCAAACTAAAGAAAACTGATGCAAGTCTTGTATTTTAATACATGTACTCAGACTACCATAGAAAAGGAAATTATGTTCATAAAAAATGGACATTGTGGTATACTGCACAAAATTGTCATTTGGCCAATTTATCCATCTCAAAGTATAGATGAGTGAATAATGGGAAGCTTTTAAACCAAGTTTAAAAACTACTTCATTGAAGTAGTATTTATAAGGCTGAATTACTACTGAATTAAGATATTGAGTACACTCATCTCTGTCCTTTCTTCTTTCATTACAAAAACACAACTAAGAAACATCTGAGCACTGCTATTTTCTCACAGCACTGTTTATGTATAATTAAGACACATTCAATATGATTTAAATATCTCACTAAATTAAATCTTTAAGGAAAGTTCTGAAGAACTGCCACATGGTGGAGGTAGATGCCTACAGCTTGAAATGCGAGGCAGACATGATGTACTGTAACATTTCATATTCCTTTTCTATTTGTGTACAAATTACTCAAATAAATATCACTCACTTTGAAACCTACTAGAAAGTTAATTTGAAGGGGTGGGAGAGAAAAAGGAGGACAAAATCAAACACTATCTCCAAGTTATAAAAGTCATAACCAAAAAAATAACTGTTAAAGTTGTAGTGAAATTACCATGGAAACAATACAACAAATCATTGTAGAATTTAAAACTGTGCAGAACTGCATAATGGGAAGTAAATTAGATCTGACTAACATGCTTGTGATGGAGACAAACAACAGAAAATAAGTATGACCGAGTTCTATTTCAGATTAAAGCCATAATCATATGAAAAAAAAACGTAGTCCAGAGTCTTACAAGAAACCCCATGCAACTGAAACCACAACTGGGTTTTGCATGTCACACATCACCAGCTGAAGTCCGCAACTTTGGTTTCAATGTAAAGCACATCTAGCTACAGGTAGAAGAGAATCCTTCCTTGCTGCAAAGCAGCATGTACATAGGAAAAAGGGAAGAACTGGACTTATAAATGCAATGCTACCTAACAAGAGTAGCTAGCCTTAAAAAGGTTTACTGGCAGACCTCTCAAAGATTCTTCACCCATGTACTTCTCAATATCCCCCACCCTTCTGCCCATGGCCCCTGCACGCACATAGAATTAAGAACAATATTATCAGAAACACATTGCAACAAAGCTGTGCAGTGGTTTGTGCAGTGCAGAACTGCAGCGTTCTCTCACTTTGCAATCCCAAATCATTGATACCAGTGTTTAAATAGTGCTCGACAGTAAGACAACATCTTAAGTCTTACCAGCACTCTTTACCAGCAGAAGACTTATGAAGATAATTTCTTAATGACAGTCTGTCCAGAAGCACAGAGATTTCTGTCTTCTCAAGTTTGCTCTCCTCCGATTTACTACCTCCAGAGCAAAGTAAACATCAGCTACTTCCCAAGCGCTTTTACTCTACATGAAGCTGCCTTGACCCATTAGTAAAATCATTCTTAAAACTATCAGAAACAAGATACTAAGGTAAACAACTGGGAGGAAAAAAAGAACAATCAAAACCCAAACAACAAACCCAACTTCATACAGTTTTAAATAAGGTGCTTGATAGTAAAATAGGTCAGCCAAACTACTGACTTTGGCTCCAAGCCCTTCCTAAGTATTTACGTTCAGACTTCCTTGATCGGAGTTCAATCTTGCTCATCACTTCACTAAAAAAAATCCTACATGCATCGTTACAAGGCTGAAGCGCACCAGAAGTACATTTTGCAAAGCCACTAGCAAAGCAAGAACTTAGCTGAACTACCCATTTTCTCTCTGAAGTCACCTGCATGACAAATTTTTCGCCAAGCCAGATCATTCTGAGAAAACACGCTCAGATATTGGTTAACTTTGAGCAGCTCCCTTTGATCAAAACCACATGGATGAGCAGCAACCAAGTTCCCAAAAGCATCAGCCAGCAAACACGCTAAAACACACCTCCAAAACCTCTGCATCTGCCTGCATGTAGGTTACTTCTAAAGCAGACAGTGAAGCACAAAGAGCCCTGAGGTAGAAAACTGACTTCTCACTAAGAGCTTTGGGGATTTTGTTCAGGACTGTCTCTACCTTAACCCTGTAAACCAGATGCCCATTACCATCAGAGGGACATTAGGCATGCTCCTGGACTAGTCTTTCAACCTAATTTCACCAGAGAAGTGCAGCTGAAGAACTCTGAGACCACCCTGCAGCGTGAAGCCAAGCATGGAAATGGGTATGACTGGATATTCACCTGACCAACACACTACTGACCCAAACTAAAATGCTAACGCTGACCCACACCAACACAGCCACAAAATCAAAAAAGCAGTAGTTGCAGGTAGTTTCCCACATACCGCAGAAAAACACTGCTCCCTTCCCAGATGAAAGAGACCTTTATCTCAAAGACCATAAACCTACATGACACACATCACTATCTGACAGGCTTACCTCCCTCCAAAAGAAAACTTCAAGGGGGGGAAGCTCAAATTTTTTTTAAAAAAATAATTCATATCATTCATCCACTACCTTAGAGAAAATTTCTTAGAGCAGGTTTGAAAGGAAAGCAGCTCTGGTCACTGACACATTGCATTTTTCTATTCAGCTATTTCAGCTCGTTTTATAGCTTACAGTGCTCCAGTCTGTTACATGTTAAGTGCACACTGCTGTAACATACCCACGGAGACACATTTACACATTAGCTAGTTTGAAGACTGGCCAATACTACTTCACTAAAAATCAGCAGAACTTGTTCTACTGATAGCACTTTAATAAACATGAGGCAGCACCATTGTCACGGATGAAAGTATTAACACGGTAATGATTTGACAGGAATTTTACCTTTATTAATAAATAAAAGCAATTGACAATGTACAAAATAATTTAGAAGATTATTATAAAAATAGCAACTTATTTACAGATCCTAGGATGACAAGATTCACACAAACTTACTTCTGGTATCTTAATTTATACATATGTACATGCACATACACAAACACAAAACGTACAAACACACAGAGGAACAAAAGTATTTGGATCCAGTAGAATGAACACAAAACATACAAACACACGCAGAGACAAAAGTATTCAGATCCAGTGGAATGAAGTATGTACCCACACACCAGTAAGCAGAGAAAAAGCGGGTGAAATAGAAGCTAGATCAAAGAAAAATTTCTGTCCTCTAGAGTTTAAACGCTCCGAATGCCTTGTCATTCCTTAACGGGCGATCACTGAGACTCGAGCAGGTGGACTTCACCCTGGCCTCCGTCAGCTCTGGCAGCAGATGACACCTTAAGGGTTTTGGTAGCCGAGAGGCCTCCCAGCTCAGGGGAGATGCTGGTCACAGGCCACTGCGATCCAGGAGAGCTCAAAGGGTCTCCCCTGTGGTTGCAGTTTACAGGGTCCGAGATAACTGACTTCTGTCAGATGCCTTTTGCTCACGCCCAGCTCGAACAAAGTATTCTGGTGCCTTCCAGCAGTTGCACAAGAACTTGATGAATGTGCAACTCTGCTGCTGTTCCCATTTGACCTTAGGAGATGATGGGCTGTTACAAACGTTTCTGAGCAATCTGGGGCCGGGGAGGGGGGGGCAGAGGGCAGGAGCCAGGCTCATCAAGGGAGCCCCTTAACCTTAGCAGTCCTTATCTCCATAGCCTGGTGTATAGTTCGGGGGAGGTGGGTGGAATCACACCTGGCACCAAGCAGCCCAGCAAGGGGAAGAGAGGAAGGGTAAGGATTGCACCACCACAATCATACTTCAGCTTGGAGCACTGCACATAGTTTTCCCTAACAGATTTCATACTTGTTTAAAAAACAACCCAAGAAAAACTTGACTTATTTAGCTTTATTAATAAAATGAAGAAATAAAAGATTGCTATGACATTTAGAACATGACACCAGAGAATTATAAACCAGCAATGAATCCTAATGAAAATTACAATCACATATACTAAGAGCAGTCCCTGTCCCTGGGAGCCAGCTATGCATAGTGTTCTTCCTGCAAATAGCCCATCATCTTTCCAGAAAAGAGAAAACCCTATAAAATGAAAAGGCATCAGTAAATATAGCTGCCATTTTACACATTTCCAACTTACTGGGAAGTAATTCACAGAAAGTAATAACAGAGGAAAAGTCCATGCTCCTGTTTTTAATACAATCATGCCATCGGAGCACAAATGGGAAGAAGCACTTCTATTTACACTTTGTTTTTAAAACTGTGTGTACATGGCCATCATTTAAAGTGCAAGCTACATGTTTGCTGAATTAACTGAAGGCATAACAGGCAAGATGTAAGTTAAAATACTGCCACCAGTAGTTATACAACTAGCCACAGATGCCAGTAGCATATTTCAAACCCTGACCAACTTAGTGAGCTACTTCCTATCGAATATTACCAGCCGAACACATATTCCATTGCTTTAGATACAATGCTCTCATCTTTCCGAGGAGTTTGTCTGTCAGAAACCACCTAGAAGCCAGAGGGAAAGAGGGAGAGAGAAAATAAAGAGAATCGGTCAACACAGAGTTGATTCTTTTTATACTAACCAGGTTTTTTTTTTCGTGAAGTACTACTGTATTTTGACAAAATACGTTTGAAAGATTTTCCAAACAAGCTCTTAACCTCTGGAAAAGTGACAGGTCATCAATGTATTATTTGTTGTTATTATTATCACTTCAGAGACTGAACAGACTGAGTTTGTACTTGAACCACAACTTTAAAGAAATGACAGAAGATAAAGGCTGGCTAACGTCACACTGATGTTAACATCTGTACAGCCTCAGGCAACTAAAGGGATATAGCACAATGAAACACATGCTTCTGTTTCCCTTAAAATACCTGATAGTCACTAGTGGAAGCTTTATACGCCGTTGCAAGCGGTCTCATTGTAGAAATTCTTGCAGTATTATTTGCAGGTTGTACTGGTGTGCTGACAGATTTTGTAGGTGGAGTGGAAAGTGAAGACTTTGAGGGTGCAGAGCTTCTTTCAAAGTTTTCCATCACACCCTTAAAAAGACAGTTAATACAATGTAAATAAATACTACAAAGCAGTACTTAAATCTTTATTATAAATACTATCGAGTATTACATATTATCTAGACTTATTTGAAAAAGTATGTACATGTCTCCAAGTAAGAAAAGACCACAGGTAAAGGGCCTGTCACTACAGACAGAGCACACAAGCACACACCACCACCACCAAGACTTTTCCTCACTGGAATCATTTACATGTTGGGTTATGCCACTGCAGAGGAGTGGAAGCCTGTCATCTGCTCACTGGATATACTGCATGACAGCCAAGTTTGAAACACTACAGAGAAACTAAACTGTAAGACTCGTGGCAAACTCCAGGCAGTAACTTTTTCAGGCCCACTTGAACTAAGTAGCGTAACATCTTCTCTCTAAACACTTGTAAAATAGCTCACCTGATCCACACAGGACAGTCTCCAAGCCTTTACCAACTCGCAGCTCTCCGCTCAGATTCAACTTGCCAAGGAATTTCACTCAGTCCCCTTTAGCAAATGCTAGAAAAGGAGTCAGAATGCTCCGTTTTGCAAGCTTAAGTTTAGAAAGAAACCCACGTAGAACGGAAGAGGCAGCAAGTGACTTCATAGGAAACACAAGCTCCACAGGAACCCAGAGAAAACAAGACGGGAAGTGACAACCAGCCTGAGAAGATCCTATTGGCTTCATTTAGACTCAGTCGAGCACAGCACTCAACCAGCCTGAAGGCAGCAGATACAAAGGACAGCTGGCAGGGAACAGCTAGCCAAAATACAGGACAGCACTGGTGTCCAGTGTGGGTGGCAGCTGACTCTGCTCAGCTCAAGGGGAACCCACAGAACTAACTGCTACTTGAAAATCAGAAGCTGGAGCACTGCTGTCAAATCCATCGCATCCAGTTTTCAACTGCAAGGAGGAGTTTCACGGTATAACGCCAAACCCTCAAGGGGCTGGTCTCCAGAAATCTCTCTTCCCTCCAAAATTACAGGCTATGAGTTTATTTATTAACATTTGAAAGCGGACACTCTCCACCAAAGACACAGAGAATCCAAAAGCAAAAAAGATCAGACACCTGACAATTCAGTGTCTGAGACTGGAGTTCTCAACCTTTCCTTCACCACAGACCCCCTTTAAACGCCTTTCGTGGCTGCGGACCACCAAGACTTATTTCAAGATTTAAAGCACTAGACCGCATCAAATATTTAGTTCCATTTCCTCATGGAGGATCTTCAAATTTGCAGAAAAGGGGAAATAAGGTCATCTATTCATGCACACACTCCTATTAAAATATCTTTATTGCAATGATTCCATATGACTTTAAAATAACAGCATCACCCCTCTTCTCAAAGGGCTCGTTTCATTGTATTTTAACATGCAAATTCCTAACTTGATGCCAATTTTTACATTAAAATTTGATGAAAAGTTTTACAATGCCTTTCACCTCCCCTCTTGTTGGTCTGTGTTCAGTCACCATATACTTTTGTTTATGGCTCCAAGGCTGGCACTTGGAGGAACAAATTTCAGCCCCATGGTGGCCCTCAAGAGGGCCGTTGGGTTAAGAAAATGTCTTTAAGAAAGAGTGGGTCCCACCACCCCTACTAGCACTGATATGTCAGGGCAGGTGTGGGGTAGGGGCTGAAGTCTGAGAGAAGCATTGAGGGAAGGAGCTGTGGGAAAAGGAGACACAGGGCTGCCATGAGCCTGACCAAATCCTTCCAGTCTGGTGTACTAAGATAAACTGAAAAGCCAGAATCACATAGAGAGTCACATGAAAAAAGGGACAATTAGGAGCAGTAGCAGTCTTAAGCTGCCATCACAGATCTATTTCAGCCCCTAAAGGCCAAAAACTCCAGTCTGGGAAACTTATCCCAACTGACTCATATGTTATGGTTTAACTTCACGTCTTGTACAGCAACGTCATTCCCTGCACTGCAACTTTCAAGGAGCACCAAGGTTTCCCATCATGACCCTTCTCAGCAGGAAATTTTGTCAAATACTCAAGAAAAACTCATGTAAGGAGTTATAACTGACTATGCCTATATAACCCAACTACCACCGCTTTGCAACTCAAGAAGAAAAAACGTTAAACGGGTCAGGGAAAACAGAGGAAGCCCAAAAGCAGAGTGCCTTGTATTTAAGTAAAAGCAGCTGTTAGCTTACTTTGTCTATGCACGGCTTGACACCAATCATGATGGATTCACCAAAAATCCTTCCATCTTTGCTTAAGGCTTTCCGGGCTTGAAGCTTAGACTGGTATCGAATATGCATCCAGTTCCCTGTGTTGGACATCTGTATGAGATTAAGGGAAACTGAAATTCAGCCTCTTCAAGAATGAGACAGAATGTTTTCAGAAACAAGTCTCAAACTAAGACGTACCACATGCTTTAATATATTTCCATACTGAGCAAACTGTAGAAGAATATATGAAGCTGATGCCTGAGGAAATCTGAAAGACAGAAAAACAACCTCAGAATATTGTAAGGAGTAGTTGAACAATTCTGGTGCTCAAATACAACCCTATGAAGGGTTTTTAGAAATCCAAGAGACCAGCGTGTTAATGCCATTGTAGAAGCAGTGACTTGAGGAATATTATCTCCCAGGCATTTTTACTTCACCACACACCTCAATGGGAGAATTGAAACCTGAAAAAATTAACATGTAGCTTAAGGAGCTTCACTAAAATAAGTGCATTTGCTGGCTTTAACCACAGCTGTATTTCCTGCTGAACCTAGGACTGCCACACGACAACAACACCCAAGTACTTCTTTCCATACGTTGCAAAGACTTCACCCATGGTTTTTCTAATACTTTGAAAACCAACTTACCCAAATACAGTTACCCAGGTGTCGTCAAGTTGATCATCTGAAGTCAGGGAATCACCCTGAGTATAAAAAGGGTCCAGCTGAGCAGGAGAAAGAGTAGTCTTCCTAGGCTGCCCAGGACTGAACATACTTGAAGCTGTCAAATTGAAACAGCATTGTGTAACAAATTACTTTTGCAAGACGGATAAGCCTAAGAGCCTACAGTAAAAGAATAAATCCAGTATCAACCATTTCACTTGTACGTGGCAGAGTTTGATGGCGATTTATTGCAGACACAGACAAAGAGTAAGTTAATCCACGCTTCACATCTGCAAGCATGCTATTAAGCTTTATGAGTAGCAACCTAGCTGTCTCCTTGGCCTCTGAACACAAACATCTTAACACAGAATCCAAACAGGAATAAGACACAGAACTACGCTTAGCAGGAAAACACATGTTCGTGCACCAGACAGGAAACCTTATGGAGGTGGAAGGCAACCCATCAATCTCAGCTGCTTCACTCAAGTACAAGTTTTGTGCTCAGTTCAACAACACATTTGCAATAAGGAAGAAGCAAAGCCGATGGAAATTCAGTCACTCTCAGAATAGAAAGTATCTCCTATTCACATCCACATACCTTTGCAAAGCTAGTAAACAAAGAGGCAACTCCTTCACAAACTAGCAAGGAGTTGACGTAGCTTAAACTGCAATGATTTTTGTGTATTAAGGAAAGCAGTAAGGAAGCATAGCTATATAAATATATAAAAAAAATACATATATATTTTGACAGGACATCTACCTGTTCCAGGAGTTGATGGCATCGTTCCCGCCAACGGGCTCTGTGTTAGCAAAAAGCTGGCCTGCGTTAAAACACAGAAAGTAACAAATCATTCCTACAGGTGATCTCTTCTGACCTAAGTAGTGCATTTCCAGGTAACTTAAGCATCAGGCAAGAATATTAACTGGTTGCCTGATGCTCCTCCAAAGTTTTAAGACTGAGAACAGACATTCGCATGTCTATTTAATCAAACAGGATTACCAGAAGTTATTTGACAATGCTACTACACTCTACCACGCAGCCTAGCGATAACTTGGACACCCAGGAGGCCTCAAGTATTACATGCAGGAATTTCCACCTGATTCCTAGGCCTTAGAAGAGAATGCAGTTCACATTCCTGATCAGAGGCTTAAATGCAACTATCAAAGAAAGCATGGGAGTGTAGATCAAACTACAGAAGGGAAACATCACAAGCAACAGGATTCCAGCGTCTGTCTACAATGTTTTATCATCTAACAAGAAAGAGCTACTAGTACACAAGAATAGAACTTATTTAGGCTTAGGGTGAGCTTTAGGTAACAGGAACTGAAAAATCCATTACCTAACAGCAATCACAAATGCTCTGTGAATCCAAGTAGCTTTAGGTATCGACACTCTATAAATTGACCTTAGAGTTCAACTTGTTCAAAATGGGCATCGCACTATTGCTGGAGATGGATAGTAATTCACAAATTCACGTGCATCCTGATGGAAAGGATGCCAGTATCACAAGTTACCAGCACCCGATTCACACTGTCTAAAGGGCTTAGAAATCATGGGAGCATAACCCCCCACTTGTATTCCTCATCACTAGGCATCTTTTCCCTCGACCTGCACTCTTCACTCTCTACAGCATCAGAAATCACTAACAGGAGATAACTTGATGACTGCAGCTCCCATTTAGGCCACACAGGAACAGGCACACCAAACACCCAGACCAAGCAACAGCAGGACCTGAAGGCTCGCCAGTCACTTTGCTACAGCACTTTATACAACACAGTGAAAGAATTCACTCAAGCAGTAAGCTACCGCCCATCTTCTGCTAAGAAGAGCCCAGTGCCTAAGCCACTTACTGGTCTTCTTGAGGTCAGAGGTGTTGATCCAAGTCCGGGACTAGACAGTTCATCATATATGCTTCGAACTGGTGGAGCACCGCTCTTATCTTTATGTGTGGGGACTACTGGCTGTGGGGGAGATCCTCCTGCAATTCAAAGGAACAAATGAAAAGTGTGAGAAACTTCTAGTTTTACTCCGCTGCTACTTGTTCTCGAAAGGCCAGCAATAAATTCGCCATGAAAGACTCTTCATTGTTTCACTGGAGGTTTGCTAAACCATCTGGCCTACCAAACTCTTCAGGTTTCAATGTTCTACACAAGAATATCGCCTCTGTGTCAGAAACTGCCTCCTTACACAAACATCACCTCAAACTTCCAGACCTCTTCTTAACCCCGAACCCCGTATATTCACCTCTTACACGCACTTGTTCTTTTTATGAAGAACATAGCTACATCTTCCCATTTTAAGGCAGGTTTGTAGTCTCTGAAACAATGGAAATACACGAACTTCCCTATAGCAGAGATGCACGAGCAAGGTTCTTTTTTCAGACCTGAGACATTCTCCATGCTAAAGAGCCACAGCAAAGCGCACACAGACGCTGCACATGCCGTCACATGCCCACCATCCGAATTCCCTTCCTTCCCATGTAATTTCATATTAAGTAAAATCATAAGCTCTTGAAAGCAGGGACTAGCTTGCATTTAGACAGGATGAAGTTAAGCCACCTGCTCTCCCACTTTGTTAACTTTGGGACTGCCAATACAACAGAGAATTAAACTGAGGGAAAGATCCTGACGTGGATCTCAACACTTTGTGTGGGTTTACCCCCGGAAAAAAACAGACGAGTAGCTTGACTTAACAGTTTTCACCTGCAAAACATCTGGAAATTAAGCTTTACCAAAGTACTTTCCCATCCTAAATTCTGAGCTTCAAGGCTTCTGTCTGAACTGTTGAACGCATCCAAGAACCATTAGAGTGTACTATATAAAGCACTCTCCCACCACGGTTTTCAGTTTAATCCTTAATCATTCATTTTGGGAGGACTGTGTTAGTATCTAGAATTGATACTCTGAGGCTGTAATAAACCCTTTCCAAACCAGTTAGGTGACATTCACATGACTACTTCCTATTTCACAAACACTTTCCCAAGAGGCTTCGGGGGGACGGGGGAACAGGACGGGGACTGACAAGAGCAAGAAGCAGGAAACCAACAGACCACCAATCACAGAATATCTCAAGCTGGAAGGGACCCATAAGGGTCACCGAGTCCAATTCTGCTTGAAATGGAAAGGAGAGAAAATTTAAAATTATCTTGCAGTTCTTTAATCCTCCCTTTCTCCTGCAAAGCGACCAGCACACTAACACCACCAGACATTTAGATTATGCCAACCCTTTAAATACAAATACTAAGATCTCCCATGACATTAAATAAATCAGCAAAGCTGTTAACCACTCGTACTTCTCAGACAAGAAAGCAGACATAGGAAACCACCACCTTAGAAACATGGGGAAGGACGTTTTCTAGTCACATCAGTTAGGTGGTTGGCTAGAAATGAACATCTACAGCTAGGAAAAGTCACTTCTCCAGCCCAATTACAGCAGGCATCAACGCTGTAAACACAACCACCAGATACCAACTAAGAAGTATTTTTCAGGTTCACCTCCATACAGTTTTTATCAGACAAGTCTGACAATCTGTAAGCGACTTTCTACAACTCTTTGCAAAGAAAGCAGCAGCTTGCACAAGCTGCACTTCGCTTGCCAGCAGACACCTCTGTTTGAAACAGAGAACACTGATGGCCGCACGTGCAACCGACTTGTAAAGGGCTGTGGAAATTCATTTTCTACTAGGAGAGGTTCTCATTACCTTCCCTGTAAAAGCAACCTTTGCTGGCACCAAAACGGCCGTGTTTAAAACACTCATTAAACTTCACTTTCCTTTGAAAAGTTTAGCCAAACTCCATGGAATACACTCAACCACCATTTTTCCAATGAACAGAGTTCATTTACAGCAAGTTATACAACTGTAAGAAAGCAATTCTGCAGCAGCCACATAGAACAGCAAGCAAGACAAACCCCGTTTTTACTTTCAGGACAATTTGTCAGCATTTAACCAATTCTGACCTGCAAGTAGCGGAGACCTCATTTCCATGACGGCGACGGAAGGGCCGCTTGAAGCACGTGGCTGGGGAGTCGCTGGAGCAGGTACATCGCCCATCAGGAATCCAGGAAGAAATTGCGCGCTGGCGCCCGGTTTGGGAGATGTCGGGGAGCCCAGAGTCATCGGCTCAGCTCCTGCGTGAACGAAAACCAAACTGAAAACCACGGGAAGAAGCAGCCACACGATCGCGGCTTTGCCACTGCTTGAACAGCGGCTCGATTAGAGGAACAAGTCTACGGGCAGTGCCTAAGGCGGTTCTAGTCATCTGCTTTCCAAGGAAGCAAAGTTCATCCCCATCTCGGGGGTTTGGCAACGACAAGAACTGCCACGCTAATACCTGGCTGTCAAAAGAGACCGACTGCTTTGGTCACGGCCGGATTCTGGGCTGGAGGGTCGTTACGCTTTGGGGGTTGCTCTGAAGCTGTTGCCTAGAGAACTGCCACCAGGCCAAGGCCGGACTCTCCCCCGCCGGCCGGTTCCAACGCGCTCGGGCAGAGCCCCGCGGGCTCCCGCCTGCCACACCGCGGCTCCCCCGCCGCCACAGCCGGCCTCGCCGCACGACGGAGCCCTCCCGCCGTTCCGGGGTGCTTCCCTACGCCTCCTCACACGACGGAGCACCGGCTGCCGGCTGGAAGCCCACGGCAACCTTGCCCCGGCTTTCCCCCAGGGGAAGGCGCTCATCCTGCCGCGGCCTCCCGTCGCCCCCGCCCGGAGCGGGGAGCCAGCCCCGGCCGCGGGCCCCTCACCGGCCCGGCGGAGCGCGGGCAGCGCCGGAGAGAAGAGCCGGGCAGCAGCCACCGAGCCGGCGCGGCGGTCGGGGAAGCCCAAGGGGGCGGGAGCGGCCCCACGGCCCGGCTCACCTGCGGGCGGCGGCTCCACGGCGAAGGCGGCCATGCCGGCCCGCGCGCGGGAAAGTCTACCAGCAGCTCCGCCGGGCGCCGTCGACCGGGACGGCAACTTCCTCCCGCCGTCACTTCCGCTCTCTGGTGAGCCGCCCCCTTTCCCCCCGCCTGCGGCAGCGGCCCTCCCGGGCGGCCCCCGGCTAACTAACAACGGCCGCCGCGGGCTACCAACGGCGGCCCCCGCCACAGTCGTTACACGCGGGACTTAAAAGAACCGCAGTTATTCCTGGATTATTTCTGCGGCCTCAGCACTCCTCAACCTGCCGCTGGGATGAGCCGGGAAATCTCGCTCACCGGGGAAAAATCCGCTTCCAGGGCTGACAGCACCCACAGCCACCCGCATCCGCAATGGGAACGGGGAAATGATGACCACAGAATAGCCATCAGATGCGGGGGGGGGGAACCTAAACCTTGTGGCGGCACGAGTCATTAAGACTGAGAACACGGCTCAGGGTAGTTCCTACGGAAATGACATGCTACATCTCAAACTAGCAATGCTGGGCTATAGTATCTATCGGTTCTTCCAACCAAACCATTCAAATCACTTTTAGCACAGATTTTACCCAAACACACTATTCTTTTTATTTTATTGGCTATTCATATGTCAAACCCTTTAGAACCGGCATGAAGGCCACAAAAAATACCATTCAAATCTTTCATAATTGGTGGTTTTTTTAAACATGCCATTCCAGCCTGAAATTGGTCAGGAGTGTCAAAGTTACCTGTCCTTTGATGTCTGTTCTTTATACATGATGTAGAATTGAGCGAGGGGATAGCAAATGATGCCCCAATGCACAGGAGAGGCAGTAGCAACAAGTCGCAGATAGGTCGATATAAACATTTTTTGTATTTCCACCAAAATCATCTAATAAAAAAAACCCCTGATAGCCTAGTTCCAGCACTTGGGAAACATCACGTGCTAGTGCATTTCATATCACTACCTGATGAAAAACAGCAGAAAGACTTGAAGCATTATAGGATCCTAACACATTTTTGAACAGCCTCAAAAGACCATCTGTTTTAATTTCCAAAACTATTTAATGGCTGGCTAGCCCACAAAATTCAGTAAAATCCTCTCTAGTTGCAACAGACATTTCAAATCCAATATCAAAGTACTTTATTATACGAACATTTCATTACCTAGATTTTACAACCAACTAGAACACACAGATTTGATTTAGTATTAAGCAGGACAGGCAACTTAGTTGACCTGCCTTTTCTGACAGTTCAATAAAAAACCAGCTTTCTGTTTTTTTCTAACACTACAAGGAATACTGAACTTTATCTTTTTATTAGTAACCTAGAAAGAGCTTGTTCTTGGTCAAAATCATCTCCAAAAGTAGTGAAATCCCATTTGGTCTTTAGATTATGTGCCAAAAAAAAAAAGGAGAGGGGTCAAGAGGAAATAAGAAAAAGTAAAAAAGTGAAGACTTTAAAATGCACATGTGAAAGGAGACTGCAAAATGACAGAGTACATCCAACATCTGTTACTGTATTCTCAAAACACGATGTTTCACTTCTCCCTTTTGATCAGTCATGATCATTTATGCTTCCATTTGCCTTTATATTCTGTTCTTGGTACTTGTGAAGCTGCTCCATGAAGCCAGGATTTGGACAAGCCACAGGCCTTGCGTTTTTCACCAAGGAAAAGGCTCTAGCAAAACTCAGTCTTTCTGAATTCATTAGAAAACCAATGACTACTGCGGCTGCACGGGAGACTCCTGCATTACAGTGGACCAGTACCACACCATCCTTCAAGAAAGAAATGAGACATAAGTTGGGATATTCATTAAGTAGATAGCAACAAGTCTTAAAAACTTTATATAAAAATCTATCAAGACTTATTAAAAGCTACCTGCTGAGCTCGAAGAAAAGATATCGTGTGATTTGCAACAAATCTCTACCTCCCCATCACACCACTGGTACAACTGTAGTGGCTGGTTCAGCTGGTACTACAAAGGTCCCTTAATGGGGGACTAAGGTTCAAAATGGAACCTACTAAACCTCCCCGTAAATTCACAAATGTTTCTCCTGGTGATTAAATTCAGGCTTATCCTGAATTATCTATAAAATTAATATTTTTATCCTACTTAAACATTTCCCATACAACCTCTGAGACACCTGAATGACTCTGAAAATACACTGCAAGTTTTGTTACAAAGACAACTAGACAATCTAGTGTGGCTTAGGTAATGTTTCCAACACTAGAGTTTTGTGCTGGTTTGTGCTGTTTTCATATTTGTACATCAGACTATGACCTTGAAAAGGCTCGGTCCAAACTGTGAAACACCAGTTTCACAAAAAAAGACTTTAGTATCTCCATATTCTGAAAAAAGATACTGAAATACAACACAGTGTGCTCAGGTATTTGAGGCTAAACAAATACATTCTAGATATAAATGGCCTGCTCTGTCTGCCCTTAACAGGCACAGATTACTCAATGGCCATTTTACCCACAGTAAAAAAAAGACCTTGTAATCGATAGGGTTCTGTTCCAGGAACTTTATGACTTGCGTTACAGACTAGGGAGTCGCAATTACCTGGTATATTAATAAATGCACGGAGCGGAAAATGGTTCCTGCTCCAAAAATCTTCCAGTTTAAATAAGACAAAAAGGTATGAAATTGAGCATTATCCTTGTTGAAGAAATGCCAAGCTGAGACTAGAAGAATAACTTGCTCAGGGTAACACAACAAGCTTATGGCAGAGCGAGGAACTGCTTCCCAGCACAATGAATCACAATACCACCCTTTTTTGCAAGAGAAATCACAACCCCTTTGTCTGGTGGAAACTGTCATCTTCATTCCCTTTCTCACATTCACAGGAGAACGCTTCCTGACCACACAGACTACAGCAGAGTACAAAGCAGACATGTACAGGTATTTCAACTACCTGAGGAAGTACCAGTGGTGACCCGTAAATCCACTATCTCCTTTATAATAATGGCATTAAAATTATGACATTAAAAATTAAATTTATGCCACTGTTAAGGAAGCAATTGCTGAAGCTTATCCACTGTAGATCTGGAGTAGTTTTTACTGATTTAATGGGAGTTATTTTAGATATAACACACGATAATTGAGATGTACATCTAACAGTGGCACTGAGGGTAAAAAAAAAAAAAGCATGGAAAGTAATCTTTTTTTTTTCTTGCACAGGCCATGCTTTATTTTCCTTTTTCACATTTTTAAATATTTTTTTTAATTAGTGTTCTGTTGTACATTGCCAAAAATTATATAGAGATATCCTCAGAATGAACCTGAAAATTACTGAACATGGGCAATAACATTAAACCGAATTTAATGCTGAGAACATTTATCTTTCCTTGCTGAACCCGACTGTTTCTTTATACAAAGATGAATTTGGCATGTAATTCTTAACTAATTTTGTGTTAGATATGAATACAGAATAAAAGTGAAAAACAGATTGCAAATATGAAATTAATCTCTATTTACCAAGAACTCCTTGCTCTGATCCTGATAGCCTAACCTTCACCTACCCAGAAATGGTCCATGGCCTTGCCAGAACCTCTTAAGATTCAAGACCGAGTTGTTTTTCTAAGATTTTTATATACAGGGAAGCAAAATCACTTTCCACCAAGAGAAAAGGTGATTATACTGTGCTTATACACAGTGGGCAAAAAGCCTCACTAAGGAAAGAAATTAAAAAGAAGCATAAAGCTTTTGGTGAAGAGCCATAGGTTAATGTAATTCCTTAGGGAAACACTTTACTTTGCAGTGGTGCCAGGGTTTTTTCTTTAGGAGGGACAGAGGGAGCAATGAGGAGAGATGTTCATGAATGAGCTAATATTTCCTCCCTGGAAAGACAAGAATTTAGGCGTTTTACAATTAGATATTAAACAGAAAGATAGAATAATATCCCTCATTCATAGCACTATGATCTGACATGGGTCACCTAACATGTCATGGAAAATCTGCCTGCCAGTTTGGAGCCTAGAAGAAAAGCTGAGCTCTGATCAGTATCAGAATTTGTACCATGGTGTCTACAGACTTGAGCAGTTACAGTTTTAGAAAAGTCAGTCCTGTTACAAGTACAACTGACAGTAACTTACTGAACAGTGCAGGCTTTACGTGCATTCTCAAATTGAAGTGCTGTCTCAACAATGAGCATCTCTCCCTCCCCCATGTTAGGAGATGAAGCAGTAGTATCTCTTTGTGATTACTTAAACAGAAAAGCACTTTGTGATACAATTTATCGTAAGCTCTTTTAGCACTATTTTGACAAAGCAAATGAAGTGAACCAAACCATCCAGAGATCTCTCTCTGCATACTACTATCACAGGCTTCATGAACTGACCCTGGAGAATATCTACTACACCAATTACTTGCTCTTTCACCCAACTGTCCCATTAGAAAACTGTTAATATTGCTATAAAAAGTTTTCAGGAAAACACCTTATCTTACAAAATAGTAACTGGCACATAAACACCAAAGGCAGAAAGCAACACTATGCAGTTATGAATGGCAAGTCTCATTTAGAAACGAAGTGGAAACCGTAACTAGAAACCCTGATAAGGTCATTAAGTGACAATGTGTATCACATAGCTCGTAAATGATAAATGAGAGAAGGAAAGAACATTGCATGACACAAAGAAAGCTGGGACAAGATTATCTTCTTTTATCCCAATCTATGTAAATAATGAATATGGTAGATATGGTGGAATAATGTGCAATAAGGTTTTGTTGTCAAGTGATAGTTTTGATACCAAAGCAATGGTTGTCATGAATTACACAGTAAGCCTCAATTTAACAAATATGAGTCAGGGATGGTCTCGGTTACAGACACGTCTGCCAAGCAACCCCAGAAGGAGTCCCATCACCCTATTTCCAATGTCATGTCTTTTTCAGGATTTTGTTAGCAGTTAAATCACTGGTTGGCTCCAAGACTACTAACACATTCTCGGACAGCCTTGGTACATAATTATATGTGGATTCATAGCTCAAAGTGCTGCACTTTCAATGGATGATCAAGGAAAAACACCAGGATGGTGGACAGCTGCTGACAAACCACACAGATCCGTAAAAGCCCTGTTAGGCTTTCTGCTAATCTGAAACAACATTCCTGATGGAGAAATTATAGAAAGTAAAAAAGTTTCCCTCTGTCAGATGTAGTTACTTGGCATTACAATGGGCTTTCTTCATGTGAAGTCAACCACTGCTCCAACACTATTTAAGAAGCATTTCTCTAAAACATCCAAAGACAGTCATTCTAAAAAAGCAATAGTGGAGGGAATCTGGATTGATAGCAGTGCCACATCTCTAGGAATGCTTAGAAATTACGTGGATTCTCTATCTGAAATTCAAAAAGACAATGGCATAACTATTCACTTGGTACCATACTTTCTTTTGACAAAAGATGCTGCTTTAGATTTTAAATAGGGTAGTAAATAAGCTAAACAGGTAACCAGTAGCATTAATTATTGATATACTGTACCTGGATCTTGGCTTTCTCAATAAATTCAAAACATTCTGGGAAATAGGAGATAATATCAGTTTCTGGGAGGTCCAAAATAGAAATGGTCTTGTATATAAAGTCATTGAGGAAGGCATTTTGGACTCCATATGCCACGTTTAGAACATGCGTAACCTAAGTCCAAAACAAAAGGGAAAAGAAAATAGGTATGTTCTGAAGACAGCAAGCAAAATAAGCAGTTGCAAAAGTGGATTTTTCTTCAGGCATACACAAGTTGTAACTTACACAACTGCACTGTTGTACATGCATATGCTGTCTATGGTGTGCTTTTCTCCAAGCAAAGTTTTACTGCTGTATTAAAATATATTGTGATAAAAATCAGTTTTCTTCTTGTTTTTTTTTTAAGAGGAAATTAAAAGATCTGTGCTCAACCAAACACTGGGTAAAGTAAGGATTTTCAATAAAAAAATAGAGTTGTCAATACATAGATGGAAAGTAAAAGAGAAAGCAATTGGAATGAGAGGACAAACCACCCAACTATCCCCCAAATTTCAAGTCTGCCCTAACCCGTCAGTTTGAAGTTTCTTCCACTGAGTTGCCCATTTGCACCATTTGCTGGAGCAGAAGGATTTCAGAGTAAACTATACCTGCACCAGGCAGGGGAGATCACCTCTAGCCTCCTGCCATCTTTGTGCAGGCTATGGCCAGGTTGTGGGTTATTTTAACTTACAGTGAAGTGACATTTAGATGGCACCAGATGCCAGACTGGTGCACTCCCTGTCCTGCAGAAGCACCACTGTCCGAAGGCCTTATCACCCCGTTACCGTAACAGAGAAAAAGACCAAAGTTCGGGACAGACTTAGAGCTGCTGCTTTGAGGGTTTTTTGTTTCATCAATCCCCGAGAGGCAAGGCGGCCTGATGCTGCTGAGCGTCTGAAACCGAGCCACATATGGCAATGCGGGAATCCCTTCCAGAAAAACGGCTCTAAACAATCATCAGCCTTGCAGCAAAGGATTTCTGTTTCTTGAGAAGCTCACAGGCATCCACCCATCTGCAAATGGAGCAGCCTCTTAAAAGTGCAAATACACCACAACTTCTCTTAAAGTTATTTGAGAATATTTTAGACTTTTTAACTTAAAAAAGAAATCCGCTAGCAAGCACTACGCAAGGTGCATTTCCGTGTAATGTTACCTTATACTTTCTCATCGTCTCCAGGTCGTGAGCAGCATCCTGCGACCCTGAAGAGAAAGCGAGCCGGTTACCGGGCTAAACCCCTTCCCGGCAGGCAGCCCCGCGCCCTCAGCCCCGCCGGGGAGATCCCGGGCCCGCCGCCCCACCAAGCGCTTGCCCGGCCGGGTGAACCGCGGCCTTTCGCGGGGCGGCGATTCGCCCGCCACCCCCCGCCCGGGCCCAGGCGAGGCGGGAGAAGGCGCGCAGCCGCCGCCGCCCCCCGGCCCCACTCACCCAGCAGCAGCCAGGGCTTCACGACGCCGACCTGGAGGTCGGCGCTGAGGTCCCGCACGTAGCCGCCGCCGGGCGCCGCCTCCGCCTCCTCCTCCACCTGCAGACAGGCGCCGCGCCACGTCTCGATGATCCTCCTGCCCGTCAGTGTCGTCACGCGGGTGCGCTGCTTCCGCAGGTTGGCCCTGGAGAAGCTGCGGATCTCCTGGGTGAGGGAGTGCATGGCCCGGGCCGCGCCGCTCGCCCCGCGACTGACGGCCAGGCCGCCCGGACCCGCCTCACCCCGCCCGGACCCACCGCCCGCCGCCCGGCCACGCCTCCCGCCGCCCGGCCACGCCTCCCGCCGCCCGGCCACGCCTCCCGCCGCCCGGCCACGCCTCACGCCGCCCGGGCCCGCCTCTCACCGCCCCGCCCCGCCTCACGCCGCCCGGCCACGCCGCCCGGCCCGGCCCGCCCCTCCCCGTCCGTGATTGGCCCCACTGGGTGCTCGTCCCTCGGGGGCGGTGCCTCGGCGCGGAGGCGCGGGGCGGGCGGCCTAGGCTACTCTCAGCGGCGATGGCGGCAGCGCGGGGTGCGGAGCGGGTTGTGCAGCCCGGTTTCGCAGCCCGGTTTCGCCGCGGGAAGGGGGTGCTTGGGCTGGGCCGCCGTGGCCTTTCTCTGCCCGCTGCGTCCAGCCTTCGGAACGGCAGGTGTGGGGAGTAGCTCCCTGCGAGGCGCTCAGGTCGCTTTACGAGAGCTGTGAGTGCCTTGGGTGGCATCAGACACAGATTTGCCAGCGCTTTTTCCTTAATTCTTACAAGCCTGGGAGAAAGTTTTGGGTTCACCTAAAACTTTGTCTTCTTAATTAAATTTTTGTTGCTTGTAGGGTTTTGGTCGGCCAGTAAAAGAATGCAGCAAGTGTAATTAAAGCAGCCTTCCGGTTGAAAATGTCCATATTTAAAATAAGCGCTGCTTTTCCAAAACACAGATTGTGCAGCAATGCCTGTCTGACTGGCACTTGCTTTGTGGGAAACTATTGTAAATGGAAAGTGTTAGAATTAAATACTTCCCCCCCCCCCCCCAAGTCACTGAGCTAGTGACCAAAGGCTAAGCAAAATCAGACCTTTCTTTTTACCAAAGAGGCAACGTAAGAGGAAGATTGACGCAAGGTGAGGCTGGTTTTCCCTTATTCCCCAGCCACTTAACGCCCATGCTTTCATGGAGTACTACTTGTAGTGTTATACAGCTAGTACATATGTATGTGAAATTTTTGGTTTTGAAGTTAATGGTAATACTGTTAGCTTAAATTGTGCCAGAAATAATTTTTTTTTTAACAATCCTCCATGCTGGTTTGTAGAATAAGGATGTATTACTACAGTAATTCCCTCCTGATGTTTTGATTACAATATTCCTCAAACCTATGCTGGCAGTATATGATGACTCTGAAAAGGTCCTTCTGATGGTTTCCTAGAATGCAGTACTTAGCAAAGCAAATTAGCTTCATGTAAAGAGGCCTACAAATGCCTTGTCAATTCAAGAAGCAGAGAACAGTGTTAGGAACTGCAAGAGCATAAGTTATTTATAGGAATGCCAGAGGCAATCTTCTGACAGGAATTAGACATAAAATCAAGTTCATCTGAAGAAGGCAGAGGTACCCCACACACTGTCTGGAAAAGCAAGTCTAAACCAAGAGGTAAAATCAAGGAAGATGCTCAGGGCAGGGAGAGGAGCAGAACAGAGGTCTGGGCTGGATCAGAGATCATGGTAACAAAGGTGCCAAGCAGGAGGCTTTAGGACAAAACATAATTCTTAGCAATTGCATTACGCAACAAAAATTAAATTTTAAATAGAAGTGGGAGGTTTTGTAACATTCTGCATGGTACGTGTGTATTCAGTAGCCTCTCTGGAAGTGGACTGGGGCTCATTGCAGGTAACTTCAAACAATAATGATGTAGAAGTTGATTGATTCATTTTTGTTAAGGTCTAATGAATAACTTTGATGCAATTGATCAGAAGAAAGCAATGGAGAGCTTTAGGTCTGTGGGTTAAGCCAGCAATTGCATAGTATTTCATGGCTGTTTTCCAAGCTGTGTTGGCTTGCTACAGCTGCCCCTGAGGAAGACCAAGAACAGCAGGGTACCATGCAGGAGAGTCTCATGCGCCAAAAAACGGAGCAAAATTTGCCTGCAGTCCAGACCCAGAAGCCTGCCATTAGAGTAGCAAGGCTGTAGGTGCTTTGTAACCAACTTCTGCCTCATACAAGTAAGTATGGGGCATGCTGTGTAAGTGTTTGCAAGAATAAGCTGTGACAGTTCTGTAAGATACTTACAATTAAACTTAATAATAAAACTACATGTTGCTTCTTAACCTCTGATGAAGAGCCTGCAATATGTGTTGTCACAGAAAGGCAACTGACTCCGAAGTATAATTGAGTCATTTGCTGCTAGGAAAGTTTATCATTGTTATAACTACATTAAACACCAGGGGTCACTACTGGACATAAAATCTGTACTATTATCTCTGCAATACAAGTATTCTCCAGATGTTTACATGCAGAATAAGTATATTATTATTTCATTAGTGTGTCTGCATCATAAGCATTAGCTCTATCCTAAATATTCATAGATGTTATTTTTTGTGATGCAGGCATTTACATGCTGTTGTTAGTTGTTCATACTTTCCATTACAAGATAGAAAGGAAGGTCATTGTGAGATTAGAGTTTTAAACTGGGATCTCAGTTCACAGATGAGCACTTTCTCTTGCGTGCCTTGCTGTCTTCTTAAAAGATATGTCAGGAGCTAGATGCTGTCTCCACTTCACTGGTTGAATGCATAAATGGTATCACTGGATCTTCAGGTTTTGAATACACTACCTACCAATGCAAATGCAGTAGTTTTAAGCCATTTTTAAGTTCATGGTTCTCCTCTTTTGTCTGTCAAGAAATTCACTAGAACCTGTTCTAGTGGGTATAAACTAAGAAGTATGTAACTTGATACTAATTATTACAGAAAGCAGCTTGTACATACTCAGAAAGCTCATATGACAGTACATCATCTCTGTTGTATTCCAGTATTCCTTCCAGTATTCATTTTGGTCTAGATACTGCCTGTACTTATCAGTGCAAAAAGGCTAGCTTCTATCAGAGAAACAAAACGCAGACATTCCAGATAGCTGACTCTGAGAAACCAGCCTTGCACTCTGAAGAATGCATATGTTAGAGGGCTGAACTTGGCTGTAAAATGTACAAAAAATTGAGAGTTGATTGCTCATGGTAGTAATTTAACTGAAGTGGAGAGTCAAACCCTAATTAGTAAACTAATCACATTTCAAACTGAAATAACCAGATGACTTTGAGGAGTAAGATAAACAGGGCAAAATTTAAAATCGGCTAATATCTAACTAATAATATAAGCCTCTGCTGCAGACTGTACATTCATTAGCTGAAAACAACTGAGAAGTTGAAAATAACTGTGTGCTCCCATTGGTCACCAGATGACTGTGAATCATTAATGTAGTGTGGTGATGAAAAAGGCAAGCATGACCGTAGAATGCGTCAGGAGGTATTTAAAATAGGGAGAAGGAAATAATAATAATGCTATTGTATAAAGTTCTAATAAGCCTTTTCTGAAGTGCATTGTGCTATTTCAGGGTGACTGTACTTGTATTTGGAACAAATGCAAAGACTAGCCTAAAGCTTAAATTGCGCTATTGCACCAGATCCCTCTGTGCTACTCGGACCCCTTGGGGCAGGCAGTTCCTGTCCATACTGACTTGAGTGGGAGTAGCCCCCGACATAATAGCTATTTCACCACCATTTGTACCAAATCACATCTAAACACTCCTAGCCATGACTTGCCTGACTCGGACACCGCAGCATGGTGTGCCCCACACAGCGTGGGGGCCCTTACCTGATGCAGAGTCTCAGTTTCAGCTTTGCAGACTTGCCAAGACAAGATACCTACTCCTGCTGTCTTTCCTATTTCTGAAGAAGTGAGCAGTTTGGAGGCACAAGCTCAGGATCATTCACAGCATAAGCAACAGGGCAAGGCAGTACACGGGAGGATGACTGGAGCATGACATACTAGAGGGAAAAATCACATTTCCCTTCTGAGGCATTTGCTTTGGCATATGTTTGTGCTTTGTGCCATCTCCCTCATGTAGAGAGGTTTGGGCTGAAACACAACCACTGATTTGTTGTCATCCATTTATTTTTCCATCCTTTGGACTTGTCTACATCTAGCAGGCATGGAAAGAATATTCTGGAAGAAAACTAGAGTCCCGGCAAAGTAAGAGTGGAGTTAATGGAGAATGACTTGTCCTCTTCTCCAGACTGGTTGTGTACCTTTGTCCTATATGCTGAATGAGGATGCAGGCACTACCTGGTACCCAGTACCATGCCTGGAAAATCTATCTTAAGTGGGATCCTGCCTGCGAAGTGAAACATACGGCCTTAAACAGTGTAGACAAAACCTTGAAATGTCATTTTATGGGGAAGAATGATTTTGTAGCAAAGCCTCTTCTGGAACAGAATATAGTGAAGAGTGAAAAGTCCACAAGGTCTCTCAGTTTTGTGTACTGAGGTCACTACATCACTGAGGTGAACCATACAGGCCTAAGAAACTGTAAGTTTGCCAATTATTGTAGGGTTTTTTTCTTCCAGGATGGGAGGAAGAAGGGGTGAAGGCAGGGGCAGATGGTTAAGTATATGGCATTTTAAAAGTGTTGCCATAGTTGTGAGTCCCAATGAGGAAAGCGATGGGAAGCAGGACCATGCTGAAGGCTGTGTACAGGAAGTCATCAGAACAAAGAGTTGACAGGGCATTCCTACACATATTACTGCAGTTGCAGGTACTGTGACTTAGTGGTTAGTGAGCCAAGATTCAGTGTAAGGTGCTAGTTTGTTTTTGGATCTCTGGCTCTGGCAGTCTGTAACATGTTAGAAGCCCTAGACCCTATTGGCTAAACAATGTGCAGTGAGTCAGAATGGGGTAAGGCCAGAGATGGTGGGAGTCATCTGGAAATTTTGTTGTGCTTTGGATCTACATAATTGTGGTGCTCATTTACTGCTGCAGAGGGTTTCCCATTGTAAGGGATAGTATATATCCTAAGCACACATTTACATGTCCTCTCTTCCTCTACCCCTTTAACATTCAAATCAAAACATCCATTAAAGCTATGCTTCTAATGTATGCTATATCATTCTTGATCAGCTTTACCTATGCTGTGCTTCTTCAGGTGAGAGCAGAGGATGCATCTTGGTCCAGCCTGGAAATAGAGCCAGTTTCTCAAGTCTCTGGGTCTGTAGCCTGGGAGTCTGAGCTGGTGATCTGACTCTGACAATGTGCATGTGAAAGCCCAGTCCACGCTGCACAAGACAGTGAACCATCAGAGGCCCAGCAGTTGCTCCTAGTAATACTGGTAAGTCTGCAGACCTCCTCCAAACACTGCCTTCTGTCCCTGGCCTGAAGGGTAGGCAGCTTCTCTTGATTTCATTTATTTATTTCAAGCAGCATTGTTTGCTGGTTCTTATAAAGGTAGCCTGAACCAGTGGTGTTTCCACTGGCAAATTTCCTCATATCACTGCAGGGAAATTTCCCCAGAAGCAAAGCTATGCCCATAACCAAAGGCACAGCCCTACAAACACTTATCAGGGCATTTCTCTCTGCTCTCACCACACTTTGTGAGAAATGCATGCAAATGAGCAGGCTGATTCACTGATCTAAAGATGTATATTATGGTGTGTCACAGATTATGCTGAATAATGAGGACTGAGGAACAGAGTAGAATGCAAAGCTGAAATGTTTAATAGCCATAGGGAGTATCCCTGGGTACTGATTGGTGTGAGGAAGATCTGGCCCAACTTATATGTCTGTGTTGCCTAAGTAGGATTTGAATTCCACTCCCATTTGTGCTCAGGTTTCTCTTCTCCAGCAGCACTTTGACTTGCTTTAGTGCAGTCATGTGTGAGCAAAGATAGATAGATAGATAGATAGATAGAGAGATAAATGATAGATAGATAGATAGATAGATAGATAGATAGATAGATAGATAGATGATAGATAGATAGATATGAAATGTCTTGGTGTAGTAAAGACACAGGCAAAGTTAATCACGAAAAGGAACAGTCTGTTAAGAGACTACAAAAATGTGACCCATTTTAACAAAAATGTACATGTACAAGACACCTTCCATTCAGGCTAGCTGCTCTGCAAAGGGATGATGGTTAATTATACACTTAGCACAGACGATCAGTCACCAAGGCAGTTGTTTTACACTATTTGTGTGTTAATTCTTTTTAAGAATACCTTCAGTTCAGGAAAAACAACTTAGAATAAGTTAACTTTCCAGTAAGGCCTGAAAGGAGCCTGTAAGGGTCAGGACCTTGGAAAAGAGAAGAGGAAATCTGAGCTTTTCAAGAGAAATTTTGTTAACATAGGTGAGTTGCTGTAATATTGTCAAGTCCTTTGAAACCCAAAGCATGGTTTTCTTTCTTCATTTTAGGGGGCAGGGGTGAAGTAAATGGTAAACTTACAATTTTTCAATGCTGACCATTATAGCTACTCACATTTTTTTATCAGGACACTCAAAAGAGCAATTTCCATTCTGCACTTCAGCTTCTAGCAGCCTACTTCTGCATAAATGCAATTAATCCGTCTCCCAACCTTCCTGTTTCTCTACAGGTTTATTTCAGTGGTCATTCAAAGACATTAGAGCTACTGTAGAACAAAAGTCCCCAAAAGTTTCTCTCTCAGCAAAGACCAAGCCTGCAGCCTGGAAAGTTAAAATTAAAGAACATAAAATCAAAATTTATTTCAGAGTTCTCGTAGCACCTTATGTGTAACTTTTGCTTGTGTGTAACTTCCACAGGCATAATAAAATATTAATGTTATGATTTGTACCAGGATGCATAGCAGGTTTTTCTAGCTTCACAGAGTTCAAGAAGGAAACCATTATAGCTTCTAGTCAGGATCATAAACCCAATGCAGTAGGAGAATTATTTTTTAGGTTAGCTTAGTCAGACATTGAAGTAGGACCTATTTTTACTGTTTAGCATGAAGAGATGCCTTCTGTAAGTAGGGGTTAAGGTGAAGTGGAACATCCACAAGCATAACATCTCACTTCCTTCAAAAAAAACCCTACTGGAGAATACGGTTACTCTGCATGCCCTTTTTCTTGCCTTAGCATATTGCTAATGTTGCATTGTACTTGCATGCTTGTGTGTGGGAAGAAGTTCACTGCAGGCAGGGAAGGAAAATGAAGCTATCTGTGCCCTATCTCATTGTACATCTGTATCTTGATCCAGCCAGCCTAGAGTTTCCTAATAACTTCCATCCCACTAACAAGGAGAGATCTCAGTTTCCTTTCCCTTTAAAAATACAAATACACTCAGGCAGCTGCTGGCCTATATTACTTCATCAAATTCTTGTCCTGTCCTACAGAACGCAATTAAGCTAAGTGAGCCTTTGCTACAGAATCCTAAACATTTGCATGGGTTCAGAAGGTGATGGGTGCATTCATAGAAGAGAAGTAGATCAACACACATTAAATGCAAGCCACAAGGTCCCAGAGCCACAAGCTGCTGGAGTCTGGGAGTATATTCTGCAGAAGCAGTGGTATGTTCTCACACTCTTCTTTAGGGCTCCATTCTTTGGCCCTGGGAGAGAGACAGGATACTGAGCTGGATGGGCTTTTGGTCTGACCAAATTCTTATGTTTTTATTTCCTTCCTGGTCAAGTGAATAATAAAAATCAGTAAGCTTAGAATTATAAAGCTTAAAGATTCCATAAAATCACTTCATATTTTAATTACACAAAATCCCTGACCCCAGAGGGTATATCTGTGAACTGTAGGAGGATACAAATCGCAGGTGACAGAGTTAAGGCTTACTAGTGCATACTGTCGATGGGATAAATTTGTAATGTGGTATTGCACATGTCAGCAAAGAAAGCAATACTACTGGGATTCATTTTTGCTGTGAGGACTGAGATAGATGCATCTATCAATATTTGGGGGATAGTTGAAAGTATTTGAAACCCAGGGCTTCAAAAACAAGGAGAAAACTGATAACTTAAAGGTAAGAGATTTCTAGAAAAAGAGGTGTCATCCTTGATATACGCATACGCGCACACACAGATGAGAAAAAAATGATCAGTTTTGGTATACTGCAGAGTCAAAGAATGACCCAGATTGATCTAAACTTCTTAGCGTTTACTATTTTTCTTTTATTCTTCAATAAGCAGACAGACTGAAAGGTCAGGAGTTTTTAACTATGTCTTCTCTTTGAGTATTTCAGTAAAGTACAGAATCATTCTGCTTCAACTCAAGAGTTACTCCTAACTTTATCTTATTTAATCGTTACTTTTAAAGCAGCCAAAAGCTTCCATTCTGTTTGCTTATTAAAATAATGGATTATATGATTATTTTTGTGGAATTAATTTTGACATGTAGACCATAAATGGATTCAAGATGATGTAGCAATGATAATGTTTTCTGATTTACTTTAGAAAAAAACATGTAATTCATTTAAACTTAGACTAATGATAGAAAATTACAAATTTGGGTGTCAGTATCAATGCATTTGATGTAATTAATTTACTACTTTGATAACATCTTAATCAGGAAGATTTCTTACCTTTGGGACTATCTTGTCAAAATAAGTCATGACCAGCATTTCCCTTTCTTCCTTTTCCCCCTATGTGCTTTAACCACACTTTCAAAATCACCAAAAGCTTTCTGAATAACACTGTCCTTGAATGTGAAAGACTGCTTAGTATTTAGAGTGACAGTCAATGACTTTTTGTGAGCAGCGCTAAGAGTTCTTGGCTTCACCTTAATTTTAAAACTTCACAATTTTTCAGAAGATGGAATAGCTGTTTTCTGTCCAACCCTAAACAATGAGCTTCATTAATTCAAGCAGATGAAATCTCTGATGCTGCTTTGTTAGTGGCATCCCTTGTTACTGAAACATAATTCAGCAAGTTGAACGAGAGACTATTTCTGACATGAGCACTATCTATGAAGGGAAAAGATTTTCCTGAATTACAGATAATTATTTTTTGTGAGTAGCACATGCTAGTTTATTAACAGTTTCACTATCAACATCACAAAATATCGCAGGTAAAAAAAAAAAAAAAAACAGAACCCAACCCTGGAAGTTATATATGTAATGACTTATACATACAAGCCAATCAAACATGTTAAAAGGAATTTAGGGGGACATCCTTTTAAAAAAAAAATAAAAAAACAACAACAAAAACCCCCCCGAACATTACAACAACAAAAACCCTGAAAATTTTATCACCAAAGAAGAAATGTGTGTGAAAAGCCCTAAATGTAGTAGAACTAATCTATCTAAGGAGATCCACTGGGAATAATTGGTATATTTAGATCTTATAATTAATGATTTTATCACTTTTAGGCATCCTTAAAATTATGTTTGTATTATTTCACATTCTGCTTTATAACTCTTAAAAGTATGACTTAAATTGAAAAAAAAAAATTAACATACACAAAATATTAGTTCTTCAACTAATCTATATAAGCAAATTCTTTGATATCTAGTCATCTACTTCAGTGAAGGCAATCATGCGGTGTTTCCCTAGAGAACAAACCATTAGGAAATAAGTACTTTCAAAGTACTTCTCCCTGTGGTAAAATTACCACACCTGATTTCCCCATAAGCAAAATTTTCTATATCTTATGTCAAAGAAGAGCAAACTTGGCTATTTGAACAGCAAATGTTAAGATGCAGAATTATCCCATCTGTTTTCTCAAGTAATGCAAATTTGAAGTGATGACCACATACCTTTTTTATTGTGACAATCTTAGTAACCACTGAACTTGAGTTCTGAGCTACGATTATTTGAAGTTTGAGAACTCCTCAGTGTTCACAGCCTTATCCTGTCCTGCTACCCTTCTCCACGCATAGGGATTCACACTGCATACCAGTGACAGACTTTTGTCATATCTATCACAGTATTATTTCCATTTCGGTTTTAAGTTGTATATTTCTGTGCTGTGTGAAACAACTGTTGTGTTTTATTATACCCTCAAATGATTCATATCGCTTTGTCAAATGGAGAAAACATTCCAGATTGAAATGTGGAAGATAACTGTAGTAGTTTTTAAAAATTTTTTTCCCAGTTTGTCACAGCTCATGGGTGTGACAGTTTGGGTGATGCTTGTGTCATCTTTCTCCACACATTTTATCTATAAAAACCTACAGCTGGACTGTTCTGTCATATGTAAACATGCTTTTAAAGGGAACATTTTAGCTTAATTTTTACTATAATCAGTATTCAAAATCCCTACTGACTGGTAAATGTGATTCCTAGAAACAGTGGGGGAAAACCATTCATTCTATGGGTGTTCCTTGACTAAAATTTCCCTTCCCTAAATGTATGGTAAGTTTAAGGCAGAGGGCTTCTTTCTTAGTCTTTGCTGAATGGAACTTAAAAGCTATTGTATTTAAAGAGGTACGTGCTATTCCCCTGGATTCTCATGAGAGAAAGGGAGAGGAAGGGAGGAGACAGAGGAACATCTAATAGGTTATTTTTTACATTTAGAACTGTAGCCACACATTAGTCCCTGGTGCTACCCCATTTATCTAGGACAGAAGGCGAAGTATAACAGAGGCTAAAGAAAGTAGGTCAGAGCACATGAGTTTGTATGTGCCTGCCAAAGAAGGCTCTGTAGAGATGAAGATACTGAAAAATGTGGGGCCAACAGAAGTCCCACAGTTTTTCTGTGTGCAGGACCACCTTGAAAGGTCTTTTGACAAGCTAGCATCTCTATTCCAGCACAATGACACACAACCCTATTCCAGTTTCAAAGAGGGCAGAGATCATTCTTTACAAACAGATCGCTTGTGGTTTATTCTGGTCAGTGGGCAGTTAGCATAGGCTAGCTCATCTTTATGATAGAGATTTGCAAATCCATTAGGCATTCTGTCTCTAGTGGCCTCACAGACATCTCAGGGATCACTGTTGGTACTTCTTGACTCTTCTGCCTGTAAGGAAACTGCAGATAAAATGCCCTTTCTAATCTAGGTGGACTCCTAATTCGGTGCCCTTTCTGATTTCAGTATTTACCAGGATGTTTTTAAAGTTGGTGATGTAACCCCTGCCTAGAAACCTAATTTAAGGTCTACACCCATATCAGTTCAAGACCTTAATTTAGTTGGTTGACTCATTCTGACAGCCCTCCTAAGGTTTGTTTGATGGCCAGCAAGAAAACTCTTTAATCCCTTTGCTCCATGGTTTCTGCAGGAGTTAACTGTAATCCTAACTCTGAAATTGGATCTAACCTACCATCTTAATTCCACCTCTGTTCTAAAAATAATCAGTACTTTAGGCTGAAACAAGCCAAATCTTAGCCCACCAATACTTTCCAAGCTCACTCTGTTTAGCCATGCTGATAGCTCACATGCAATCCATAGCCACCAGGCTGACATTGGGTTTGCCAGTTAAGCATTACTGGTTAGTCATGGACCTGGGGCGTGCTGAGAAAGCTAGCTCTCAAATGATGATAACAGCCTGCTTCTCTACTGATGAAGGCTCATTCGCATAATGTGGGACTAGAAGTTCTGGAGCAGGCTCGTCATGCTTGTTCCTCTGGTACGAGCGGAAAAGCTCGTGCATTCTCAAACTGGCAGGTTTCTGCAGTGCATGAGAGAAGAGCTGCTATAGTATTCATTAACTGTTTCAAACTGTCTTTGCACACCTCTTTTATGTCCTCCCTATCCAATGTTCATGTTCTTTTCTTTTAAGTTCAAAGGCCTACTGTCTCTGAGGAACTGCTCTATATCATATACCACCTTGGCCAGAGGGACTTAGAGACACACACAAAATTGAACAGGGAGCTGGAACACATATGAGCTTGCATGTTAGTGAGAGAATAGATTAAAATAATGCCCAAATACCTTTAAAGAGAGGGAAAAAAGAGAACATGGGAAATTGCAGACATGTCGGCTTTATGACAGATTAAAAAATGAAAAAGGTTTGGAATCATCAAGAAAATTATAGATTAAAATGTAATAAATCTGTCAGCTTGCTTCAGAGAGAAAGATGTGTCCTTTGAACCTGTTGCTTCTTCAGATAAGATTAGAAGTCTGTCTGATAAAGGCAATGTGTTTGTTCAATTCTATTTATTATTTTTATAGGTGATCTAAACAATGGTATATACCCCTTGTATGGTAAAGTTTTCAGCTTGTGTGCCTTTACATGCAAGTTTAACAATGTAATAAATATTTATGTATTATCAGCAATAAATACTGTGGCATTACCCAAATAATTTGGATTATGATGATGATGATAGAAAAATCCTGGTCAGTTCAAATAACAGTTTTGCTTTGTGTTTTGAATGGGGAAGGAAATATTGAACAAAATGAGTCTGTAAAAATTTTTTCTTGGCTTCTGTTGGCCAAATGTGCACAAGTCATGCAATGGACCATGCTAGATGACTCGTGGAGAATGCAGCTCTTGATGGCAGCCATTTCAGTGAAGCTCCTGGTCATGAAGTTTTGAGTAGTCCCCAAGTGAGTTTCAATAAGGCCAAATGCTGGGGGCTGCCCTTGGGCCACAACAACCCCCAGCAGGCTACAGGCTTGGGGAGGAGTGGCTGGAGAGCTGCCAGTCAGAGAGGGACCTGGGGGGGTTGATTGACAGCCAGCTGAACAGGAGCCAGCAGTGTGCCCAGGTGGCCAAGAAGGCCAATGGCATCCTGGCTTGTGTCAGCAGTAGCGTGGCCAGCGGGGACAGGGAAGGGATCTCACCCCTGTACTCGGCACTGGTGAGGCTGCACCTCGATTCCTGTGTTCAGTTTTGGGCCCCTCACTACAAAAAGGACATTGAATGACTCGAGCGTGTCCAGAGAAGGGCAACGGAGCTGGTGCAGGGTCTGGAGCACAGGTCGTACGGGGAGCGGCTGAGGGAACTGGGGGGGTTTAGTCTGGAGAAGAGGAGGCTGAGGGGAGACCTCATCGCCCTCTACAGCTCCCTGAAAGGAGGGTGCAGAGAGCTGGGCATGAGTCTCTTGAACCAAGTAACAAGCAACAGAACAAGAGGGAATGGCCTCAAGCTGCACCAGAGAATGTTTAGACTGGATATTAGGAAGCATTTCTTTTCAGAACGGGCTGTGTCTTTCCAAATAGGCGTTGGAATGGGCTGCCCAGGGAGGTGGTGGAGTCCCCAGTCCTGGAGGGGTTTAAGAGTCAGGCTGACATAGTGCTGAGGGATCTGGTGGAGTTGGGAACTGTTAATGTTAGGTTAATGGTTGGACTGGATGATCTTCAAGGTCCTTTCCAACCTAGACGATTCTGTAAAGTCAGAGGAAGTTAAAGCAAGGAAAATAATGCAGACAGGAAAAAAACAAAAAACAAAAAAACCCAAACCAAACAAATAAAAACTTCCACAGAAATGTAAGTTAGAAGTGTAGCAAAGACTTAGGTGGCAATATGGTCTACTCTGCAACAATAAATTGTCCATTAGTTGTTTTAAAGTAGTAATGCTAGAAAAGCATACACACCATTCACATGCTTCACTGGCCACCGGGTGGAGTTGATATATATATGGAGCTACTCCGTGATTTTTCTTTTGAAGCTTCTCAAACAACATTTTCATTACTGTCTGAAAGCCCCATAGTGACTTAAACCCTGAACTGAACAGAATGTTGACTTTAAAAGGACCAGATCTGAGCTCAAGCCAGATCTAAAGTGCTGTTTGACACTTGCCCTAAACTCATACATTTGGAATAAATAAAGCTGTTTAAATGTTAATAATTAATAAATCATGGAGTAAATAGTGGTTGTGTGTTTTAAAAATAATTGTTAGCCTTATTTTTCCCTTCATTTAATTTTGCCACACCTGTAAAAGCTATGTTGTTACTGACAAAGCTTGTATTTCCACTTTATTGTTATGCTTGCTGCTAGACTGGTGAACCCAGATTGTACAATACCGACATTTTTATAATCTAATATGCAATAAATCTTCCTGCTGAAAACCTGTACATATACCTGCAGTTTCTACATAAAGTTGCTGCAAAAGTAGTATGACAACATGGGCTTTACCCTGCTGCCATTAAAAGCAATGACAAAACTGTTGACTGCTTAAGTACATGCATTCACATTAACCAAGTTTGATCTCAGTGACATCTACTTTCTGGTTTTGTGATTTCTCCATTCACATATAGCAAAGTTTTCCAAGTGTTTTGGATGGGCTTTCTATGAAACCTAACTTTTTGTCTATACCATATCTTTCCTCGATACTTCTAATAAGCAGTAAGTGTTTAAAAGCCAGAGAAAAAAATGCATTCTTTGTAGTTCCAAGCTTGACACCGACCCTGACACTCAGATTAGCAAGATGCTGCCAATTATGTGATCAGCGGCATCTTGTGTCTGCGTGGGCAGTGACATCTTCTGTCACTGAGTTTTGAACTCGCCTTTCATGTCTTTCTCGGAGTTGTGATATGGTACACCTTCTTTTCCTAATTAGGTCTTGGCGCCTTGCTGATACCTTTGCTTAAAAACCCTCATTTTGCAGAGGGTGGTAAGGGACATGCTGTACTTGAAAACATCTGGTCTACTTTGTTGGGTTCTACTTAAAGAGGAGAGTATTTTTCATTTTAATGTATCTGCTGGCATGTTAGAAGAGTATTGTTAAAATTCTGTGACTAACCATGTCACAGTACTAATTCCAATAATGTATTTAGTATTAGCTCTGTATGGCTGTATGGTGTTAAAAATTCCTTTTATCAGAAATTCTTGTTTACTGATATAGATCCTTTCCTTACTCCAATATTCAGTATGTTTTCAGGAAATGCAGCTAACTCAGCACCATTTGCATTAAAAAAAATTACAGCAACCAGAGGTGCTCTGTATAATAGGATCTTGTAAACAGCCACATGAATAGTGTGGGAGTTTAAAAACAGGCTGTTCTGCCATTACTACAAAGGAGAGAGTCAGTCATTTTTCCCTTCTGTGCCTCAACCTGTTATCTGTGCTGTGTGGAGAGCGACTGTGATTGCTTTCATGTTTAAAACTACTTCAGTAGTTAGAGAGCTTGAAAGTTCTCCAGCAAGCTCTGTAAGCACAAACTTTATCAAAACCAAGTGACTTGGACTCCATTGCAATCTATAGTTTTCCTACTAATTCCACAGGAAGAAAGACTGGGATATTAGATGCTAGATGATTCAGTATGATGCTAAAAAACTCCCAACGGACTGTCACAATGTTGATATCATGCCACTTGCTTGGCTATATATAAATTACAAATTCTGTGATTATTAATGTTGGAAACTTCCAGAATTCTCAATATGGCTGAAAAATAATTGAATATGGAATTAAAAATTGGCTGCTGTTGTTTTAGCTGTAGGTAAGAAACAAAAAAAATTGCTCTCAGCAATAGTATTTGTTCATATTTTGCAGTTCAACTACATGGGAAATATCTTTATTGCAACTAGAAATGTTGTATTTGTTATTTTAAAAAAATAATAGCAGAAGGAAGATGCCTTCTGTAAAAATATTACTACAGTTATTATTCATTAAATATTTTGAAATTGCATAGCATTTTATGCTTCATAAATTTAAATAGCAATTTGAATGTTTCTGATGTTTTTCATAGAATTCAGAAGTGAAAAGTCGTGTCTAACCTAATTAATCATTACAACATTGTTTCTAGGTCTTCCCGACTCTTGGACAGAAAACTGAGGCAGAAAATACTTGATAAAGGCCAAAGAATGAGTCAGTAGCAGACTTGAGATTGGAACTCCAAGTTCTTGCTTTCCGGTTTCATTCTGAATCATAAATTATCTTGTAACTGCTAAAGTAAAGAAGGAGGTCAGTAACAATTTAATTAAGTTTAGGCTTCTCATGTTCGTTTATATGCTTTCTAAAATCTATTAGTTTATAACCACTAAAAGACTAAGATTGTCTGATTCTGATTTCTAATGTGAAAATGCAAACTGAAAATTAAACCAAAGTATTAATATGCAAAGAAAGGCACAGATGGTGTTGCCATTATAAAAAAAAAAAAAAAAAAAAAGAGATTAGAAGGTTAATTCTCCAGCCTATCTCCCTTTAACTAGACTGGGGAGCCCTGTGTCTCGGGTGGTCATGCTGGCCGCTCAGCAGTGCCGCCGGCTCAGTAAGAGGTTGCGCTAAGGGAGAGCTCTCGTGGAATCCTCTCGTTGACATTCACGGCTTGGAAATCTCACCATTCCTTAAAAATACACACTTTTAGTTCCCAGGGCTTCAAGAGAAGAAAATAGCAGTGATGTGACTCATCTAATTGGCGAACTGGTATTTCTCTGAGCTTGCTGTACGTGGCTCTGGAGCTGAGGGGGCTGGGGAGAGCCTCGTGAGCGGCAGGGGGTCGCTGGCTCCCTCACGGCCCCGCTCTGTTGGGTCCCCCCGTCGGCCCCCCGGATCCCATCGCAGGCGGGCTCCCGGGGGCCCACAGAAGCACCCTCAGAATGTTAGGTAACTGTGTCCGTGTACGCTGGGCAATGCTCTGCTGAGCTTCAGGTCCTGATTTCAGTCCATCAAGTAAAAAAAACGGGTTTTGTTATACATCTTGGCGAAAAAGGAACGTTCGTGATGGTTTCGAAGCACACCCTGGGATTCCACCCAACATGCAGTCTCGGGGCTCTGCTGTTAAGAAAACCAGCCAACGCAACTAGTCCCCAGCACCCGCCGCCACCTGTGCGCGAACCCAGCGTTCGCCCCCTGGCTTCCGGGGGCGCGGCTGTGGGGGGCGATCGCCGCCCTCACACCGGGCCCCCGGCGGCCCCGCCCCGGGAGCGGGGCCTCGGCCCCAGCCCGCCCGCGCCGCCGCCCGCCCGCAGGGGGCGCCCGAGAGCCGCCCCACGTGACGCGCGCCGCGCCGCCGTGGCCACGCCCCGCGGAGGCAGCAGCGAGCGAGGCCGGCGGCGGCGGCCGGGGGGGAGGCGGCGGCGGCGGCAGCAGCGCCGGGCCGGCGGCCGCGCCACGGCGGGGCTGCGAGAGGCGGGGCCCGGGCCGGGGGCGCGGAGCGCAGCGGGGCAGGATGTCGCGGTCGGTGCTGCAGCCGAGCCAGCAGAAGCTGGCGGAGAAGCTCACCATCCTCAACGACCGGGGCGTCGGCATGCTCACCCGGCTCTACAACATCAAGAAGGTGCGGGGGCCCCGGCGGGGAGGCGGGGGGGGGGAGGAACCGCCCCGACGCGATCTCCGCCGCCGCCCGACCGGGCCCCGGCCGGCCCGGCGCTCCGCCGCGCGGCTTGCGGCTCACCCGGCCGCGCTGCGGCCTAGCTGCGGGGCCCGGGAGAGCGGGGCGGGGAGGCGGCGGGAGCCGCGCCGCCGCCGCCGCGCTCAGGCGCTCCGGCTCGGCCCGCCGCTGCGCGGCCTGCGGGCCCGGGGGCGGCGGCGGCGGGAGGGCTGGGACTTCCCGGGCCGCCGCCGCCTCGCTCCCTGGCAAGAGGGCGGGAGGCAGGCCCGGCGCCCCTCGCCGCGGGGCCTAGGCCCGGCGCGGCCCCCGGTGCCGCTCCCGCCCCGCCGCGCGTGAGTCACGGGAGCCGGGAGTGGGCCGCTCAGCCCGGGCTTTCCCACGCCGAGTTGCGAAACCTGCCGCTACCGAAGGGAAGGGTTTGGGGTAAAATTAGTAAGTTTAATTTCAATAAGTTCGAGGCGCACGGTTGCTTAGCAGCTCCCGGCGTGAGATGGAGCAGATGTTTGAAGCTGTCGTGGGTGGTGGAGCTGCTCTCCGCCCTCCCGAAACGAAATAAATCGGTGTTTGCATAGGTGAGGTGCTTCGGCGGTGCAGGAAGCTGCCGGTCTCGGTGTTGACGGAGAGGATGGGTTACGCCTCCGTGCGGAGTTAATTTCTCTTCGGGAGGAAATCGTTGTGCTTTCCTATATGGAAGAACCTAATTCATGGCCATCCCCTGTCCCGGGTGCTTCATGGATCCTTAGCAGCTTAATTCTCCTAACGTGCCGTACGTCATCTGAGCGCGTGCAGCTGCTCAGCCCACTTCCAGTAATGAGTGTTAGTTACGATTGGATTGCTTTGCCTTGAGCGGAGTTATTTCTGAGAGGTTTTTCTTATTTCGAAGAAAATGTTCGTTATCGCATCCAAGGGATATCCTTGTAGGTTTAGCGTGTTAAAATTTCTGTGCCGTTCCCATGGAGGGTTCAGCTGGCCTGCGCTGCAGCAGTCGCGGAGGGAGTTTGAGAATTTAGATGCTTACTTGATCGCTCTAAACTTCTGAACCCAGGTTTCTGTCAGGAAGCCTAACAAATCTGAGTTAAATGATGTGTTTTATAGGAGTTGTTCTGCTCATGTGGGAGACTTGTACTCTAGAAGTAGTAAGGGCTACTTGGTTCTATCACGTTCAATGCTGATTTTAGTTCAGGCCTTTCTAGGAAAAAAACCCAAATGATTGAAGTATTCAGAACTCCATGTTGATCCAGAGCAGCATCAGTAGTTAATGTGCACTTGAGTGTTTCTGCTAATTTTCACGGACATAAAGCAAGTGTTCTAACTACATGACTGCAAATTCTTATCTTTCTGAAACAGAAGTGAGGTTCCTTTCAGTTTGCAGTTTTGTACGTTGGAAAATTGCTTCAGCTTAATGATTGTAACAGTATCATCACGCTTCTGACACAAAACAGAAATTCCCTGCTTATGAGGAAAAGTGCCAAAATGCAGAAGTCATTTGTGTGTGTGGTTGTTAGGCTTTGACAGGAATATACCAGGGGAAAAACAGGCTAGGGGAATTTCACCTGAGCATAAATAGCCATGCTTTGCGGGGATAAGGCAGGAAACAAGACAGGAAAAATTAAACCTTGTCTTGACATACAGCTATGTCTTAACCGCTGTGAGCGCGGACTCTGTTTTCATTACCAGGGTTGTGATGTGGGGACACTTACTCATGCGAAGTGGTACAGTGCCTACAGACACGTTTCTGCTGGCACGTTTTGATGGCAGAGTCCTGAGCACGTTTGCCCATATGGTGGTAGCTTCTGCTGTTACTCCTGTTAGTGAAGTGATGCAAGTGGATAGGTTCTCTGTAGGGGAGCATCAGCACTGGAGGTGATAGCAGTTTTTCCTGCAAATGCCATGAACTAAGTCCAAAATTGTGCAGGTCTTATGTACAGAGAGAGAGGAGGCGTGACCTGACGTCTTGATTATTGTGTGACATACAGTTTTGCAGATCTGGAGATGTCCCAGACACAGCTCTGTGTATTCATATCGCTATTTGTGATGCAAATAGTTGTTTTCTTCAGCTGTGGTCAGTCCTGCTTGACAGTGGTAGCTGGTTAGCTCTGATGGTTAGCCCCAGAAGTCTCGGGATTGATTACTGTATTTTATTATGATCTCTCTTCATCCCAGCTGCAGCATAGCTGACTGCTTGGAACACTTTTTCTTTCTTTTTAATGCTTTCTGCCTCTCTGAAAGCAGTCGATTCTAAAACTGCTGTCTAAGATTCTCATAGCTTCCTCCATTGAAGATGATACCGAAACTGCAATTATTTGAGATAAGCACACAATATGTGGTATTGCGGTTAAAGGAAATGGTTAAGACTTTTTTTAATAAGAGGAAGTGAGAGCTGAAGTATTTGTAGCTGCCTTACAGATTGCTCTAGATGCTGTCTAGGGAGTAGAGATTTTAAAAGATTAAGGAATTTCTCAACTGTTACAAACAAAGCAGGAAAATTTTACTTTCAAAGGAATTACAGAAGTTGTTAAAAGCAGTTAGAAACTTGATATTTATACTTCATCTTCATATATATGATTTTCAGTTTTGATGACATTGTGCTTATAGCTTTAATTGTTCATCACTACTGACCTATGCTGCTGTTGTCTTCTAAAAAAGTTTAAAATTTGTGTTTAAGGTAGAGTATTTGAATGTATGGGGTTTTGCCTCTGAGAGCCACATGGAAAATATGGAAAGTGGAGTTACTACACTAATAGTGGATGATGAGACAAAAATTCGTATTTGATCTGTATGGAAGTGGTTTTCTTCTTGCTGCTGTTACTTTGAAGGAAGACCCTTTGCTCACTTCTTTCAGCTGTCATTTGTACTGGGACCAGTATTAGTACTGAACTTGGAAATCTCACCATTGTGGTGTCTTTTCTGGTTT
This sequence comes from Athene noctua, assembly GCF_965140245.1. NCBI lineage: Eukaryota > Metazoa > Chordata > Aves > Strigiformes > Strigidae > Athene > Athene noctua. The sequence continues at coordinate 32,859,953 of NC_134043.1, read as the reverse complement.
GTTCCTTCTACTTTGTAAGAATTTATCCTCAATTCTCCAGGCTAGCAATTGTATTGTTGTTCTCCATTTAACTCTTTTTTTGTTACTTGCTTACAACTAAGCCTCTATAAATCAAAGACAGCAGGGATGTTTTCATGCCATCCTGGCTCAGGTAAAGCTTGGATTTTGTGGTTACCATTCGGAGCAGACCAAGACTGTGTTGGTAAGCTTAGTGTAATGCTGCCAGTACTGTCAAATAAGTGTATTGTTCAAGAGTGGTGGCAGAGAAATAATCTTGTTTCCTGTGGGCCTGTTCTCTTGTTTATTTATAAAGCCCTTGGATTCCGGGAAGTATTTGCAATAAAAGAATTCATTTTAAAATACCCAAAGTTTAGATTTAGCCAGAGCAAATGAAGAGAGTGTGATTTTGATGAATGTCAAAGCAGTGCTACTGTCAACAGAACTGCTAGGGATAAAAGTTAAGGTTTTGAATTATTTAGAGTATATGTTGTTCAAATGTGATGAGTCTGTTATTTAGCTTTAATTGCTTTGCTAGCAGTGTTCTGTTGTTCTTCATGGTACAGGTTTTACATCGGTGTGCAAATTTTTTCTTAAAATATCATTAACAAAATCTTTAGACTTTAGCATCACTAATTACATAGTATTGGAAAAATGAGAATCTTAAACCAATTCTTAGATATGAACTGCATAACCAAACTGAAGTCATAGATAAGGAACAGAATCAATATTTGCAGGGCCTTTAGCTGACTTTTGTCTTTACTGTTTCAAACTAAAAATGTGGTCCCAATCGTATTGTGATCACCACCCAGCTTAGTATGAAGCCAGATTTAAAAACTTTGAGTGGGTGATTAATTGCAGGTTAGTTCTTTCAAGATACAATAGTGGCAATACTGGATTTTTACCTGTATTGAGGTTGTTAATTTTTGGCCGTTTTAAAGACTCGGTACTTTTTGTTTTCCTTGTTTATTTTCTCTTCTGCAGCAGTTAAAGTACGTGCTCTTTTGAAAAGAACAAGAGAAGGTGTATGCTGTGAGGGAAAGAGGAGGACTGCATCGAATCTCATGTGGTAAAATGATGACAAGTTGACCACATCAGCCAAGGCTGACTAGAGGTCAAATCTTACTTCGCTAGCTGTTTACACTGCTTGTGAGATTGGGGCAAAGAAAAAGATCCCCAAGGCTCCAAAACTGGACTGGAGAGGACGTGACAAAGTCTAAACATTGCAGGGAGTAGTTGTAAAAGCCAGTCGATTGTTTGATTAGTAGAACTAGTTGATAAAGTGTACTGTTTTGCTCAGGCACCAGAGTTGTTCTTCAGGAAAAAAGTAGGAGAGGTTTAGGTGACTGGCAGAACACAGAGAAGTTTCCAGTCTGCAGAGCTCTTAAATTGGGAAGAGTGTAGGATTAGATCACCCTTTTGACACTGAGCTCTGTGCTGGAACACAGAGCTTTAAGCTGAGCGGAAAAGCTCACGAATAATCTAGTTCTGAATTGTAAGGTTGCTATTGGAAAGAACAGATAATGTCTTCAGGTCATCAGGAAGTGTCTTAGGGTGGGGCAGTATTGCTTCTAGTGCTTGACAGATGACAGTATAAGTCTGTCTATTTGTGTCTGTGATCTTGGAGGAATGGCTCAGAATATCATCCTGCTGATAAGGAGAGGCAACCCAGAACAAACTCGCAGTCAGTACTGGCACTATTAAAAGGAATAAAAAAAGGAAAATTCCTTTGCTCAGGAAGCAAACACAAACTGGTGATACCATGTCACATTATTTTTTTTAAACTCAGAAAAGCAGCTAATTTTGTAAAGAAACAATGCAACTTTCTAATAAGATATAAAATTATTCCATGATACCTTCTAAAATATACAGAGAGAAAGTCAGGTCGATGTACCCTTTTGCATCAAGTGTAGACCCCCAGAATTATCCTCCATTGTTTCTTTGTTTACAAATATGAATTACCTGCCCCTCCAGTTAGTGGTCATTTGCCCTGCCATGTGTTGACACAAAACCAAATCCAGTTTAGTTGCAAGAGATTTTTAAGTTCGTGTGCAAAGGAGATACAGCTAAAAAGGCTTAGCGGTTTCCATTTTAGATTTAGAATGGACAGGGCATTCCTATTGCCTTGCTTTATTTTATTAAGATGTTACTTTATAAATTACATTTAGGGAAAGTTTTGTGGCAGTGAGACTTCATGTTTCTTTGTGTTTCACCTGCCCTATATTTGATTAATAGAAACAAGTGCTTCCTTAAGTGCTACAAAGACAAGAGGACAATGTGAATTTATTGCTGTACAGATAGTGTCAAACCAAGAGTATTTCTTTCATCGGCAAAGTGACAGGTCACTCTAGCATGGACAACTTTGTAGGTATTTTACACGTTGACCTTAGCAAGGCTGTTGACATGACCTCATCTGATTGTTTTTGTGAACAATCTAAGGAAGTACAGTCTGGATGAAACTGTGATGATGAAAGCAGAAACATAACCATATTAGGGAACGGTTATGAAGATCTCATTGTCTGACTGCAGTTCAGCAGAGTCTCGTTGGGTTGTATCTTACCTCTGATTCCAGTCACTCTCTGCATTAACAAGCTAGAGGATGACTACGGTGTGCTTAATAAATTTGCACATTGGTTGGAAACTGGAAAAAGCTACAGAAATAATGAAGAACCTAATTGGAAGTCAGTGTGAACTTAACAAATTGTAGGTATGGTCTGACGAACTTGGGGGTCACCAAGCAAGTATGGTTGTAAGTTATTTTGTGCTTAGTGAAATCTGAAGTACAGAAAGAAAAGTAATGAGATAGCAACTCTGTAGAAAATAGCCAGGAAAGCTTAGGAACATACCAGGACAAACATGAGACAGCTAAGCTTTGCTGCAAAAAAATCAGAGTTTTGTAAGTAGGTGAGCAAGATAGCCTGAAGACAAAGTAATTGTTTTGCTCTACATGACATGCTTTGATACTCATCTGAAATGTGCCTGATTTGACATACTTTTCAAGAAAGATGGGGACAAAATGAAGAAGGTCCAGAGCAGAATATAATAAAGACCAGCGGTGCAGAAAATTTCACCCATTAAGAAAATGGGAAGATTGTTTTGAAGTAAATTAGTGATAGAAGTTTTTAAGTACGTGGGACTGCTGTAGAGAGAAGGGGAACAGTTTGTACAATTCATTGTGGCCACAGATCAACAAATGATGGATTAAATTGTAGTGAGAAATGTTCCATTTAGATCCTAGAACCTTCTAATGAAAAAGATCATTAAATATTGTGAAAGACTGAGAAGGTTTTTGGATGTAGCCTGTCAGAGACCTGTAAGTAAAGATTTGGCAGGCATCTCCCAGAAGCAACATGCAGTTGATCCTGCTTTAGAACAGGAAACTAGGGTAGGCAGTTTCTCGACATCCTTTCTAGCCTTTTCTTTGTATTTCTCGTGAGCTTACATTTTAAATGGGTAGGATCTCTGAGTAGAGATACACTAGGATTTAAAATAAAGTATGTACTTTGAGGTTCAAGACACACCAAATAATGAATAATGGTGGAGAAGACATCTGTCATAGCTCTAGGAAACACTGGACTGACTTTTAACACTTATAATTGTAATTTTGAATTAATATGGAAGTGCATTATCTGTCAGACTTCTGAACTTACTGCATGGTAAATGCAGTAGCTGTAAACTTATAATAATTTTGAGCCATGTTCTGGATGTGTCCAAAGCCTATAGATACCATCCAGAAGTTACTTAATTGGAGACTTTCTTCTGATCCCAGATCCTGGTTGGATCATGGGAACAATACAGTTCTGGTTGAACCTGTTAGCATAATTTATATATCAAAATACAGGTATACCTTTTGTACAAGTATCAGTTATGTAGCTGCAAATATCAGTAATGTCATTTACTCAGTACAAGATTACTCAAGTGATACTGGTGTAGGACAGTTAAATTTTAGTCATCATAAGTATTAAACTATAAGAAGTGGTTCCTGTGTGACCAATGGATTCTTTCATCTGCTTGCACAGCTGTTGATGGACAAGGCTTCATTCCCAAAGCTTAGCTGGGACCAGCCTGCTTAATAATGAAGTTAGGCTTCCACAAAACCTGAAATACAGCAAAGCAGTTGTGGTAGTCTTGATCAGAGGTGTTAAGGAAAACGTATTGTGAACTGTTTCCTTATGTATTCACCGTTCAAAGCAACTTTTTAATGATTATTCACCTCTCCCAGTAGTTCTGCTTTTTCAAAATTAGAGACTCACTTGGTAATCTCATCATTTTAAATGCATGACAGAAACAAAGAATAAATAATATGTTTTATGCTACAGAAATCTAGAGTTAATGATGAACATGTTTCTTTGCCACATATTATTTAGGATAATTTATAGGATGCATAGCTGCAAACCAGGCATTCAAACTTATAGATAGGTTTTTAGGGTGAAGTCTTCAATGCTAGCAGCTATTATAAAGGAAGAATAGTTTTACTGTGAATGCTTTTCTTGTGTGTCAGGAGAATGTGCTGTAGTAAACTGTAAGTGGTATGTACAGGAGATTTTCCCATTTTTTTTAATACAAGAAATCTTAGTGTATTTCCATTTACTAATAAAAGTTACCAACTCGGGGGATGGCATATATTTTGCTGTTGTTGAAATTCCATCAATTTGCTGGTTAAATTCACAGAGTTTTTTAGTGCAGATTCATTTGTAAATGAAACTTAAAGGTGAGGTGATTTGTTGACTATTTCAATATGTTGTCACAGTGCAGCGGAACTGTGCTCAGCAGTGTTTTATCTCAAGTCTGCAGTAACAGTAAATCAAGATCTCTTGAAGTAATAAAATGTTAAATTGCTGCAAAATATGTCTTTGTTTTATGATCATCTACTGATGTAGGAGGTTTGGGTGGTGAAAATAGGAACATTGATTCAAGTGGCACTGTTTCTCTTATTGGGAAACAACTCTGCTAATAATTTGGAATAGGTTGGGTTTAGCAACAAAAAGAGGATATAAAAGGTATTTCCATAATACATATTTATTAAGTAGCATATTTAGACTTGTTTTTAAATCATCCTACACCATGCGAGTCAGGTAATATTTCCCAATGTTCTTACTCGGACACGTGAGAGGTTTATGTAAAAGGCAAGAATGAAGTTCAGGTGTTCTTAATGCAAATTTGCACCCTGTATACTGTGTTGTGGCGCTGACTTTCGACAGTGATTGTACCTGAACATAAATTTCCCTTTGTTCGTGTCACATTACTTGGATATATGTAGTAATTCTGTTGATAGATGGGTTTTTGTTCTCCTCCAACATCCTCTGCCCTCGAGTAGGAAACAAAATGTTAGGCTTCGATTTTTGCCTTGATAGCTGTAACTGTATTGGGGCAAAAGGTCTCTTTGCTGTTTCTATTAATGTTGATTTATTCTGGGCCAAAAGCAGTCGTACTGGATTCTGTGTTCTTCTTTAGAGGCTACTTATCTTAAATGTAGACCTTAAGCATGTTTTTGTTGTTGAATGTTTTCTTGTTGGCTGCTTCTGAATGAGTACAACCTAGAAAGTGAGGCTATACAGTATTCTTCATTTTCAAGTGAAAACAGTATAGGAGAACCTAATGGCATCAAAGAATAGTCTGAATTTTGTTTAGTAATAATCTAGTTTTCTAGTACATGTAGTCTGTTTAATAATAATCTAGTACATGTAGTCTGATCTCTCTGAAGTTTGATGACCTGTGCATATGATAGCAAATGAGTATTCTGAAGAATGAATCTCTTAGCTATAGAAATCATATTGTCCTTGGTAAGAATTGGATGCACAGAATCAAATAATGAAAATATCTACACTTAGTTGAGAGCTTATCATAGCAGGTCCGTTCTGAAGTGCTGTGGAAAGAAATGCTGTGTAACTTGATCGAAATCCAGTGTCTGAGTCCTTTTTATTTATTTTTTAATTGCTTAGATTAGTCTCTAACGTTAGCTTGGCATCATCTTTTTTCAGCATAGCTGCTTGACAGCTGTTTAGTAATGTACAAAGGAATTTAGAGATGACTGCTGGGAGATTCTTTCAGTATAATATTTCGGGCTGAAGCAGCTGGAATCCCTTGGCTTCAGAGTTGTATTCCATGAATGCTGCACTAGCAAGAAAATTTTTAATTCTTGAATTTTTTTCTTTTTAATGCTCAAAAAATGTAGCCATTCTGTGGTTTGGGGGTTGTTTTTGTTTGTTTTTTTTTAAATATAAGAAATTAAGAAAGGTTATTGTAGCTCACTAGGAGAAAAAGTGATGTCTGGGGCTGATTGAGAAAGGGCTACTGCATTTGGCTAATTCTCAAAATTCTGAGTGCTAGAACACTGTATATGGCGAGGTGATCTTTGTTGTACCATGATGTTCCTGTCTGGTACAGTGCTGACAAAGGATTTTGTATTGACTAATACAGCTATGAAAAGCAAAAGCTACCTTTTTTTATATATATTCTAAGACCATTGCCCTCAATGTCTTTGTTCTTTCTACAATGCAAAATTGTGGTTATGTGCCTTATCACACTTTCACACTTGTGCGAAAGTGCTAGAATTGGGGTTTGTATTTTCATTCTTTTATGCTCTCTAGAGTAAACTGCAGTGAGCTTGAGCTTCATAAGTCTGTTTGCTGTTTTAGGAGAGACTTAGCCTCTGTTTTACATGTGATGCTGAATGCAGGTAACAATATGGCTGAAAACTGTATTGATGCAACAACAGCTAGTAATCAAATAATAGCAGCTCTTAAGAGAGCTGAACTGCTGGGGAATATTTGAGAGAGGGAAGGAAAATGCATTGACCCACTCATTCAGTGGTCTGTTGTCCTCTTTCTATTCAGTCCACGTAGGTAGGCTTGTACAGCTTTTTAGAAGCTGGAATTTTTAAATATATGAAGGATACCTTTAACCTTTTATATCTTGCAGCAATTTTCTTTCTTATCTATGGATCAGTCTTGTGTAGTTTATTAGTAGGAAGAATTACAGTTGCTTTAAGTGTGATGTTAGCAAACAAACGATGGGAAGGAGCAAAACCAGTTAGACTGAGGGTAGTAGTTGTCATCTCTGGGAACAAAGTTCCTGAAGCTGAGTGAGGATGTGCACAGTGTTTTCAGATGTCTGCTTCCGTGTGAATGATCTATGTGTAAGGGCTTGTGTAGAACATAACTTTTAGCAAGCATTTCAGAGAGCTGATTTATAGGAGGAAAAACATCTGTTGCTAGGAAAACTCAGGAGTGTATGTGGAAGTAGTGTTGGAATTCAGACAACAAATTTAGGAAGTCAACCGTGGCAGGTTTCTCGTCTCCTGTATAACAGCAACCACACTGGAATTTAACAAGTCACAAATATATGTTGTCTATTAAGCTGTTTTCTTAGTTTGTAATTCCTTTAGTAGTGAAAGTTATATAATGTGTGGCAAGGACAGCAAATTGAAATATCTGACACAATTCTGACAAATAGTTAATAGATATAGTTAATTAAAACTTCGTAAATTTGAAGTGTGCATTGTTTAATCTTTTGAGACCTATTTACAGTATAATGATGACCTTTGAAATTGTGTAAAGACTTTAAAGTGTGTACAGAATAGATCTTCTGTGGCACATGTTGTTTGCTGTTGTAAGAATATCAAAGCCACTTTAATATCTAACTGATGCTTTGGATGTTGCTGAATTTATTTTCGTTATAAATTCCTCTTGTAGTATTATAGATATTATTTTTTAATAATTTAGTAATTTTGTGGGAAAATAGCAAATGTGAGACTTTTGGTATTAGAGTAGTATGTCATGATGGTCATGTACTGCTGGTAGGAGTTTTAGAAACTTACAATAATGACTCTTTTGTTTTTTTTCTTGGCTACCGTTTCTTTTTCAGGTATGTAAAACTTCACTGAGTTTCTCTCCTTTTTTCCCCTGTAGTTGCATGTGATGTTTAACTCCTTTTTTCTCTCCCTACCTGAATTCAGTTTGGAAATACTATTAGAAGTTACATGTCTCATGATATATGCAGCACTTTGCACACTAGTAAAATCTAATAAGTACTTGTTAAGTTGTTTGCGAGTTATTAGAATATTCACCATCCAGTAGAAGGTATGCTGCCTAGAGTAACAGATGGTCGTAATATTCTCTTGGATGTAGGTAATAGTATATTAGTTCACTTAAATGTAACATATGTTAGAATTTAAAGAGTAATTTGTTCATATGTATTTTTTCTCTCTTTTTATTACACTGCTTTCCCAGCAAGGACAAGTTTGGAAGGTTTGCAAAGCTTTTCACCTTCCCTTTGCCCGCTTGCCCGCTTTCAGAATCGGTCTCATACTCCATGACTTCTGTCTCTACAGTCCACAACTCGGTCATAGAAATCAATGTGGAAAAGTTACTAAATGAGCTGTCATTCGAGTTCACTATGTTGCGTACAAACGCCTAGCATGTAATTTAGTTTTGCATGAGACACGAAACTCCTTTGCAAATCCCTACAAGGACTATAAAACTAAATGAATATTTGAGAGAAAATACAGTTTGAGCACAAATTTTGTCATGTAAGTAACGCTGCTTTTAGTATGTTTCTCCAAACTAAATGACATAGCATGGCTCGCTAGTCAGAGTAGTTGAGAAGTAGTTGTGTGTCTGACAGCATGCACTGTAGCTGGCAAAAGTAGGTGCTTTGGCAGTCGTTTGTCCACAGAAGCTGTTCTGGTATGTCTATTTAAGTTATTTAAGAGACCTGACACTTAGTTGCGACTTCTGTTCACATAAAAATTTAATGAAATTTCTTGATTGCTGCTTTTAAAGCACAGCCTATGCTACTGTAGGAGTAAAGAAAATGAGCAAAACTTGAGTTCTTAATTTAAGTAAATAGGATACTTTAGGCAAGTACTGGTGGCTTTATTGTGGGGTGGAAAATTGTCTTGCAGTTAACAATTTGAAGAAAAATTAAATGCAGATTGGTGGTGGGGCTTTTAGTTTTGTTTCACAAAGCATAGTTTAATCATTTAACATGCCCAGCACTGTCCTCCACAGATGATTACATGATTGAGTTTTCTAACAGTTTATTAACTCCAGATGAATACAACACTACCTCAAACCAGGAATAGCATTAAAAGGAAACATTTTTTTTTTTCTCCTTCTTTTAGGATTGAGTTTTTTTCCTCACTGCTGTTCTGCACTAACTGCTTTGATACTTCCATGCATCTTTTCCAGTAGAAGAGCATCTCTGTACTGTTTCCCATTGCATATTTCAGCTGTGACAGTCCCTGCACTTTGCCTTTCATTTTATCACCTGCTCACTAAAACCAAAATAAACAAAAAAAGAATCTTCCTAGTTTGTCTTCAGATTTGCAACTATCACTTAGCTTTAGATGGATGATTGTGTTTTTACTTCATTTTTTATTGTATTTTTTTATAGGCATGTGGTGACCCTAAAGCCAAACCATCCTATCTTATTGACAAAAACCTGGAATCTGCTGTCAAATTCATAGTCAGGAAGTTTCCAGCAGTAGAAACACGCAACAACAATGTAAGTAACCAAATGATTATATAAGTATTTTTCTCAATACCCTTCAGCACTTGTTGCTCAGATCTGTGAGGTTTTATGTGTTCTTACAAAGCATCTGATGCTGACAGTTGCAGTTGGAATATAGTTGTTGATTCATATGTCTGACAGGATAACTTTAAAAAGAACTGTCTTCAAACAGAGAGTATTATACCATGTTTCTGGCTTGGTCTTGTTAGGGTAGACACTTTCTGGTTTTCTTTTTGCCTACTCTATTCCATTCTTTTTCCAAGAATTGTCAATGGGAGGTAATCCTCGAAAAAATCATGCCTTGGATAGGAGAAATTCTTGATGACCAGACTGATTGCAGAAAATGGATATTGCATAACTATATTTGATTTGAGACCCGACCAGGAGATCAATAAAAGGCACTTGATTGTAAAGTGAGAAAATGTGTTTGTACTTTATAAGTGCTTGTACCTTATGGGTGCCCTTGCCTATGGGGTCACTCACTGTGGGAATAAAGAATGCTTTAGTATGTAAGGCAAAACCTCGTGAAGTACAAAAATATGGAAATATAAATGTTTCCTCTTAAGATCTAGTGAGTTCAGTTGCAGTAGGAAATTATTTTTCACCTCAGTGATCCAGTATTGCTAAATTTGACTTTGTGGCCTTCAAGAGATAATTACGATTAGTGGATTACAGGTAGGTGTTTTGGCAGGTGATGTACACTTGTCTCTCTGTTTCAATTTGAAAGTCAAGGGAAAGATTTTTGGTTTACCTGCTTATATTCCTTTCAAAAGGAGGAAGGTGGAGGTAGGTGTTGGGTTTGCATGTTCCCTGCATGCTACTTGCATGTGTGCTTCAGAGGTTAAGGCTTGCTTTAAGCATTCAGGTTTCTGCAGAATGGTAGTGGTAATAGCAGTGGGAATAATTAGTTTCTTTTCCGGTGCTGTCTAAAATTTCTATGTAATGTCTCCCGTAATGCCAATGAAAAAACAAAAGAAAGAAAAACTTTCCCTTATGGAGGAAATAATTTCAGTAACGATGTACTTTCTTACTTTAAAACTTGTACATGTTTTGTATTGAATACTGCTCATCTTTGTATTGATTGTGTTGGTAACAAATACGGTAAATTATTTATTAAATATATTTAAAAATAGTAAACCCTTTAAACCATGTTTGGTAAATGCTTCTATATTTGCTAAACTTCAGTGGCAGATCTACTATTGAAAGATTATGTACATAGAATTTTTTTTATGTGCTTGCATGTATGCTCTGTATGTCTTCCTGTAGTTGACTGAATTTGAAGCTTAACTAATGATAGATATTTAAGGATTTGGTGCTGTGAAGTTTATGGAAAGAGATCAAAGTTAACTTGATATATTTTGACAATCACAGTTTCTAAACTAGGACGTGCTCATAATGTTTTGTCACTGCCTTGTATTTGTTTACCATGTGCTAGGCAGACCTGTGTTTATTAAGCACAGTTATCGAAAGTCTACTCTCCTTATGAATGAGCACAGTTTAAAGTAGGGATTGTGAGTTCTGTTAATAGGCAGCTGGGGTTTCCCCCCCTGTGGTCAGAGCCAGCAACAGTTTGCTTGTCTTAGTTTCACAGATGTTTTCCTGTAGTGTTGTATCTCCGAAAAGAAAACTTTACCTGTAACAGGTAACTAATGAGACAAAAGCCATGTGCAGAGAAAGTTCTGGTTTGATATAAGTCTTTGTGTATAAAACTTAGCTTCAGAAAGGTGTAAGTGTCTAGCTCCTGGTCAAGAGGATGTTCCTCTCCTTGTTCTTACTTTGTCTCCCTCCTCCTGCTGGCCTACAGCCAGCTCACCATGTCTTAGGAGGGCACACCAGTAAGTTTCTTCAGTAGGGAAACGGGTGATCAGAGATTTGAAAGGGCAAGAAGCTTGTTGGAACAGGGACACATTGGAGAGGAATAGTTGAGAAATCATAACCTGTGCTTCTTCCTTGCAGTGAAAATTCCAGGACAGCCTTTCATGTAGGGGTTTTGGATTTTTTATGTTCAACTGCAACAGCTGCCATTGCTTAGCAGTGTGTATCTGTAGAGTTAGTACCTATTGACATGTCAGTAGGTGATGCTGCCAAACAAGCTTGCATTCACTTAGAGAATAGGTAGTGCCTGCTCTGTCTGCTTGTTGGTTTTTTTTTTATCTATTTTAAGCTGTTCATTCATTTTTTTCTCAGGTACCATCATTTACAGTTTTGTTTCTCAGGTGAACAACATACTTTATTGAAGAGTATGAGCAGTGTCTCCTGTAATCAGATGATCTTGAAAAGCCTCTATTTGTATTCTTTTGAAATAAGTGACTGTTATGTTTGCTGTCGATAGCTTTTACATCTTTATTCACAAAAAATACAACTGGTGGTTTTGTTCCTCGCTCAGTGTTTGATACGCTGAGTCAGACTAGAGCGATGTCTGACAATCGCTGATTTTCAAATTGTACCAAGAGTGAAAGTTTATGAGCAGTACAAACAATTAAGTGCTTGATGAATCTTTGCTGAGCAGGCTGAAAAATAAAATGGAGTAGTTCATCTTCTAAAGGATCGATGATAAGTAACTCTGGACCTCATCAGTTCACAACTCACTCTCTCCTGTTGTCTGAGGGCAGTCCCTGTGATCTCCCACACTTGCCCTTTCTTCTCCAATACCATCGTGAACCATATAACCTTGAAAATGTGCAGTTTGAAGACTCTGCTCTTAAATCAATTGTGAATGATGTTGCCCAGCAGTGTTGTATTGCTTAATAATGTATGAAATACCTGCAAAGCAGGGAATGTATGTGAACAAAAAAATCGAAGGATTCAGAAAGTGAGAAACAAACATTTTGGTCCTATTTGAAAAAGAAACTATATAATGATTAAAAGTACCTATTTTCCATGTTTGGGAAGTGTTAGTATTTGTATTTATTTTAACTTGACTAGAGCTTTGTTTTGAAAAAGGCTTCTAAGCTGGAGAAGCCTTCGCAAAAGCTTTATAGCACCATCGTTCTTGGTCAGGTCTGTGATCTGATTATGCTAGAATTGACTCAGGGTAACATTTATTTTTACTGAATTTTCTTGCCTAGCTTCAGAAGAAAAGCTCCAAAGGCATGCAGAAGCAGCCTGATTTTTCCTAAGGTCTTTTAGACCTCATATAAGGTGTACCAGCAAGGCTCTCACCAGAGAAATCAAAAGAGAACATACCAAACTTCAAAGAAATGTAGCAGGACCTAAAAATTACTTTCTTCTCGGTCAATGCTAACATTTAATGCCATTGTAAAACTAGAATAAAATACTTCATGATGGGGAACTGGATGTGCAGGGAGAAAATACGTAGATTTTGTGTAGATTGTGGGTAGGATCTGAAAAATCTGCTGCCTGATAGGTAAAGCTCTGTGTGTGATGGAGCTAGCCGCCTTTCTGCTTTCCAAAACACCACATATGGGAAGTAGTGAGAATATCTGCCTTCCTTCTTGAACATATGGGGTTTTTTTTACTCAAATTGCTCCTCAGCAATTTCCTTGTAGAAAAACTTTCTATATTTTAAAATGTTTCCTGGAGGAGTTGAGGCTTAGTCATTGCTTAGTGGCGAGCAGACCAGCAAAACATCACTCAGAAGTTTGTAAGTGTATTGTTAGTGGGAGAGAGGTCTGTATTTTCCAGATACTGTTAATCTTCATCTTTCAGTAGCTATCTTCCCAGTATTGTTCACATCAATTCCATTGTGTTTTGTATTGACTATACATTCAATGTCTTGGTGATAGTATTTTGAGGGTTTATTTACCTGTTTTAACTGTAATAATCTTCTGCTGTATTGTGTCGGTGGGGACTGGAAATGAGGTCATATGAGAGTAGGGTACAAGCAGTGTGAGCATTTCCCGCCTGCCTGGATTAGGACCTGGAGATATGAATTCGTTCACTTTTCATTTTATTTCATTTTTCTCCATAGCTGTGTTGGCTTTTCCCTGTTAGATCCCAGTATGTATGTTTGGTCTGCTTACTGTGTCTTTCACAGTTTCTCTTCATAGTGAGTTGGTTGCACAGCAAGTTTAGCTGGATGTGGGAGAGGTGGTATGGGCAGAGAGTGGCTGGACCTCCTTGGCCAGAGCTTATTAGGAGATGCGAATGCATGATTTTATTGAATGCTTTCTTCTATAATAAAGTTACAGAAATAGACACTTTATAACCAACCTTGATTTTTAATTTGTCATAGGTGCTTCCAATTATTAGTCTTTTTCAAAGTACTTAACCAAATACAGATAATTATTTGCTTTTCAATGTACTTCTTTCAGCCCCTTCAAGGGGTACAGTGCCTAAAGGAAAATGTATTTTGTTTATTTGTTTCTAATGAACCTTTTAATATTGTAATTTTCACAGTGCTAGTGAAGATAATGTAGGAATTTGTTTCTGAGGAAAAATAACTTTGGGGAGACAGCCATGCTGCCTCATGTATTGGTAATCCTTTTTCACTAAGAAAGTTAAAAGTCATTTATTTTTGAGGAAATTGTATGGTAATTAACACATGGCAGCTGGCTTCTTAAGAGTAATATTATTTTCCAGCTTTCTGCAATGCTGTATCTCTTGTGCGGGAGGGAGACTTGGTTTTTCAAGTAACTTACTGATTTCTTAAGCAGTAAAAATTCAGCTCCCCATATTCCTTCATAAAACTAACTGGCCTCCGGGACATGAAGACTAAAATCCTTCCCAAGTGAGAGGATGCTGTGCTTTTCTTGCACAGCCACCTGCTCAACTCTGCTACTGCTCAAGGAACTTACAGTGGTGAAAAGACCACAAATGAGACTGATTTTTCCAGAACCTGCTGAAGCAGTAGTTCACTTTATGGGAGTTCCCAGTGCATGAGTAAAGCCAGCCTGATGAGTAACTAGTTTCTGTTCAGCTTTGTACGAGCAGTTGGGATTTCTTATGCTTGAGAACAGAGTATACTAATGATAGTTTATTTCTGCAAAATATCTGCAAATAATAAAATTCTTATCTACATTGTTACTAAAAAATCATTCAGAATTGAAATTGCTCCACTAATGCCGTGTGCTGATACAACCATACCTACTGTTCTGATTTTGTATGCAGTAGCATGTCTGATGTCTTCAGCTGTTGCCTGCGTAAGACTGACCTCGCAGCTTAAAATTACTTATGCTATAATATAATCAAAGAGCATGTAAATTTTTCAGCCTAACAGTCACTTGCAAGTGAGCATTTTTTCACAGCAATTACAAAAGGTAATGTGAAATCCTGAAATCTCTAAAATGTTTCACCAAACAGAACTATCATAATGTAATTCACATTTTTTCAATATCGTAACTGCTGTCAGCAGTGGAGTTTATATTCATGGCTTAACCCTTGATCGTGCATGAATTTGAGATTGAGTAGCATCCAAATACCATTTAATTTTTATCATTATTTGTAATAAATCATTGTAGTATGCTGCTGTCTTATCGGTCCATATGAGTCACTTGCCAAGGTAAACCAGTCATGTGCTCGCTCTTGTTGCTTAATAGTGTATGCAGTACCTGCAGAGGAGTGCATGTGTGTAATACTTAACCTGTTTGCTTCACCCATTAAAACTCTTTTAATTTGATGATTGATAATTTAAGAGCTTGGCCATTAAAAAACAAAGAAACAAAAAAAAGTCATACCTAAGCCATACTTTAGTTAGGTAGTGTTACTGAGATGGCATTCCAAAGTTAGTTTTCATGCTCTTTAAATGAATAGTTCTTTCATAATTTCATGACATAAATGTAAATATGCAGGCAGTTACACATATGTCCAAAATATTTTTATGTATACAGTAGCACAGACAAGACTTTTATTCTGTAAGTGGTTGTCTCAGAGATGTCAAGACCTGTGGCCCAAAGCTTGTATGATATGATAATATGTAATGAACCCAGTGGAGGAATTACTGCATGAATTTATGTAAAAGGAGGTGAGAGAATGGGAAAACTGTTCCTTATGACTGCCAGGTAGATCAGTTTTTAAAGAGAAGCTTCGCTGCTCCGCCATTATTCATAATGTGGTCAGCCCCAGGGACAGTAACAGTCGTGGAGGATCATGGGTGGCTGTTTTCTTTTCAAAAGAGTTAGTGCTATTATATATAGCATAGTTATAACATTATAACAAACCAAAAATAGATCTTGCAACAGAAATACATTAGTTAGGAAATATATTAAATATTCTGTTACATCTTTTTATATTCAGCGTGTCATTTCAGAGGCTTCTTTTAACTGGAAATAAGAAAACCATTTTATTAATTTGATTAGATCCTTCTCTCGCTGTCCCCACCATTCTGCTATGAAATTTGTAGATGCAGAAATTTGTCCAAATGAGTTGAATTTTAAAAACCTTCATCTAAAGACTCTACACGTGGCAAGCATAGTGAGCATAATAAATGATAGTAAGAATACTGACAGTGATTATTTACCCTTATCTCCTGAATTTGAACAGTCAGAATTGGGTAATACAAGTTTTTTGGGGCCTGTATTCCAGCTAGAAAGATGAAGTTGATGGTGTTTTCTTTGATGATATTGTAATATCTGTGGTGCTGGTTTGTAGAAAACAAATACAAGTGTTTAATGATCATACTTGCAGGAAAAATACCACACTCATATCAGGAGAAAGTTCCCCTACCTACTGTCTATTCCTGGATGATGAAATAAGATATTTATTCACATACTGCTACCGGTGAAATGAATATGGTAAAACAGTTAGCGAACTACAGTTATCCTCTGGTTTTCCACACATAAAACTCTCTGAACAACCTTTTCTAGTTGTCTTGTATTTCTCTTGTGCCTTCATATTAAATTTGTATTTATTCACATTGTTAATGTGTCGCTATCTGTGTCATCACTCTCTTGTCTCTCAGCTATTGTGCTCATTCAGGCTTTAAGTGAGAATGTCTTGTGCTTTCTGTTTTGTTTTGCACGTCTTTTAATGCACTTCTTTTCATGTACTTTCTTTGTCTACATAATCAGTTGTGTAAAGATTTTTGGGGGTTTAATATGAAGACAGAAAGGCACAAGGCAACTTGGTGAAGATCAGTTCCTTCTCTTGTAGGTAACATACTTGTCAAAGTGTCAGCTTCACTTTCTGCTATTTAAAACCCCAATTTAGAAGTAATAATTCAGATATGATTGATGATACAATATTTTGTTAATAGACAAAATAAATTATTTCAGATAAGTTATTTCAGTTTTTTGATCTTGCTATATTATGTTAAAATTTCTACAGCTTTTCATATATCTTAAATCCAATTCATCTTGTTCAACAAAAACACTGTTGTCCTTGTTAGTATAATTTGTACTTCAAATTTTTAAAGAATAAATAAAATGCTTATGTCTAACCAATCAAGAAGGCATGGTTAGCTGTAGTGAAAAGAATCTTTTTATGCTAGTAATGTTTTAAGAGTTATTTCTTCAGCTTATCCTATTTTAAATCTTTTGTTGAATATTGGAAACAGAAATGTTTGCTGATAAATGGAATTGCAGACTAAGGAAAAAAGCCTCAAACCAAATACAAAATGATACAGCACCAGTTATTCCTAAACAGCTGTTAGGAAATTGGTAATGGAAAGTTTTGTTGCAGTGAAAGGGCTACACCCACATTCCTGAGTGATAAAAATGCAAATAAACATCCAAGACCCTACATGCTGTAAACTGTACTTCAGACATCACTGCTCAGGCTGTGCTGTACGAATTGAACTGTTTGCACCATACTGATTTAACAGTGATTACAGTTGAGAATTTGTTTTACTTTGATATTAATATTTTAAATAAAAGTTTGCTGACACCTTTAACACTCAGAGCTCAAAAAATAATCACCGTAGCTCTGTATGACAGTTTTGCCATCATTTAAGTATAAATACTTCTGGGAATACAGGTAACTAGTTAACAGTGCACAGCAGTGATTCCTTAGTTCTTGGTTGAGTGTAATGAATGCCTTCCTATACTCTCTTATTCAACGTACGGCTTCATAGAATTTCTGAAAAAATATTATTTCTTTTACAAGCACACTTCCCAGCACCCTCTCCCTTTTTGCCATATCTCTCCCCTTCGTGTGTTGTCACACAGATGCATTGTGGCTTTGAAATCGTCATGTTCCCCAGAAGTGGATGCACAGTTGCTATGTGTTACACCAAACACGTGTTGTGTACAACAACCTATAATCTTGATAGTCTCCCTTAGCATTGTACCTTGTTTGGTGTGAGTTAGGATTGCAGTAGGGAAAAGTTGTTAAGGCATATGTGCAGCTGTAGTGCAAGTTTTGGTTTTGTAGTCTTTCTGCATTAGAAGTATTCTTATTTCTGAACAATAGAATGTAGTCTGTTCTTGAAAAATTGTGAAACAAGTCTTCAAATTCATCCAATTCATGCTTGTGTTAGTTGCACAGAAGCAAGCCCTATTTCTGCTTGGTGTTTTAAAAAAGCTGGTAAGAAATAGTTTAAACAACAGAGTTAGGGTGAAGATTAAAACAAAGCGTCTTGGGTGATGAACGTTCATTGTGTAAGAACGGTTGACTGTCAAAGCAGCCCTGAAAATACAAAGTGCTCCTTCCTCTGGGGATGTCCCAAGAATAGGTGCGGCTGGGCCCAAAGGTGTTCTGGAGCTGTGCAGACCTGCAGGAGCTCCAAGCTCTGCACGTGATGGTGCTGGATGCTTCGTCCTCCTAGCACAAGGCAGTTTAAGTAGTGTGCTGGGCAAGGTAGTAGCAAACTCATACGAGGATCAAAATGCAATTAATAGAATTTACGTTTGAAGGCAGATTTTTATACTGTGCCAGTTTAAATGGAAGTAACCTATTTCCTAGTGCATGAGATTGTCAGAAGTTATAAAATACAAACACACGTACTTGCATCCATTTTTCATTTAAGTCCCAGCTGACGACTATGTGAAAGAAACTTAACTATTATATAGGGCAGTCATTCAAACCCAGGCCTTCAAAGTTAAATCCTTTGCACTGATTTAAGAGTAGGTAGGAGTATTTTATAATGGAGCCATTCCAGTTTGCTCATATCTCTATATATGCCTGTCCTCCTTGTCTATAATGGAAGTCCTGTGGCTCAAGACTTCTAAAAATCATAATTGCTGCTAAAAATTTAGGTGAAAGAAGCAAAAATTATCTTACATATGATATGCAGTAGTGGTCCAGGCAGTCTTATTTTTTTAATTTAGAGGAATTTTAGTGCTTCACATAAAACTGAGAACACAGAGCACAGCTTTATAAAGAGAGGGAGATGAAGAAGTGTATTAAGTTCTAACCTCTCATGAAAATAAACGTAACCAATTTGAAACGATTCGTTTAATCTTTCTTATAGTAGATAGCTCTTGCTGAGAAGAAAATCCTGTTTAACTTGATTAGTCTTTAATTTAAAACCTTGCAGCTTTTTGGAGGGCACTTTTTCATACCGAGTGTTATGACTGCTTTAATTCAATTCATATATCAGGAAGGAGACTTAATTCATAGCTGGATATTGCAAATTAAATAATTAGATTCTTGCAGTGCTGTGAGACTAATACACAGATAAACAGAACGGCTGTTCAGTAACAGTTGCTTTTTTTGTGTTCTTAATTGTAATTAAGTGATTGGTCTGGTTCCTCCAGAAAATTTTGAAAAATATGGAAATGAAATTATATTTCGTTGTCTGTTAAAAAAATCCATGTGAACTTTTTTATGCCTTTGTATTCACATTTGCCTCTTCCATTTTATCCACCAGTGTCTAATGCTAGTGTTTTGCTTCTTTTTTGTTTCTTTATTTTGTTGCTTTTGTTTGAATGTATTATTGTGTTTATATGGAACTGGTCAAAGAACCGTTACTGTATTTTATGTTTGTATCTACATTTTATTTTGCATGCTTAACGTGGCTTTGCCTGGATATTCTTTTTGGTAAGTTCAGAATTTACAAGCATAATGTTTTTCTGTAGTAAAGTTTGTAACCTGCCACCTTATTTTCTTCCACCTCAAGTAACGTCATTTTTTTTTTTGTCTTACTGATATGTGCTACTGTACTGTTCTGCTTTTGCTAATTATACATATGATAACACTGTTTTCCTAACTTCCCATTTTCATCTTTAGCTGAGCTAAAAAATATGACTTTGGTACTAATGTGTACTAATATGACTTTTATCTTCAAAGTATAGTTGGCAGCTGTTAAAACGATCTTCTGAGAACTGTGTGTATTTGAGACACACAGAACCTCAGTCTTAGAAAATCATGTCAAGGCTTCTTTGCATAGCCTGGTGGTTACTCTGCGCTTCACAGGTATTATTTTTCAGCAGTCTTCTCAATATCTTCTAAGAACAATGTGCATGTTTATGTTTCTCTTGTAGCAACAGCTTGCTCAGCTCCAGAAAGAAAAATCAGAGATTCTGAAGAACCTGGCATTATACTACTTCACGTTTGTTGATGTTATGGAATTTAAGGTAAGGAATTACCTTAATTTGTTAGTTCTGTCATATTAGGTTTCTGTCTGTTTATGAAATAACACTATATAATGAAATAGCTGAACTTGTAGCTCTTGTTAAAAAAAAGTCTCAATCACTAGGCATAGTAAAGTGATTTACTTCCATCTTTTTAAACTAAAGTTAATCCTTTGTTTTTCAAGGACCATGTTTGTGAGCTGCTGAACACTATTGATGTTTGCCAAGTCTTCTTTGATATTGTAAGTTTCTTGATTTCAGCTTTCAAATGCCACTTAAAAATTATTCAAATCAGAGTCCTGTGTGGAGAATTAGAAGAACTTGTTTATGTTAGCCCAAGAGACATGGCATCTTTAGTTATAAATGCAAGAAGAATAGACACTGTAATCCTCAGATCTCTAACTTATTATAATAGATTGTAATCAAGGAGATAGACCATTTTAAACAGGCTACTGATTTACAGTAGTAACAGCACTATCTGTTACCAGACATACAGATCTTTATGTAAATTTTGCTTTGTTGCATCTGCAGGTTCTTAGGGTTTACTGTCATCTGTATGCTTAAACCATGTGAGACTCTCAAGACAGGAATGTTA